>NC_079494.1:28898704-29498704 GCF_030052815.1 Hevea brasiliensis | reverse complement strand
TTTCTTCCACAACTTATGAGATATGGCATGGAAGGAAACCAAGTCTTAAGCATGTTAAGATTTGGGGTTATCCAGCTTATATCAGAAAGTTGAACACTGATAAATTAGAAACTAGATCAAAAAAGGATCGATTTGTTGGATATCCAAAATATAGTTTTGGATACTATTTTTATTTGCCTACATCACAAAAGGTTGTGATAAGTAGAGATGCCACAATTCATGAACAACAGCTTGTTCAAGAAGGAGGCAAAGGAAGGCAAATAGAGTTAGAATTAGAAAATTCTTGCCAACCAACAGATTAAATGGATATAGATCCATCTAGTCAACCTACACCTGTTGATGAAACATCTACAGCTATTCCTCATAGAACAACCAGGGTATCTCACCCACCAGTGAGATATGGTTTCCTTCATGAAGAAGAACAAGAGTTGTCTACTCATGAAGAAGTAGATCATATAGATGATCCACTTACCTATGAAGAAGCTATATCAGATATAGACTCTTCAAAATGGATTGATGCTGTGAAATCCAAAATTGATTCCATGTATAAGAATCAAGTTTGGGATCTTATTGACCCACCTAAAGGTATTGTACCTATAGGGAACAAATGGGTTTTCAAGAAGAAAATTGGTTCTGATGGAAAGGTAGAGACTTATAAGGCAAGGTTAGTAGCGAAAGGGTTTCACCAAAGGCAAGGAATCGACTATGAGGAGACTTCTCGCCTGTTGCCATGCTTAAATCAATTAAGATTCTATTAGCCATAGCTTCATACTATGATTGTAATGGTCGGGCTCCAACCACTAGAGAAATTGTCTGCTTTGGCCGTAAACCTCACGGGTTGTCTTATAGGTGGAATGGAGAACTTTCCAGGAGGTCACCCATCCTAGGATTTCTCTCAAGCGAGCATGCTTAACCCTAGAGTTCTTCCAACTCTCCAGGCCATTCCACCAAAAGGCACTTCTTTAACTCATCAAAACTTTCCTGGCACCGATCAGTCCACTGAAATTTTACATTCTTCCTAAGTAACTTGGTTATGCTAGCATGGAGAATCCCTTCACAAACCTTCGGTAATACTCGGCTAAACCAAGGAAACTTCGAACTTTCGTGATATTTCTAAGTGGTTTCCAATTAAGAGTGGCTTCTACTTTGCTAGGATCCACCTGGATACCTTCTACAGATACAACATGCCCCAAAAATGTAATCTCCTTTAGCCAAAACTCACATTTCGACAGTTTGGTGTACAACTGCTTCTCCCTCAAAGTCTCCAATACTATCCTCAAGTGCTTGTCATGTTCCTCTGCATTCTTTGAGTACACCAAAATATCATCAATGAACACCACAATAAACTGGTCTAAATATGGCCTGAAGATAGTGTTCATCAAGCCCATAAAAGTAGCTGGAGCATTAGTCAACGCGAATGGCATTACCAAGAACTCATAGTGGCCATATCGAGTCCTAAAGGCAGTTTTAGGAATACTTTGCACCTGCACTCTCAACTGGTAGTAGCCCGATCTTAAGTCAATTTTGGAGAATACAGTTGCATCCTTCAACTGATCAAACAAATCATCGATCCGTGGTAGATGATATCTATTCTTTATGGTCACCTTATTCAACTGTCTATAGTCTATGCATAGGCAGAGAATACCATCCTTTTTCTTCACAAATAATACTGGTGCTCCCCAAGGCGACACGCTAGGGCGGATGAAACCCTTATCTAACAATTCCTGCAATTGCACCTTCAACTCTTTCAACTCAGTAGGTTCCATCCTATAATGAGTGACGGAGATTGGCTCCACACTAGGCATAGTCTCAATTTCAAACTGCACCTCTACTTTTGGAGGCAATCCCGACAATTCTTCTGGAAAGCCATCCGGAAAATCCCATACCGTAGTAATATCTTTAAGATCTGGACTCCCCACCTGGGTGTCTATCACATGAGCTAGACAAACTTCACATCCATTTCTAATCATCTTTCTACCAAATGCAGCCGAAATGATGTTGGATGGCAATAACTGCCTCTCCCCATATATCACTACATTTGCATACTTGGGAAGACCATAAGTGACTGTCTTCAGTCTACAGTCGATCATGGCAGGATGCCTGGCTAACCAATCCATGCCCAAGATGATATCATAATCTCGAAAGGGTATGTCAATTAAGTCTGATAGGAATGTAAGTCCTTGGATCACCAAAGGACAATCCTTACACAATTTGTTCACCCTAACCTCTTATCCTAAAGTACTAGTCACTAGCACATCATAATCCATTTTCAAGCAAGGAGTGGCAATAGAACATGCAATACTGGCACTAGCATAAGAATGTGTAGAACCAGGGTCAAACAACATATATACATCTCTACCAAAGATAGAGAAAGTACCAACCACAACATCTGATGTCTTAGCTTCATCCCTCTGGCGCATGGTGTACACCCTGACTGATGCGCTACTCTGCTTTGGTTGGCTCACTGTGCCCTAGCTACCAGAAATGTTACCTCTACCCCTGCCTCTGCCTCTACCAGTTGTCTGTTGTCCTCTGGAAGCAGAACCTTGAACAGATCCCTCAGTGGTGGTAGCCGACCCAGACCTGCGAGCACTAGTGCAATCTCTAGCAAAATGCCCATTTCCACCACAATTGCAACAGGCTCCTATGGCCTTATAACACATTCCTGAAGGAACGGAAGCGTGAAAAACACAAGATTATACCATTGAATTCAAAAATTTTCACCTAGGGTCACATGCATCATGCAAGATTTTTTTTTATCTATTTGATTTCAATGATAAACAACATATTAAAACTCTTTTAATATGTTTTTGGATCTTTATTTGCCATTTAAGATTTTAAAATTAATCAGATTAATTTTAGAACCCTAGATTAAATCAAGAACGATTACACTAACCTCTTGATGTCTTTGCAGCGTGTGCGCCTTTGAGATTCGTCTTGAGACACGGATGTTGTCCCTCTAGCTTGTCCACACCAAGAACACCTATGGCAGCCCTTGAACAGCTTCTAAAGCCTTTTCTATTAATTAGAAATTCAAGTTCTGCCTTTTAAGAGATTAGAGATGCAAACAGGACACTAGAAACAATTTCTAGTGTTCTTAATTCAAGAGATTGATGGATAATCTCTTTGAATTGATGAGAGATGAGGAGAAATAGCTGGAGAGGCTCAAAGTTGCGTGACAATTGAGAGGAGAGGCTGCTGGTTATGTTTTCTTTTCATAACCACACTTAAATAGCTAGGTTAACACATTAAACCCTAGCCACATGTCACCTTTTGATTAGCTCTAGGTTTAAGTGACCCAATCACATTGTGCCAAGTGTCAAACTTATATTTAATCTTGATTTTAATCATCTTACATGATTAAAAAACATTTGGTAAGCTTATGTGTTATGCCATGTGACACCATCTCATGGTGCCACGTGTCACACTGTGAAATGACCAAAATGCCCCTGTGTCTTAATTTTGAGTTCTCAACCCAAAATAATTATTTTTCTTCTTCTAATTAATTTATATCAAATATAAATTAATTAATTAATCTCTATTAATTAATTTCTCATCAATTAAATTCATATTTAAACACTTTAAATATAAATTTAATTTATACTACACATCCAATAATCTAGATTTGGTTTCAAGTCATGCTAGGGACTTTGCAATTTTATTGCAAACCAAATCTATTTAATTAATCAATTAAACTCTTTAATTAATTAATTAAATCATATTTAAATAGGTGATAACTTGTGTATGTGTGTGACTTACTAGGCTCATCACTAATTGGCAATGAGACATGATATCAACTCTTAATATCATCAGAACTCTTTCTTACCATAAATGATTTCTCTAAATCATTTTATGAACCTCATAGACCATGGTTAACACCTAGCATAGCATGCCATGGCCACCCAATTAGTAATAAGATTTACCTTAAATGAACCTATAATCATATGTTACCATGCACTAGAATCTCTCTGTTACAAAATCCCAACTCAAGCTGGAGTCATGGTTTATGTCAAACTCCATTTGCTATGAATATTATGTTCTCTTTTAATTCCAGTTCTTGATTAAAAGATTTTCTCATCGAAACTCTTTTACGAATAAATCTATCTGTCTGGCCAGAACTTGAAACATCAAGAACAATTAAATGAACATAGGATTTTATCTCTATTTACTTAGAGAACAGATTCCATCTTGATCAACACCTCCCTCCATAGATCACTCGCAGGAGCCACCACATGCCCATCTACCCAGCCATAGTACAAGTATGAACGCAGATCAAACTCAAACTACCTATATACAAGATAAGCTGTGCTATCTCGTGTCTAAAGATTATATGCATCGATATGATTTATGACAAAACATTGACAAGAGTAAACTCCATGTGCTTGTCATAAGTGTCACTGGTTCGGCCTACTTATCATTTATAAGTGCCTATCATGTTTGTCATATGGCATGAGACTCACCATTCCATCTTATTTATATCTCATATAAATAACTTGGGAACAAACATGAATACAATCTTTCTGGATAAGTCATGTCCTTATTATGAAGTATCCTCGATTGTGAACCTATTTATGATACTTTGTGCTAGAAATATTGTCACTCATATTCTTAACAACTTAAGAATAATATTTCTAACAAAATATCAATGGACCTTTTCTATTACACATAAATATATTATGTAAACGGAAAAGTGGAAATGCCTTTTATTAATAAAATATATACAAGATACATACTAAATGATATGCTCTAGGGCATACTACTAACAATTCCTCCATGATTCCTGCCACAGGTTTCATAGGTACGAGTAGGAAAGGAACCCCTAGATGTTTGCTGTCTGGATCTAGGTGGCCTCTGCCCTGAGAATCTTCCCCAACTAGATCCTCTTTTACTTGGTCCTCCAAAGCTCTTCCTCTTACCCGGATTGTTACTTGGACTCTAACCTGTAGGCTTACTGCTCTTCTCTTTTTCAGTGGTTACCTTCTTAGATTCTCCTTCCAGTTCTATCCTTTCCAATTCAAAGGCCTATGATATCAACCCAAAGAAGTTTTTATATCAAAACCCAAGCACTTGCAATCTCAAACTAAGCCTCAAATCGGCCTCAAACCATTTGCATCTATCTCTACTGGTAGTGAGTAGGCTTCCAGCATAGTGGTTAAGGCGAAAAAAGTCTCTCTCATACTCGGCTATAGTCTTGTTCCCTTGCTTCAAACTGAGAAACTCCTGTAGCTTCATATACACATAGGTAT
Organism: Hevea brasiliensis; assembly: GCF_030052815.1. Classification (NCBI taxonomy): domain Eukaryota; kingdom Viridiplantae; phylum Streptophyta; class Magnoliopsida; order Malpighiales; family Euphorbiaceae; genus Hevea; species Hevea brasiliensis. The sequence continues at coordinate 29,493,458 of NC_079494.1, read as the reverse complement.
CAGGAACATACTTCTGTCTAAACTCCCTTAGAAAGTTATCCCATGTCAGCACTGGTGGCTCAACCAAACTGTGAGGAATGGTCTTCCACCACTCATATGCATCTCCATGCAATAAAGAGACTGAGTATTCGAACTTAAAATCATCGGTGCAGTGCAGTTTCTTGAATACTCTCTCCATTCCCTCTAACCATTGCTCGGCTTCCAATGGGTCCACTGTACCCTTGAACTTTGTTGCCCCATACTTCATTAACTTGTCATATTATCTGGTTGGGGATGGTGGTTCCACTGGAGGTGCTTGCACAGGAGCTTGGATTGGTATATTGCCAGCCATTTGCTGAAATAATGCAGCCATCTGCTGAGCAAACTGAGTAGAAAACTGCATGGGTGGGATGGCTGCAGCTGACCCACTAGCATTTTGAGGAGCTGGGGCCTCCCCTTGTACCTCAGCTGCTACTGATTGCTCTACTATGTGATCACCCTCTTCCATACTGAATCATAAAAAATTCTACTCCCTGGACAACCAACATAAGGAGATTTCCCTCCATTAGTCTATATTTATGATGTAATGCACTATATGTATCAATTAATGACAGTTGAGCAGTTGTACTAATCAAAAATTTTCAAACATGCAATTTCAAAACTTTTATAAAAACCAAAGCTCTGATACCACTAAAACAATGTCTTTTGGTGGGATTTAAGGGTACCTATCAGAGCACTTACAGGCATTACGTATCGCCATCCCTGCTTTGCTCACTTTTGGGTAAGGAGTGTACCATATACAATGATGCTTCTCATAATGGATTAGGCTGTGTGTTGATGCAAGATAGAAACGTCATTGCCTATGCTTCACGCTAGCTTAAACCGTATGAGAGGAATTATCCTACACATGACTTGGAGTTAGCAATCATTATCTTTGCCTTGAAGATCTAGAGACATTACTTGTATGGAGAGAGATGTTATATATACACAGATCATAAGAGTTTGAAATACTTAGGCACACAGAAGGAGTTAAATTTGAGGCAGACGAGATGGTTAGAGCTGATAAAAGATTATGATTGTTTGATATACTATCAGGCTGGAAAAGCTAATGTTGTAGCTGATGCTTTAAGTCACAAGACTATGACTGGTTTGAGGGTTTCTCCATTGTCCATGGTGCATGAGTTAAGGTAATTGCATGCTAATTTGGAGATTAATGAAGATTGGCAAATGGTAGCTACTTGGCAAGTGAAGCCAATGCTAGCAAAATAAATTAAAGCAGTTGCACAGAAGGATGATAAGTATGTGAAGTTAATGGAAGAGGCTTGGGATAGCAAGAAACCAGAATTATCAGTAAATGATGAGGGATTGTTGTTATATAAGGGCAGAATGTGCATTCCTGAGAATGTTGAACTAAGGCAGACCAATTTAAAGGAAACACATGATTCACCATTTGCAATGCACCCTGATGGAACCAAAATGTGCAAAAGTGTGAACGAGCACTATTGGTGGAGAGGAATGAAGAAAGACATTGCAGAAAAAGTTGCCAAATGCTTAACTTGTCAGCAAGTAAAGGCAAAACACCAAGTGCCTGCAGGGTTACTGCAGCTATTGCCAATTCTCGAGTGGAAATGGGAAAGAATCACTATGGATTTCGTGACAGGACTTCGACATACACAAAAGAATCATGATGTAGTTTGGGTTATTGTAGATAGATTGACCTAGTCTACACACTTTTTGCCAGTGAGGATGGATTACAGCCTAGAAAGATTAGCTAAAATGTACATTGATGATGTGGTGAGGTTACATCGAGTGCCAGTGTCTATTATGTCAGATAGAGACCCAAGGTTCGCTTATAGATTTGTGGTAGTCTCCAAAAAGCCTTAGGAACTAGATTGAACTTCAGTACAACATTCCATCCACAGACAGATGGCTAATCTGAAAGGATCATTCAGATTTTGGAGGATATGCTTCAGGCCTGTGTGATTGAGTTTGAAGGGAGTTGGGACACACATTTGCCTTTAATTGAATTTGCCTACAATAACAGTTATTAGTCAAGCATGGGGATGCCTCCATATGAAGCACTTTATGGCAGAAAGTGTAGAACTCCCTTGTGTTGGGATGAAGTGGGCGAGAGGAAGTTGATTGGCCCAGAATTAGTGCAGCAGGTAGAAGAAAAGGTTAAGCTCATTAGAGGCAGACTCAAAGTTGCAACGGATAGATAGAAGTCCTACATTGACCTAAAGAGAAGAGATATTCGGTATAGTGTGGGTAACAAGGTGTTCTTGAAAGTTTCCCCATAGAAGAGGATCATGAGGTTTGGTAGAAAGGGGAAACTAAGTCCTCGCTTCATTGGGCCGAATGAGGTTCTAGAAAGAGTGGGTCCATTGGCATATAGACTTGCATTGCCTCTAGAGTTGGAAAAGATTCATAATATCTTCCATGTCTCCATGTTGAGGAGGTACAGATCAGACCCCTCTCACATTTTGCCAGTAGAAGAGATCGAAGTGAATCCAGACCTGACATATGACTAAGAGCCCATAAAGATCTTGGCACATGAGGTGAAGCAGCTGAGGAATAAGCAAACACCTCTAGTGAAAGTGCTGTGGAACCATCATTCAGCCCAGAAGGCTACATGGGAGCGTGAAGAGGACATGAGGAGACAGCACCCACAGCTATTCAGAGACTGAGACAAGGTAAATTTCGAGGATGAAATTTATTTTTAAGGAGGGGAGAATTATAACACCCCAAACCTCCGAGTTATGAATAGTACTAATTTTGGTCCATGACTAGTACTATTCAAAGACACCTTGAGGACCAAAAAAAAATAAAAAATTAATTGAGATAGACATAATAAAAATTTAAGTGACTAAAAAATATAATGACTCACCGGGTATATTGTAAAAGAGGGATTATGACCCGATAAGGGGCATTTTGGTCAATTCACTTTAAGAGTTGATTTTTGACCAAAATGTCAATTTAATTAAATGAAAATAAAATATTGAATTATGAAGAAATATTTAGGGAAAAATTAGACTAAAAGTGGAAAGAAAATAAAATAGGCAAAAATCTATAATTTAAATTCCATTTTTGACCTAATTAAAATTAATGACTTATGGGCTTTTGACAATTAAACTTAATTATTTAATTAAAAAGGAATAAATAAGTATAAAAGAAGACAAGTCTCCTTCTTTCCCTCCTTCCATGCCACCACCCATCTTCCCTCTCCCTCTCTTTTCTTTTCTTTCCACTTTTACTCTAATTTTTCCCTCAATATTTCTTCATAATTCAATATTTTATTTTCATTTAATTAAATTGAAATTTTTGTCAAAAATCAACTCTTAAAGTGAATTGACCAAAATGCCCCTTATCGGGTCATAATCCCTCTTTTACAATATAGCCGGTGAGTCCTTATATTTTTGGGTCACTTGAATTTTTATTGTGTCTATCTCACTTAATTTTTTATTTATTTTTGGTCCTCAAGATGTCTTTGAATAGTACTAGTCACAGACCAAAAATGGTACTATTCATAACTCGGAGGTTCGGGGTGTTACAATGATTATGAGATTTGGCAGATGGATGTCAACACAGCTTTTCTCAATGAATACATTGAAGAAAACATTTTCATGGAACAACCTAGGGGTTTTGAATCCCAAGATGGTTCCAAGGTATGCAAGCTAAAGCGATCCATTAACGGGTTGAAACAAGCTTCGAGGAGTTGGAACATCCGTTTTGATGAAGCCATTAAATCATTTGGTTTTATAAAAAATGAGGATAAGCCATGTGTATATAAGAAGGTTAGTGACAGTGCTATCACATTCCTTGTCTTCTATGTGGATGACATACTGTTGATGGGTAATGACACAGGTATGTTGACAACTATAAAGGTATGGTTATCAAATACATTCTCCATGAAAGACTTAGGGGAGGCAACCTATATTCTTGGGATTCGCATCTATAGAGATAGAGCAAAAGGAATGATTGGTTTATCCCAAAGGCTATACTTGGAAAAGGTGTTAAAGAGGTTTAACATGCTTGATTCCAAGAGAGGATTGTTACCAGTGGGACATGGTATCCACCTTTCTAAAGAGATGTCTCCAAAGACACCTGAAGAAAGAGATAAAATGGCCAATATTCCATATGCTTTGGTTATTGGAAGTTTAATGCATGCAATTTTGTGTACTAGGCCGGATATCGCATATGCTATTAGTTTGACTACCAGGTATCAATCCAATCTAGGTTTGGAATACTGGATAGCTGTCAAGAATATCCTTAAGCACTTGAGAAGAACTAAGGATTTATTCTTGATTTATGGAGGTGGAGACTAGCAATTGGATGGTTATACTGATTCTGATTTCCAATCAGATATCGATGATAGAAAGTCTACCTCTGGGTATGTGTTCATTTATAATGGAGGTGCAGTCAGTTGGGAGAGTTCCAAACAGAGCACAATTGTAGATTCCACTATCGAGGCTGAGTATATTGCTACATCAGATGCTGCAAAGGAAACTGTTTGGATAAAGAAGTTTGTGACAGAACTTGCAGTAGTTCCTTCCATTGAGTCAGCAGTTCCACTTCACTGTGACAACAATGGAGCAGTCATACAGGCTAAGGAACCCCGGTCTCACCAGAAATCCAAACACATAGAAAGGCGCTACCACATTATCAGAGAAATAGTTGGACGAGGCGATGTAGCCATGCAGAAAATAGCATCAGCTTAAAATCCAGCTGAACCATTAACTAAGCCTATGTCACAGACTCAGCTAGATCGACATCTTGAGAAGATGGGTCTAAGATACTGTAATGAATGGCTCTAGTGCTAGTGCAAGATTGTTAGTAGTATGCCTTAGAGCAAATCATTTAGTATGTTTCTTGTACATATTTTTATTAATAAAAGGCATTTTCACGTTTCCGTTTACATAATATATTTATGTGTAATAGAAAAGGTCCATTGATATTTTGTTAGAATTTCTATTCTTAAGTTTTTAAGAATATGAGTGACAATATTTATAGTAGAAAATATCATAAATAGGTTCACAATCAAGGATACTTCACAATAAGGACATGACTTATCCAGAAAGATTGTATTCATATTTTTTCCCAAGTTATTTATAAGAGATATAAATAAGATGGAATGGTGATTCTCATACCATATAACAAACATGATAGGAACTTATACATAATAAGTAGGTCGAACTAGTGACATTTATGACAAGCATATGGAGTTTACTCTTATCAATTTATTGTCATAAATCATATAAATGCATATAATATTCAGACCTGAGATAGCACAGTTATCTTGTATATAGGTGGTTTGAGTTTGATACTGCTTTCACACTTGTACTGTGTATGGGTATATAGGCATGTGTTGGCTCCTACTAGTTATATATGGAGGTAGGTATTAATCAAGATGGAATCTATTCCTCTAAGTAAATAGGGATAAAATCCTATGTTCATTTAATTATTCTTAATGTTTCAAGTTCCTGGTCAAGACAGATAGATTTAATCAGAAAAGAGTTTCTAATGAGAAAAATCTTTTAATCAATAACTGGAATTAAAAGAGAATATAATATTCATAGCAAATGGGGTTTGACATAAACCATGACTTCAGCTTGAGTTGGGATTTTGTAACAGAGAGATTCTAGTGCATGGTAACATATGATTATAGGTTCATTTAAGGTAAACCTTATTACTAATTGGGTGGCCATGGCATGCTATGCTAGGTGTTAACCATGGTCTATGAGGTGCATAAAATGATTTAGAGAAATCATTTATGGTAAGAAAGAGTTCTAATGATATTAAGAGTTGATATCATGTCTCATTGCCAATTAGTGATGAGCCTAGTAAGTCACACACATACACAAGTAATCACCAAATTAAATATGATTTAATTAATTAATTAAAGGGTTTAATTGATTAATTAAATAGGTTTGGTTTGCAATTAGATTGCAAAGTCCCTAGCACGACTTGAAACCAAATCTAGGTTATTGGATGTATAGTATAAGTTGAATTTATATTGAAAGTGTTTAAATATGAATTTAATTAATGAGAAATTAATTAATAGAGATTAATTAATTAATTTATATTTGATATAAATTGATTAGAAGAAGGGAAATAATTATTTTGGGTTGAGAACTCAAAATTAAGACACAAAGGCATTTTGGTCATTTCACAGGGTGACATGTGGCACCATGAGATGGTGATACATGGCATTACACATAAGCTTTCCATAGATCTTTTAATCATGTAAGATGATTAAAATTAAAATTAAATATCGGTTTGACACTTGGCACAATGTGATTGGGTCAATTAAACCTATAACGAATCAGAAGGTGACATGTGGCAAGGGTTTTAAGTGGTGACCTAACTATGTAAGTGTAAGGATGTAAGAACAAATTACACAAGCTGCTCATTCTCTTTGTGCCTCCACCCTTGGCTGCCATTCCCTTCTCTTCTTCTTCTTCTCTCATCAATTCAAAGAGATTAGCAAACAATCTCTTAAATTAAAAATACTAGAAATTGTTTCTAGTGTTTTGTTTACATCTGTAATCTCTTAAAAGGCAAAACTTGATTTTCTAATTCACAGAAAAAGCTTTAGAAGCTGTTCAAGGGTTTTCATAGGTGATCTTGGTGTGGACAAGCAAGAGAGACAGCATATGGTGTCCTTAAGACGCATCCCAAAGGTGCCAAACACACTGCAGTGCATCAAGAGGTTAGTGCACTTGTTCTTATTCTAATCTAGGGTTCTAATAGTTAATCTGATTAACTCTAAAATCTTAAATAGCAAATGTAGATCCAAAAATATATTAAAAGAGATTTAATATGCTTTTTATTATTGAAATCAAATAGATAAAAATGAATCTTGCATGATGCATGTGACCTTAGATGAAAAATTTTGAATTTCAATGATCTAAACTTGTGTTTTTCATGCTTTCGCTCATACATTTCACAGGTTCCAAAGAACTATTTTCTATAAAATTTTTGGAACCTCCAATGAATTTATAATTTCAATAAATGACTTAAATGAGTTAAATTTCACAAATTGCACTTCATAAACATGAAGAAATAAATTAAAGAAGGATAAAAATAATTGAGATAAAATATGGTGTTCCAGTACACTATGTGGCATATCTTGCTCGGCTATACTGTAGACGGGTAAGGGGTGTCACATTGCCAATCCGGAGTCTAACATCTCTAGTCTGCAAGCTACTACTGCTTACTAGTTTTTACATATCAAAAGGAATGTGAGAACTTGCACCAATATCTAAAACCCAAGTTTTAGATGAACTAAGAGCATCATCAGAATCTAAATAGCAAGATATAAACATTCCTTCTGAAGGTTTATCTTTCTTGTCCTTCAGAGACGCTAGATACTCTGGGTAGTTCCTTTTCCAGTGCCCATCCTTCTGGCAATGGAAACACTTTCCCTTGCCTTGCCCAGCTTCGGTCTTGCCCTTCTGTTTGGCTATTTTCTTGGAAGGTCTAGAAACTTGAGGTTTCTTTTTCTTGTTGGCCTTCTTCTTCTTGGACTTTCTAACTAAAGAAGAAGATGCAACTAAATTTACCTCTTTTCCTTTATTGCCCATTATATTCTTTTAAGCAATAACCAGCATGTTAAGTAAGCCAGCCAAAGTGCATTCTTGTTTGGTTATATTGAAATTTATGACAAAATTTCCAAAAGACTCTAGTAGGGACTGAAGGATCAAATCCGTTTGCAATTGGAAATCTATGTGAAAGTCAATATGTTTCAGCTGCTCTATAAGCCGGATCATCTTGTGAACATGATCTCCTACATTTTGTCCCTCTGTCATCCTCATTCGGAATAACTGTCTAGATATCTCATACCTAGCATTTCTATTGTGTTCAGCGTACAACTCTTATAGGAGAAGAAGGATCTTAGATGCACTTTGCATGTTTTCTTGCTGCTTCTATAATTCATTAGTCATAGAAGCCAGCCTGTAACACTAGGTTCTCATATCATGCTCCTTCCACTTATCCAATATTTCAAATTCTTCTAAAGTGGCCCCTAAAGGTAAGAGACTAGGAACTTTTGAATCTAGAACATATCCTATATGTTCTATGTTCAGGACAAGCTTTAGGTTTTCTAAGCTAATAAAAAAGATTAGGTCCTGTCAACCTATTGTGATCAAGTATGCCCGCAAGGATATTGGATGATGGTGGTTGTTGTTGTTGTTGTGTGCTCATTATTATTAGAATATAAACTGTAGAAAATAACAAGATTAATTAGTAAATGTATCAAGTAATTAACCAAAATGATTATGGTATTTTAATCAAATTGGTCCTCTCACTAACTTGGCGAATCCTACACTTTCAATGTAGGAAACAGAAATTCTAGTTGGATGAATTTCTAGTGGGTGATTGAATTCTTATAGTCTTGTTAATCAACCTCAGGCATATCCATTATTGAAATTACAACAAACTATAAGTGAGCAACTCTTTTCCCATCACATTTTATGTGAGGCTCAATCATTTATTTGGCCCCTAATGCTCAAAACTTTAGGCACATTCATTATTGGTTTATCTTGCATTACTTAAGTTGATCCCATTGAGCTAGAAAATATGAAAATTAACTTTAATGCCCTTAGGCACATACTTACAACATCTTATGCTTAACAATTACTCTTAAAGAAATCTCTTAAAATAAATGCATTATTCCCATGTTTCCATATCTAATAATATAAGTGATTAAAATTCCCTAAAGTAATTGCTTCAATGGAGGGCCATGATATAATTACCATAATTATACCATTACCAACTTAATCATTTAATTGGAAGATTTTCTGGTTGGCTTAATTACTATTATGGTCTCACTTTGTACATTAACCAATTTGACATGCATATATCACATATTTGCATTCAACCATATACATCTCATGCATACATGGATAATCAAATAAAATGGTATAATCATGGACTTTCTAAGGGATTCAATTCTGAGCCACCAAGAATTGAATTAGGGCATTTCCTATGTGTATTTCATCTATTCTATTACAAGAGATGCTGAAGGAGTACATAACCAACATTTGGATCTTGATTTCCCTCCACTGGTCCCACCAATGTTCTTGGCCTCCTTGTCCTTTGTGCAATCCAATTACATAGTAGCCCTTGGCATACCAAGGTGAATTTAGAAGAATTTGGACTTTAAAGTCCTTAAATAAATGAAAATATATCCTAAGTTAACATAACACTTATGATACATGCCATTGAAATAAAATTAATTATTATTACATCCCAAAGAAAAATAAAAGAAATTAATCCAATCACATTGGTCTTTTCTTGTCCATGATCATCCATCATGCATATAAACATTTAACAATTAAATATAAATATACATGTTAAATTAATCTTAAATTTAGGAACCCTTCCCAAATTTAATTTTTATGAAAATAATTTTCAAAATTTATTTGTGTAATTAGAAATCCTAATTAAACCATTTAATTAGGTCTACGCTTTATTTTGGGTCACAAATTACACATCAATTGCATAAAAACCCAAAATTTCAGCCAAAATGCGCCCCTAGCAGAAGATTACACTCTCCTGGTGTGTAATTACGCGGGTTGTGTAAAGCTACAGGCCACTGCCAGAAGAAAACATGCCCCTGAGCGCATTTTTACATGGGCCGCTGTTAAGTAAAAAGAAACACGAGTTGTGGCATGCGGAATCATGGGCCGTGTACTGCTACATGCCTGGGTTGTGATCACCGACATCCAGAACACGACCCTGTTAATAGTATGCCCTATAGCATATCATTTAGTATGTATCTTATACATATTTTTATTAATAAAAGGCATTTTTACTTTTCTGTTTGCATAATATATTTACGTGTAATAGAAAAGGTCTATTGATATTTTGTTAGAAATATTATTCTTAAATTGTTAAGAATATTAGTGACATTATTTCTAGCACAAAGTATCATAAATAGGTTCACAATCGAGGATACTTCATAATAAGGACATGACTTATCCAGAAAGATTGTATTCATGTTTGTTCCCAAGTTATTTATATGAGATATAAATAAGATGGAATGGTGAGTCTTATGCCATATGACAAACATGATAGGTACTTATAAATGATAAGTAGGCCGAACCAGTGACACTTACGACAAGCACATGGAGTTTACTCTTGTCAATGTTTTGTCATAAATCATATTAGTGCATATAATCTTTAGACCTGAGATAGCACAGTTATCTTGTAAATAGGTAGTTTGAGTTTGGTACTGCTTTCATACTTGTATTGCGTATGGGTATATGGGCATCTGTTGGCTCCTACTAGTTATTTATGGAGGTAGGTGTTGATCAAGATGGAATCTGTTCCTCTAAGTAAATAGAGACAAAATCCTTTGTTCATTTAATTGTTCTTGATGTTTCAAGTTCCTAGCCAGAATAGATAGATTTATTTAGAAATGAGTTTCTAAAGAGAAAATATTTTTAATCAAGAACTGGAATTAAAAGAGAACATAATATTCATAGTAAATGGAGTTTGACATAAACCATGACTCCAGCTTGAGTTGGGATTTTGTAACAGAGAGATTCTAATGCATGGTAGCATATGATTATAGGTTCATTTAAGGTAAATCTTATTACTAATTGGGTGGCCATGGCATGCTATGCTAGGTGTTAACCATGGTCTATGAGGTTCATAAAATGATTTAGAGAAATCATTTATGGTAAGAAAGAGTTCTGATGATATTAAGAGTTGATATCATGTCTCATTGCCAATTAGTGATGAGCCTAGTAAGTCACACACATACACAAGTTATCACCTATTTAAATATGATTTAATTAATTAATTAAAGAGTTTAATTGATTAATTCAATAGGTTTGGTTTGCAATTAAATTGCAAAGTCCCTAGCATGACTTGAAACCAAATCTAGATTATTGGATGTATAGTATAAGTTAAATTTATATTTAAAGTGTTTAAATATGAATTTAATTAATGAGAAATTAATTAATAGAGATTAATTAATTAATTTATATTTGATATAAATTAGAAGAAGAAAAAATAATTATTTTGGGTTAAGAACTCAAAATTAAAACACAGGGGCATTTTGGACATTTCACAGTGTGACACGTGGCACCATGAGATGGTAACACATGGGATTACACATAAGCTTGCCAAATGTTTTTTAATCATGTAAGATGATTAAAATTGTAACACCCCTAAGTTCGGTAGTGCGTTCTACTGCTCCGGTGACCAGTGCTGTCCGGACAGTTAGGATGCCTAGAACTACACTTCAATATGAATGAGGAGACATAAATAATGAAATACAAGAAAAGAAAATACAAGAAAAACAAAGGAAAAATCATAGCAAAGAAATGTAACCAAGTTAAGCGAGCCGAAAACCCTAGCGATGGGTGACCGCACCGGGAAGTCACGGCGTGGACCGTTGACTAGCCCTGGACTACGGGGAACCCTGGAAAACATTTTTAGGACTTAAATAGACCCTTATTGAAGAATAAATATCATTAGAAAGATCAAAGAAAAATTAAATAATTAGTACAAAGAAAAGTGAGAAAACGAAAAACAGACAAAACCCGGTAATACCGAAAAATCGGGAATGCCACCTGAACAGGGGCATTATGGTCATTTGACATCCCGAAGTATCTTTTGACCTAAATGTCCATTAAAAATAAATAATATTGCACTTAGAAAATAAAATGAAAAATTAAATTGGTGGTACCTAAAGTAAATAGTAGAAATTAAAGGTTAAATGTGGAATAAGTGGGAATTTAGCCTATTATATGATTAAATGACTAAGTGGACCACTAAAGGGATTAATTAAATACATAGTGGGACATGTGTACACTTAAAATGCAGCTGAATAAGTCATCTTCCTCATTTGCATTCAACTTGCCGAATTGAAGAGTGAAGGAACCCACCATTGACGTTTTGCATGAGCTTCATCTTCTCCCTTCATTTCATCTCTAAATACTTAAGTAGCTTTATGAAAAATGGTCTACAAATCACAAGGAAGATATTGATACCAATTTTGAGAAGTTTGGTGAAGGTTTAGCAAGTTACAGTTAAAGGTAAGTTTGCATTTTTGAGAATTTCTTTGTTAAAGTTTATGTTCATGTTATGGGTGTTGGTTTGGTGAAGGAAAATTTTGAGTTTGAAGGGTTATTGTTGTTTTCATTTTGGACAGCCATGAATCACGTTTTTGATGAGATATTTGTGCATATAATTGATGAGAAATGGTGTTGATCATGATGAATTAGTAACCTAGTGAATTATTTCATGTTTATATGGTGATTTATGCACTTGGATGGGAATTGGTAAATTGGATGGCACTTTGATGTTGAAGAATGGTTTATGCAGCTTGGGGACACTTGAGTAATGGTATATATTGAAGGAAGTGTGGGCAGAATATTGACCTAGAAGGTTGATGAGATGTATGTAGATTGATATTGTAAAGTGTATGTAAAATTTGTAATGGTTAGGTGTGTTTGTAATGGTAATTAGAAATTGTAATTGTGAATGATATTTGGTGTGTTGAGGGTAATGGTAATCTGCCCAAAATAATGTTAATGTAAAGTAGATAATGCTTTTGGTAATGTACCAAAACAGATTGGTAGGGTATGGAAGTAAACTTTGCAAGTTAAATGTGTGTTTGAAGTGGGGTGTGAAAGGCATAGTGAGGGCAGTGTACATTTTAGCCTATAACCTTAAATGTGTAACCTCAATTGGTATGAGACCAATTTGAGGTGAAACTAGGCACAAAATGTGCCAACTTTCATTGAGAAAACATACCAAAATTCTGCTTGCAAGGTGACCTAAGAAAATGACCAATTCGGATTAGGTGCAATTAGGACCTGAAAAAATGACCAATTGGGCAGCAGTGAGTGTTTAGGCCATAACTCACTCAAAACAGGTCCAATTGACCTGAAATTTTAACTATGAATAGTTTAGACCCATACCTACAAGTCTTATGAAGACACCAAAGCCCAGAAATGACCATAAGCAAGTCAAAAAGCTTGCACAAGTTCGGGTCCAAAAACTGGCCGAACCAAAGTTGACCAAATTGACCTAAAAATGAGCTAATTTGATACCATTTGACCAGCAATAGTATAATGACCATAACTTGGTCTACTTAACTCGGATTGACCTAAACTTTTGCACCGCGGTCCATAAGACATAGATCTACAAGTTTGTAGTTTTGACCGAAACCCGAAAACTGAGGGAACTAGGCCGTCCGGCTAGGTCAAACTAGTATCTCGGAATCCAGCAAGTTGCATTAAAATGCACTAAACAATGAAACGAGTTTGGCAAAATGTACCAAACCTAAAACCCTATCGAGTGTGACATATTAATGACACTAAAACCTAATTTACCTAGAAAACAACGAGAGTCGGTATATTAGGTGATTTAGCAAATAAAGGTATTCAGTGAATTGTTTAGCGAACATTATCGTTAGAGGCAAATTAATTTAGCACTGAAACACTTCAAATTGTGTTTCTCAGTTAACAAGGACTCAGCAAAAGGGAAAGAAATACTGAGATTTAATGTGATATTGTGTTAAATTCTTTATGACATTTATTGTCTTGAATTTAATTATGGTTTTACATATCCATCATTTATTTGAATTATGAATTGCGATTTAAACTTGTATTTGGTTAATGTTGTGCACCACTGAGACATTGTCTCAGCGATAGCTTTTTATTGCTGTCGCAGGTAGAGAGACAGACAGGGCAGCAGACTAGGCTGCTAGTACCGTCAGCGAGAGATTTTCGGGTATAATGAGTATACCAGTATTTTGCATTGGTTTGAGCAGTTGTAAATCCAAATTGTACATTTGACTTGTAAAATAATTATGAGTGGTTTTGGCTTGTACAAATTGTATTATATTTCTCATATCTCAACCTTTGAAAAATCACTATGGAATTGAGTTGATAAATTGTTGTGTTGAGAAATGTGTTGGAGTTGAGATTTGGAAAATTATTGAAGTGCTTTTTACAGGTTTTCTGAAGAACTGTTTTGTCCAAAATATAGATGGCACTTTGCTAAAATTTTTATAGGAATTCCAAATAAACCAAATGAGTTAGTTGTTTCACTTCAGTTCACCAAAGTTTTTAATACCTGTAAATAGTGCTCACCACTGTAAAAGAAGTAAGAAAAGTTTTTAAAATCCCTTGTAGTGTATTTAATGGGTTATCAGTAGACGGAGTTGGTAATTCATTAGGTATACTACGGGATCATGTTATGCCTTACAGAGGGGTAGGGTGTGACAAAAATCAAGATTAATATAGGTTTGACACTTGGCACAATGTGATTATGTCACTTAAACCTAGAGCTAATCAAAGGGTGACATGTGGCAAGGGTTTAATGTGTTAACCTAGCTATATACGTGTTGTTATGAAAAAGAAAAACAACCAGCAGCCACTCCTCTCCTTTGACATGCTATTTTGAGGCTCTTCATCTATTCTTCTTCATCTCTCATCAGTTCAAAGAGATTAGCCATCAATCTCTTGAATTAAGAACACTAGAAATTGTTTATAGTGTCCTGTTTACATCTCTAATCTCTTAAAAGGAAGAACTTGAATTTCTAATTAATAGAAAAAGCTTTAGAAGCTATTCAAGGGCTGCCATAGGTGTTCTTGGTGTGGAGAAACTAGAGGGACAACATCTGGTGTCCTGAAGACAAATCTCAAAGGTGCAGACACGCTGCAGTGCATCAAGAGGTTAGTGTAATCGTTCTTGATTTAATCTAGGGTTTTAAATTAATCGGATTAATTTTTAAAATCTTAAATGGCAAATACAGATCCAAAAACATATTAAAAGAGTTTTAATATTTTGTTTATCATTGAAATCAAATAGATAAAAATAAATATTGCATGATGCATGTGACCCTAGGTGAAAATTTTTGAATTCAATGGTATAAACTTGTGTTTTTCACGCTTCCGTTCCTTTCAATTGGTATCTGAGCCACTATATTTTCCATTTAGATTGATGTTTATATGATTTAATTGTGTGTTTGATCATAAGATCAAAAGTTTATTGCTGGTTGCTAAGCCAAGGTGGCGGCACAAATGATGAACACCATGGTGCTCATGGTTGATGCACCACAATGGTGTGCAAAGGTAAATGGATGGTGAATGTGCAATTGTTGTATGATCTAAGATCTATTTTATGTATAATTAAATTGTTTAATTAGAATTTTTATCACAAAATTAAATTATGATTCAAATCAGAATTTTAAAAATTGTTTGAATGTGATTCAAATCTGAATTTTAAAAGTTGTTTGAATGTGATTCAAATCTGAATTTTTAATGTTGTTTGAATCATATTTAAATCTGGATTTTTAAAATTGATTGAATAAAATTCAGATATGATTTTTTAAAAAATGTTTGAATGTGATTGAAATCTGATTTTTTAAAAAATGTTTGAATGTGATTCAAATCTGAATTTGTAAAGTTATTTGAATGTGATTCAAATCTGAATTTTTAAATTTGTTTGAATGAGATTCAAATATGAAATTTTAAATTTATTTGAATCATATTCAAATTTGGATTTTTAAGTTGAATATGAGATATTCAATTTAATTTAAGTATGTATGTTTTATTTAATTGTTAAATAGTGATATGCATGATGGATGATCATGGACTATAAAAGACCAATGTGATTGGATTTATTTCTTTTATATTTCTTTGGGATTGTAAATTAATTAATTTATTTTAATTTATTTTGGGCATGTATTATTAAGTTTGTAATAATTTTTGGGTTGTAATTTCATTTATTTTAGTTCTTGTAAATTCGCCTTGGTATGCCAAGGATTACTAAGTAATATTGGATTGCAAGAAGTTCAAGGAGGTCAAGAGCATTGGTGGGACCAGTGGGAGGAATCCAAGATCAAGGGTTGATTATGTACTCCTTCAGCAACTCTTGTAAAATGAATGAATGAAATGCACCTAGGAATGCCCTGATTCAATTCTTGGTTGCTCTGAATTTAATCCCTTAGAAAGTCCATGATCATACCATATTTATTGCTTATCCATGAATGCATGAGATGTATGGGAATGTATGCTATTATATGATATATGCATGCTAATTGGATAATGTGCAAAGTGAGACCTTAATAATAATTAGAATGACCATAAAATCTTCCAAACAAAGGATTAAGTTGGAAATGCTGTAATCCATTGGGGCAATTATTTTAAGAAATTTTAAGTAGTTGCATAAGATGCAATTAATTTAAGAGATTTTCTTAAGAATAATTGTTAAGCATGAGATGTTGTAAATATGTAAATAGTTTGGTGGCCAATATTGGATGTACCTGAGGACATTAAAATTATTTGCATAATTACTGGCTCAATGGGATCAACTTAACTAATGCAAGATAAGTCAATAATAGATGTACCTGAGATTTTGAGCATTATGGCTAGGTAAAGGATTGAACCTCACATGAGATGTGATGGGCAAGGAGTTGCTCACTTATAGTTTATTGTAATTCCAATAATGGATGTACCTGAGGATGATCAATAGAATTATAAGAATTCAATCACCCACTAGAAATCCATCCAACTAGGATTTTCGTTTTCTACTTTGGAAGTATAGGATTCGCTAAGTTAGTGGGAGGACCAATTTGATTAAAAGACCATAATCATTTTGGTTAATTACATGATACATTTACTAATTAATCTGGTTATTTTATGCAGTTAATTTTTTGATAAAAATGAGCACAGAGCAACCACCACCATCCAATATCCTTGCAAGCATACTTGATCGCAATAGGTTGACAGGACCTAATCTGTCTGATTGGCTAAGAAATTTGAAACTTGTCTTGAACCTTGAACATATAGGATATGTTTTAGATTCAAATGTTCCTAGTCCCTTACCTCCAGAGGCCACACAAGAGGAACATGAAACTTTGGATAAGTGGAAGGAGCATGATATGAGAGCTAAGTGTTACATGCTTGCTTCCATGAGTAATGAGTTACAAAACCAGCATGAGAACATGTTAATTGCGAGTGAGATCCTCCTTCATTTTCAAGAGTTATATGGTGAGCACAGTAAGAATGCTAGGTATGAGATATCTAGACAGCTATTCCGTATGAGGATGTCTGAGGGACAGAATGTTGGGAATCATGCCCACAAGATGATTCGATTGATTGAGCAGTTGGAACATCTTGACTTCAACATGGATTTCCCACTACAGACGAATTTGATCCTTCAGTCCCTTCCTGAGTCTTTTGGGAATTTTGTGACAAATTTCCATATGACTCAACAGGAATGCACCTTAGCTGGTTTACTTAACATGCTGGTTATTGCCCAAAAGAATATGCCGAGCAATAAAGGAAAAGAGGTAGCTTTGATTGCATCTTCTTCTACTGGAAAGTCCAACAAGAAGAAGGGCAATAAGAAAAAGAAACCTCAGATTCCTGGTCCTTCCAAGAAAATAGCTAAACGGAAAAGGAAGACTAAAGCTGATGGAGGGAAAGGAAAGTGTTTCCACTGCCAAAAGGATGGGCACTGGAAAAGGAACTGTCCAGAGTATCTTGCTTCTCTGAAGGACAAGAAGGATACACCTTCGGAAGGTATGTCCATATCTTGTTATTTAGATTCTGATGATAATCATAGTTCATCTACAGCTTGGGTTTTAGATACTGGTGCTAGTTCTCACATTTCTAATGATATGCAGGAACTAGCAAATAGTAGCAGCTTGCGTTCTCAAGATACTAGAGTCCGGATTGGCAATGGCTTAACTGTTGAAGCTTTAGCCATAGGATCTAAATCCTTTTACATGTTTGGACATGTTTTTTGTTTGGATAATATTTTATATGTACCTGATGCTTTTAAGAGCATCATTTCTATATCTAGTTTGACTAGAAATGGCTATGAATTTGATTCAGATGATGTTTGCAATATTTATTTTGGAAATAAATATGTTGGTTCGGGTTATATGAATGATGGTCTTTATTATTTGGATAATAATGACAAACACAAATTAAATGCAAGTGATCTTAAAGAATGCAATGCCATGGTGAAAACCAACTCAAGTTCAAAATATATTTGGCACTTAAGGTTATATCATGTTGCAGAAGATAGGATTGCAAAACTGGAAAAAATGGGGATTTTATCCTCATTGGGCTCTGAGCCTACTCCAACTTGTGAATCTTGCCTTCAGGGCAAAATGACTAGATCACCCTTTGTTGGACAAGGGCTAAGAGCTGAAAATATTTTAGAGCTACTACATAGTGATGTATGTGGTCCATTTAAAGAAATGGCTAAAAGGGGCTTTCATTATTTTATTACCTTTAGTGATGATAAATCAATATTTGGGTATTTGTATTTAATGAAATACAAACATGAATCCTTTGAAAAGTTTAAAGAATTTAAATCTGAAGTAGAAAATCAAACAGGAAAGATTATTAAAGTTCTTTGATCAGATCGTGGAGATGAATATTTGAGTACTGAATTTGATGAATACTTGAGAGAGCACGGCATTGTTTCTCAGCTGACTCCTCCAGGAACACCACAGCTGAATGGTGTATCTGAAAGGAGAAATCGTACCCTATTGGATATGGTACGTAGTATGATGAGCTATATTGATATGCCAATCTTCTTTTGGGGATTTGCATTAGAATCAGCTTTGTATATTCTGAATAGGATTCCATCAAAATCAGTTTCTTCCAAACCTTATGAGATATGGCATGGAAGAAAACCAAGTCTTAAGCATGTTAAGATTTGGGGTTGTCCAGCTTATATCAAAAAGCTGAACACTGATAAATTGGAGACCATATCAGAAAAAGGTCGATTTGTTGGATATCCAAAAGATAGTTTTGGATATTATTTTTATTTGCCTACTTCACAAAAGGTTGTGATAAGTAGAGATGCCACATTTCTTAAACAACAATTTGTTCAAGAAGGAGGCAAAGGAAGGCAAATAGAGTTAGAATTAGAGAATTCTGACCAACCAACAGATCAGATGGATATAGATCCATCTAGTCAACCTATACCTGTTGATGAAACATCTACAGCTGTTCCTCGTAGAACAACCAGGGTATCTCACCCACCAGTGAGATATGGTTTTCTTCATGAAGAAGAACAAGAGTTGTCTACTCATGAAGAAGTAGATCATGGAGATGATCCACTTACCTATGAAGAAGCTATATCAGATATAGACTCTTCAAAATGGATTGATGCTATGAAATTTGAAATTGATTCCATGTATAACAATCAATTTTGGGATCTTGTTGACCCACCTGAAGGTATTGTACCTATAGGGAACAAATTGGTTTTTAAGAAGAAAATCGATTCTGATGGAAAGGTAGAGACCTATGAGGCAAGGCTAGTAGCGAAAGGGTTTCGCCAAAGGCAAGGTATCGACTATGAGGAGACTTTCTTACCTGTTGCCATGCTTAAATCATTTAGGATTTTATTAGCAATAGCTGCATACTATGATTATGAGATTTGGCAGATGGATGTCAAAACAGCTTTTCTTAATGGATACATTGAAGAAAACATTTTCATGGAACAACTTAGGGGTTTTGAATTCCAAGATGGTTCTAAGGTATGCAAGCTAAAGCGATCCATTTATGGGTTGAAACAAGCTTCGAGGAGTTGGAACATCCGTTTTGATGAAGCCATTAAATCCTTTGGTTTTATAAAAAATGAGGATGAGCCATGTGTATATAAGAAGGTTAGTGATAGTGCTATCACTTTCCTTGTCTTATATGTGGATGACATACTGTTGATGGGTAATGACACAGGTATGTTGACAACTATAAAGGTATGGTTGTCAAATACATTCTCCATGAAAGACTTAGGGGAGGCAACCTATATTCTTTGGATTCGCATATATAGAGATAGAGCGAAAAGAATCATTGGTTTATCCCAAAGTCTATACTTGGAAAAGGTGTTAAAGAGGTTTAACATGCTTGATTCCAAGAGAGGATTGTTACCAGTGAGACATGGTATCCACCTTTCTAAAGAGATGTCTCCAAAGACACCTGAAGAAAGAGATAAGATGGCCAAGATTCCATATGCTTCAGCTATTAGAAGTTTAAAATATGCAATATTGTGTACTAGGCCGGATATCGCATATGCTGTTAGTTTGACTAGCAGGTATCAATCCAATCTAGGTTTAGAACACTGGATAGCTGTCAAGAATATCCTTAAGAACTTGAGAACAACTAAGGATTTATTCTTGATTTATGGAGGTGGAGACTTACAATTGGATGGTTATACTGATTCTGATTTCCAATCAGATATCGATGATAGAAAGTCTACCTCTGGATATGTGTTCATTTTTAATGGAGGTGCAATCAGTTGGAAGAATTCCAAACAGAGCACGACTGCAGATTCCACTACAGAGGCTGAGTATATTGCTGCATCAGATGCTGCAAAGGAAGCTGTTTGGATAAAGAAGTTCGTGACAGAACTTATAGTAGTTCCTTCCATTGAGTCGGCAGTTCCACTACACTGTGAAAACAATGGAGCAGTCATACAGGCTAAGAAACCAAGGTCTCACCAAAAATCCAAACACATAGAAGGCGCTACCACATTATCAGAGAAATAGTTGGGCGAGGCGATATAGCCATGCAGAAAATAACATCAGCTGAAAATCCAGCTGATCTATTCACTAAGCCTATGTCACAGACTCAGTTAGACCGACATCTTGAGAAGATAGGTCTAAGATATTGTAATGAATGGCTCTAGTGCTAGTGGGAGATTGTTAGTAGTTTGCCCTAGAGCATATCATTTAGTATGTATCTTGTGCATATTTTTATTAATAAAAGGCATTTCCACTTTTTTGTTTACATAATATATTTTTGTGTAATAGAAAAGGTCATTGATATTTTGTTAGAAATATTATTCTTAAGTGGTTAAGAATATGAGTGACATTATTTCTAGCACAAAGTATCATAAATAGGTTCATAATCGAGGATACTTCAGAATAAGGACATGACTTATCTAGAAAGATTGTATTCATGTTTGTTCCCAAGTTATTTATATGAGATATAAATATGATGAAATGGTGAGTCTCATGCCATATGAAAAACATGATAGGTACTTATAAATGATAAGTAGGCCGAACCAGTGACACTTATGACAAGCATATGGAGTTTACTCTTGTCAATGTTTTGTCATAAATCATATCACTGCATATAATCTTTACACCTGAGATAGCACAGTTATCTTGTATATAGGTAGTTTGAGTTTGATACTGCTTTCATACTTGTACTGCGTATGGGTATATGGGCATCTGTTGGCTCCTACTAGTTATATATTGATGTAGGTGTTGATCAAGATGAAATATGTTCCTCTAAGTAAATAGAGATAAAATCCTATGTTTATTTAATTGTTCTTAATGTTTCAAGTTCCTGGCTAGGACAGATAGATTTATTTAGAAAAGAGTTTCTGATGAGAAAATCTTTTTGATCAAGAAATGGAATTAAAAGAGAACATAATATACATAGCAAATGGAGTTTGACATAAACCATGACTCCAGCTTGAGTTGGGATTTTGTAACAGAGAGATTATAGTACATGGTAACATATGATTATAGGTTCATTTAATGTAAACCTTATTACTAATTGGGTAGCCATGGCATGCTATGCTAGGTGTTAACCATGGTCTATGAGGTTCATAAAATGATTTAGAGAAATCATTTATGGTAAGAAAGAGTTATGATGATATTAAGAGTTGATATCATGTCTTATTGCCAATTAGTGATGAGCCTAGTAAGTCACACACATACACAAGTTATCACCTAATTAAATATGATCTAATTAATTAATTAAAGAGTTTAAGTAATTAATTAAATTGGTTTGGTTTGCAATTAAATTACAAAGTCCCTAGCATGACTTGAAACCAAATCTAGATTATTGGATGTACAGTATAAGTTAAATTTATATTTAAAGTGTTTAAATATGAATTTAATTAATGAGAAATTAATTAATAGAGATTAATTAACTAATTTATATTTGATATAAATTAGAAGAAGAAAAAATAATTATTTTGGGTTAAGATCTCAAATTTAAGACACGAGGGCATTTTGGTCATTTCACAGTGTTGACACGTGGCACCATGAGATGGTGACACATGGGATTACACATAAGCTTGCCAAATGTTTTTTAATCATGTAAGATGATTAAAATCAAGATTAAATATAGGTTTGACAGTTGGCACAATGTGATTGGGTCACTTAAAACTAGAGCTAATCAAAGGGTGACATGTGGCAAGGGTTTAATGTGTTAACCTAGCTATATAAGTGTTGTTATGAAAAAGAAAAACAACCGGCAGCCACTCCTTTCCATTGTCACGCCATTTTGAGGCTCTTCATCTATTCTTCTTCATCTCTCATCAATTCAAAGAGATTAGCCATCAATCTCTTGAATTAAGAACACTAGAAATTGTTTATAATATCCTGTTTACATCTCTAATATCTTAAAAGGCAGAACTTGACTTTCTAATTAATAGAAAAAGCTTTAGAAGCTATTTAAGGGCTTCCATAGGTGTTCTTGGTGTGGACAAACTAGAGGGACAACATCTGGTGTCCTGAAGACAAATCTCAATGGCGCAGACACGTTGCAGTGCATCAAGAGGTTAGTGTAATCGTTCTTGATTTAATCTAAGGTTTTAAATTAATCTGATTAATTTTTAAATTCTTAAATGGCAAATACAGATCCAAAAACATATTAAAAGATTTTTAATATGTTGTTTATCATTGAAATCAAATAGATAAAAATAAATCTTGCATGATGCATGTGACCCTAGGTGAAAATTTTTGAATTCAGTGTTATAAACTTGTATTTTTCACGCTTCCGTTCCTTCAGACCCATGGCCTAGGACACGCCCAGGCCCTATTCTTTTCAAAAATTAGGTTTTTCTTGGGTTTTCTCCTTCCGAATCTCATTCAAATGCACCTAAACCTCATCCAATCACACAATTAAGTCCCAATTCAATCCTAATGGAAAATATAGTGGCTCAGATACAAGTTAAAGGCATTGTAAAGCGTGTTTAGGGCCTTATATGATTGAATTTCAAAATTTTATCTAGGCTTTCATGCTTGTATATTTGTGCATTATGATCCTAAGCAATTTCTAATGCCCTAAAGCATGTCAAAACATCCTTTAACATGCATTATGGATTCATTTGCCATCAAGGATTAAGGATTAATAATTAATTATGATTAAGAAGGATTTAAAGATGGCTAATCTCTAAGGTGCAAAATCAACCTTCTTAATTCCCTTTTGGAGTCTCTAAGAGCTCCAAATGTAGCTCCTCTAGCTTGTCCACCACAATCTCATCAAGAATCGCCAATGGTAGCCCCAAATCCTCTCTTTGAAGCTTTCCAACCACTAATACTTTAGGGGTTTTGCTTTATACGAGGTTATATGGATGTATAGTAGGTAGAAACCCTTTCTAGCATCATTGATTCAAGAGATACCAAGCTTTCTCTTTCAAGAATCAATGAAGAAAATGAGAAGAGGAGAGAGAGAGAGTGTTGCCGCCCAAGAAAAGAGAGAGAAGAGGAAGATAATGTAACACCCTCCCTGTAGCAACTCAGACATTCTCATCGTCCGATGACCAGTGTCGGTCCGGACAGTTAGAACGTTCGAAAAAATATTTAAACTAAAGTGAGGGGCCATAATTAACTCAAATATTAATAAGAAAAATTTAGTAAAAATTTTAGAAATAAAATACAACTAAGTCAAATGAGCCGGTGCCCAAGCGATGGGTAACCTGGAGGAAGTTGCAGTTCTCGCAACTAGGAGCCCTAGACCTGGGGAAAAATTCATAAAATAATTTTTGGGACTCCAGAGAAGGATCATTGAGGTTCCTATGACATTAGAATGCCAAGAAAATATTTAGAAAAAATTTTCAATCGGTACAGACAATTTTGACCCGTTAAGCCAAACGGAGGGCATTTTGGTCATTTCGCCTTCAGAGACGATTTTTGGCCGACTTGTCCAGTTAAGTAAATAATTATTATGATCTAAAATATGAATAAATATTGCAAAAAATTAAATTAAAAATGAATAGAAAAGAAAGAAAAAGAAAATGACTTAAATCCTTAATTATGACATCACTATGATGTCATTTAAATGCCCTCCACTAATCAACATTCAACAACACAACAAAAATTCTTTAAAAAGGGAAAAATGAAAAATTAAGAAACCAATTTCTGGTTTCTTCTTCCTCTTCAAGCCGTGACCCTCTCTTCCATCTCCCTCCATTAAAATTTCTTTCATCACTTCCATTTTCCCATGAATTTTCACTACAAAACCCTAGACATCTTTCATTAAAACTTGTCTATACCTCTTGGGGAAGTGTTTGGCAGCCTAGAAAAGGAAAGAAAGTGAAGTTTAAGCTTGAGAAAATTCTGCCCTACAAGAGGTTAGTGCCTATTTATACATAAATCTCTCTTATTCCATGTTAGAGACTTAAAATGAGTAAGGATTTGTGAATTAAATGAATAAAATTTAGGTGTATGTACACCATGAATTTCGGTAGCCCTAAGGAAGGGATAAGATTGATTGTTTTTGATGGACTTAGAGTGGACTAGAGATCATGATTAAAGAATATATATATGTGGATAATGAATTAGTGAGGTAATTAAGGTATCTTGTGTAAATTCATAATGGGAATTAGGGTTTTGGGGGTGAAACTTGGACTTTGCTCATGAAATGGTGAGTGAACATTCTAATGGTCAATTACTGACCATTTGAGGTAAGTTGACCATAATTTGAAGTGAATTAGGATATTACAAAATGAATTGGTATGCTGCCTAGTGAGGGCAGCAGGTGAGGCTGTGAGTCCAGCCTGTTTGGACTGCCATAACTCTGGCTGTGTAGGTTCAATTGGTGTTTGGCAAATTGGAGATGAAACTAGACACATAATGGCACAATTTTGGTGAAGAAACCATGCCCAAAAGACCAAAGCAAGTGGACCAAAAACTGGCCCCAATCCGGATGTCCTACAACCAGATTCTGCAGAATGACCAAATGAATAGTAATTGTTTATTTGGCCATAACTCATTGTAGAATGGCCCAATTGACCTGAAATTTTTACAGCAACAAGTTAAGATATATACAAACAATTTTCATGAAGAAACCTACCCCAAATTATGACCAGAACCTATCCAACAAGGCAGTTGCAGTCACTGTTCACTGCACTATAGATATGGTCAGTTCTGTAATTTTTCAATCCGGCCAGCTATGGTTTTTGGACCATAACTGGAGCTACAAAACTCCCAATGGAGTGCTTCAAAAAGCGAAATTCAACTAGACAAAATAAGGAACAACTTTCATGTTTATCATTTTCTCAAATTCTCACTGCAACAGCAACTAATGGAACAGTAAAGTTTAGGTATGAAAACTGAAAAATTCTGCTCCCTTAGTTTAAGCTTAGAAATGGTATTGGTGATTAATGCCAACAAGTTTTGAATGCAAAATGTGGTATGTTGGGAGTGTCAAAACCAATGTACCTATTTTCTATGCAAAAGTCAACATTTTTGTTGACTAATTAAGTGAATAGTAACATCAAAACTTGAAATTCAAAAATTGAAGAATTCTAAAGTAACAAATGCCCTAGTATACCTAACAAGATTGGTTTGGATAGTTTGGCATGCCAATAGGGTTTAGTTAGCAGTATTGCACATGGCATTATGCCATTCTGTGATTTTATGGCTTTTAGCCATTTTGACATTGTGTTGAGACTTGGCCTCGTGCCTCATATTATTTATAGCTTGTTAGCTGTTCTGTTGCACACCGGGAGATACATATGTGACCGATGGTGTGACGGCCCGAGGTACTTGATACCCAGTGCCAGTTTACCCGTTTATCCAGTCCAGTCGTTTGGTATAGGTTACTTGGGCAACCAAAAGAATGAAAGTGGATAAAATTAACGAAATAAATGATTGTAACAAGTACAAAACAAGTAAAACATCGATACATTCAATGCATATTTATTTCTGTTATTTCTTTTTATTTTGTTATTGGCACCACTAAGCATTATTGCTTAGCGCGTTGCTTTTGCCACGCGTAGGTTCTGGAGATACTGATCGAGAGCCCAGTAGACCGCAGACTGGGTGAGACCATCCTCGCACTCGCATAGTGTCCGTGTCACCTCACCATCTTCAGTGCATTGGTAGGACACTAGGTTTCATTTTGGTATTTTGTAACTAATTTTTATTTTATCATATGTAATTGAACTTATGTAATGTATTTTGATGTCCATGTAAATAATGAAAATTGTGGTTATGAATGTAAAATTTGAGTGTTTATTTATTGCTTGTATATGAGTATCATGAGAAATGAATGTTTAAGTAATGGAAAGGTTGTTGAAAATCATATTAAGACTTTGTTGATAAAATGGAGTTGGGATTATTTGGAAATGATTTTGGAAGTGTTTTTCACAGGTTCCGAAGAACTGTTTTCTCCATTTTTAGCCTACACGATTTTCTATAAAATTTTCGGAACCTCAAATAAATTATAATGTCAATAAATGACTTAAATGAATTATATTTCACAAGTTATATTCAAAACTATGATAAAAATTAATTAAGATAAAATAGAGTGTTCCGGTACACCGTGTGACATATCTTACTCGGATATACTGTAGACGGGTAAGGGGTGTCACATTTAGTGGTATCAGAGCACGGTTTAGGCGTTTCTGGGCCTAGATTGAGTCCATACCATGCATTGCATTTGTAAGAGTCGAGGTGACACTAATGCAGATCTGTTTGTCTTTCTTTTTTTGAATAGGATATGGACCCTACATCTCAGAGGGCAGTTGAGGAGGAAGTGGAGAGTCATGCTCCACCTGCAGCAGCTGAGACTGGGGGTATGGGAGAACCTACTCCGCCTGCTCAAGCAGAGCCTGCTCAGCCTCCACAGGCCATGTTCCAGCAAATGGCCGAATTTTTCAAACAAATGGCTGGGGTAATGCCACCACCACCACCACCTCCACAACCAAAATCACACCTGGAAAAATTGAGAAAGTTTGGAGCAGTGGACTTCTTTGGCAAGAGAGAAGATGATTCAGTTGCAGCCGAAAATTGGTTGAACAGAACAGGCAGAGTTTTAAAACAACTCCACTGCACTCCAGAGTAAAACTTGGAAGCTGCCATATCTCTGTTACAAGATGATGCATATGAATGGTGGGATACTGTGTCCAGTGAAGTGCAGCCAGAAGTTATAACTTGGGACTTCTTCCTCTCCGAATTAAAGAAGAAATATGTGGGTAGTGTATACTTGGAAGAGAGAAGAAGATAGTTCATTAATCTGAGGCAGAGACAGCTGTCAGTGGCCGAGTATGAGAAGGAATTCGTCAGATTGAGCCGCTATGGAAGGGAGATAGTCCCTAATGAGGCCGAAAGGTGTAAGAGATTTGAAGAAGGATTAAATGACAATATAAAGATCATGATCATTGCCTTGGGAATCACAGACTTCACCAAGTTAGTAGAAGCTGCAATAAAGGTTGAAAAGGTTAGAATAAGTGAGCAAACCAGAAGAGAGAGACAGCAGAAGAGGGGCCCAGGTCAGTCTAGTTCATCTCCTGTATTTGGGAAGAAGTTCAAGGGTCCACCTGCACAGAGTTCAGGTCAACCACAAGGTCGTGGTCACTTAGGGGCCTGTGCCACGCTTACCCCTAGGAGAGGTCACCCACACCATCGTGGGCGCCTCCAGGGATGGGGTTCAGGGGACCAGCCCCAGCATCTTCTGCATGTCCACATTGTTTGAAATGGCATAAGGGGGAGTGTTGGAGAGTGACTGGTGCCTGCTTAAGGTGTGGGTCAATAGAGCATCAGTTGAAGAACTGTCCACGCAGAACTACTACAGCTGCTCCAACACAAGCGCATGCACTGCCCCGCACCATAAAGGGTAGGAAATCGCAAATCGGACGCAGATGGGACCATCACAGAGGCTCAGCATCCGAGCCGCCAGAGAGGCTCGATAATGCACCACCTGCCAGAGCTTATGCCATGAGAGCTCAGGAGGAGCAAGATGCCTCGGACGTCATCAGGGGTACGTTCTCCCTCTACAATACATCTGTGCATGCATTGGTGGATCCAGGATCCACTCATTCATACATCTGCATCAACCTACCCGTAGAAAGGGGGATACTAGTAGGGAAGAGTGACCAAGACATTCTGGTCACTAATCCATTAGGCCACAGTGTAGTGGTGAATAAAGTATACAAGGGTTGCCCGTTAAGGATTCAGGGGTATGAATTTTTGGCAGGCCTGATTGAGTTGCCCTTCCACGAGTTTGACATGATTTTGGGAATGGACTAGTTGTCACGTCATCGTGCAATAGTTGATTGCAAATTAAAGAGAATTTCTCCAAAACTTCGAGGGTAATGAGATCATCATTGTGGGTGAAAGGACGATTTCTGTCAATGTTATCTCAAACCACGCTTGCAAGAAGAATGATGAGAAAAGGCTGTGAAGCCTACCTAGCACATGTGGTGGATACTAAGCAGGCTAAGCCAAACCTGAGTGATATGCCCATAGTAAGAGACTTCCCAGAGGTATTTCCTGAAGAATTGCCCGGTTTGCCACCAGAAAGGGAAGTTGAATTTGCTATTGAGACACTGCCGGGTACAACACCCATTTCCATTGCTCCTTAGAGGATGGCACCCACTGAATTGAGGGAGTTGAAAACTCAGTTGCAAGAGTTGCTTGATAAGGGGTTCATACGCCCCAGTGTGTCACCATGGGGAGCTCGGTCGCTTTGTGAAAAAGAAGAATGGGACTTTGAGGCTATGCATCGACATCGCGATTGAATAAAGTGACCGTGAAGAACAAATATTCGTTGCCTAGAATTGATGATCTGTTTGATCGATTGAAGGGAGCAGAGTATTTTCTAAGATTGATCTCGCATCGTATCATCGCTGAGGGTGAAGGATGCAGATGTGCCAAAGACTGCATTCAGGACCCGATATGGGCATTATGAGTTTCTAGTGATGCCCTTTGGCCTAACAAATGCACCAGCGGCATTCATGGACCTTATGAACCGTATCTTCCATCCACACTTAGATCGGTTCGTAGTGGTCTTTATTGATGATATTTTGGTGTATTCCAAGACCAGCGAAGAACATGATGAACATTTGAGGATTGTTCTGCAAACCCTGAGAGAAAAGAAGCTGTATGCTAAGTTGTCCAAGTGTGACTTTTGGTTAAATGAGATTGCATTCCTTGGACACATAGTGTCAGCTGATGGGATTAGAGTGGATCCCAAGAAAATAGAAGCAGTGATGGAATGGAAGCCTCCCAGGAATACAACTGAGGTCAGAAGCTTCTTGGGGCTAGCTGGGTATTACAAAAGATTTGTGAAAGGATTTTCCCTAATAGCTGCTCCAATGACCAAGTTGTTACACAAGAATGTTAGATTTGACTGGAATGATAAATGTTAGACCAGTTTTGAGAAGTTGAAGGCTATGCTGACGGAGGCACCAGTGTTAACACAGCCAGTGTCAGGAAAGGACTTTGTGGTCTACAGTGATGCCTCACATAATGGGTTAGGGTGTGTATTGATGCAAGAGGGGAAAGTGGTCGCTTAT
This sequence comes from Hevea brasiliensis, assembly GCF_030052815.1. Taxonomy (NCBI): domain Eukaryota; kingdom Viridiplantae; phylum Streptophyta; class Magnoliopsida; order Malpighiales; family Euphorbiaceae; genus Hevea; species Hevea brasiliensis. The sequence continues at coordinate 29,463,953 of NC_079494.1, read as the reverse complement.
GCTTCCAGGCAGCTAAGGCCACATGAACAAAATTACCCTACCCATGATCTAGAGCTTGCAGCAATTATCTTCGCACTGAAGATATGGAGGCATTACTTGTATGGTGAAAAGTGCTACATTTACACAGACCACAAGAGTCTAAAATATTTGCCAACTCAGAAGGAGCTCAACCTTAGACAGAGGCGATGGATTGAGTTCCTGAAGGACTATGATTGTGTAATTGACTACCATCCTGGGAAGGCAAATGTAGTTGCTGATACTTTGAGCAGAAAATCCATGACAGCTTTGAGATCATTGAATGCCCGTCTATCTTTGGTTCGAGATGGAGCTATTTTGGCTGAGTTGCAAGTGAGGCCAAACCTGTTACAGCAGATTTTAGATGGGCAGAAGGTAGATGAGAAGCTAATGGCTATTATGAGCAAAATCTCAGAGGGAAAAGCAACTGATTATGAAGTGAAAGCAGATGGGTGTCTGTATTACAAAGGAAGACTGTGTGTACCAGACAATGGGGAATTAAAAGCCAGTATTCTGAAAGAGGCACATGCCAGTGTTTATGCTATGCACCCAGGAAGTACAAAAATGTATCATGATCTAAAGCTTCAGTATTGGTGGCCTGGTATGAAGAAGGACATAGGTGACTATGTGACTAAATGCTTGACATGTCAGCAAGTCAAGGCAGAACATCAAGTTCCATCAGGTTTGCTACAGCCTATACGCGTACCTGAATGGAAATGGGATCAGGTCACCATGGATTTTGTAAGTGGTCTACCTCTCACCCAGAAGAAACATGATGCAGTATGGGTGATAGTTGATAGATTGACAAAGTCAGCACACTTTCTGCCAGTTAGGACTGACTACTCACTGGAGAAGTTAGCAGAATTGTATATCAGTGAGATAGTTAGACTGCATGGAATTCCACTTTCCATCATATCTGATCGAGACCCAAGGTTTACATTGAGATTTTGGAAGAAGTTGCATGAGTCCTTGGGTACACAACTGCACTTCAGTACAGCATTCCATCCTCAAACGGATGGGCAATCAGAAAGAGTAATCCAGGTAAATAATTGAAACCAATTGAATTAATACAAATATTGAACTGAAATGATAATAATAACATGAAATATATGTCAGGTCCTTGAGGATATGCTGAGGAGTTGTGTCATTGAATTTGAGGGAAGTTGGGATAAATACCTTCCACTGGCAGAATTTGCATACAACAATAGCTACCAAGCTAGCATCCAAATGGCCCCATATGAAGCACTGTATGGGAGAAAATGTAGAACTCAGCAGTCTTTGGACTGAATTGGGCAAAGACAAACCGGTAGGGCTGCACTGCAAAGGCATCGAGGAGAAAGTAAAACTAATCAAAGCCAATCAAGGTTGCCTCGCATGCATGTAAATCTTATGCCAACCTAAAGAGAAAAGAAATAGAATATGCGGTTGGCGACAAAGTGTTCCTCAAGGTGTCACCATGGAAAAAAGTACTGAGGTTTGGAAGAAAAGGTAAGTTAAGCCCTAGGTTCATTGGCCCATATGAAGTCATTGAACAAATGGGTCCAATGGCCTATAGGCTAGCTTTACCACCAGAGCTGGACATGATCCACAATGTATTCCATGTGTCTATGCTAAGAAGATCCACTCAGATCCTTCACATGTCATCTCTATGAAAGAAATTGAAGTACAACTGGATTTGACATATGAGGAAGAACCCATACGGATTCTGGCTTGGGAAGTGAAAGAATTGAGGAATAAGCAGATTCCACTGGTGAAACTGCTTTGGAGGCACCACAACACCGAGGAGGCAACTTGGGAAAGTGAAGAGACGATGAGGCAACAGTTCCCTCAACTGTTTGCATCAGGTAAAATTTTGAGGACGAAATTTAAATTAGAGGGGAAGAGTTGTAACACCCTCCCTGTAGTAATTCTGTACATTCTACTGTTCCGGTGACCAGTGTCGGTCCGAACAGTTAGAACATTCGGAAAAATATTTAAACTAAAGTGAGGGGCCATAATTAACTCAAATATTAATAAGAAAAATTTAGTAAAAATTTTAGAAATAAAATACAACTAAGTTAAATGAGCCAGTGCCCAAGCGATGGGTAACCTAGAGGGAAGTTGCGGTTCTCGCAACTAGGAGCCCTAAACCTGGGGAAAAATTCATAAAATAATTTTTGGGACTCCAAAGAAGGATCATTGAGGTTCCTATGGCATTAGAATGCCAAGAAAATATTTAGAAAAATTTTTCAATCGGTACAGACAATTTTGACCCGTTAAGCCAAACGGAGGGCATTTTGGTCATTTCGCCTTCAGAGACGATTTTTGGCCGACTTGTCCAGTTAATTAAATAATTATTATGATCTAAAATATGAATAAATATTGCTAAAAATAAATTAAAAATGAATAGAAAAGAAAGAAAAAGAAAATGACTTAAATCCTTAATTATGACATCACTATGATGTCATTTAAATGCCCTCCACTAATCAACATTCAACAACACAACAAAAATTCTTTAAAAAGGGAAAAATGACAAATTAAGAAACCAATTTCTGGTTTCTTCTTCCTCTTCAAGCCGTGACCCTCTCTTCCATCTCCCTCCATTAAAATTTCTTTCATCACTTCCATTTTCACATGAATTTTCACTACAAAACCCTAGACATCTTTCATTAAGACTTGTCTATACCTCTTGGGGAAGTGTTTGGCAGCCTAGAAAAGGAAAGAAAGTGAAGTTTAAGCTTGAGAAAATTCTACCCTACAAGAGGTTAGTGCCTATTTATACATAAATCTCTCTTATTCCATGTTAGAGACTTAAAATGAGTAAGGATTTGTGAATTAACTGAATAAAATTTAAGTGTATGTACACCATGAATTTCGGCAGCCCTAAGGAAGGGATAAGATTGATTTTTTTTGATGGACTTAGAGTGGACTAGAGATCATGATTAAAGAATATATATATGTGGATAATGAATTAGTGAGGTAATTAAGGTATCTTGTGTAAATTCATAATGGGAATTAGGGTTTTGGGGGTGAAACTTGCACTTTGCTCATGAAATGGTGAGTGAACATTCTAATGGTCAATTAGTGACCATTTGAGGTAAGTTGACCATAATTTGAAGTGAATTAGGGTATTACAAAATGAATTGGTATGCTGCCTAGTGAGGGCAGCAGGTGAGGCTGTGAGTCCAGCCTGTTTGGACTGCCATAACTCTGGCTGTGTAGGTTCAATTGGTGTTTGGCCAATTGGAAATGAAACTAGACACATAATGGCACAATTTTGGTGAAGAAACCATGCCCAAAAGACCAAAGCAAGTGGACCAAAAACTGGCCCCAATCCGGATGTCCTGCAACCAGATTCTGCAGAATGACCAAATGAATAGTAATTATTCATTTGGCTATAACTCATTGTAGAATGGCCCAATTGACCAGAAATTTTTACAGCAACAAGTTAGGATATAGACAAACAACTTTTATGAAGAAACCTACCCCAAATTATGACCAGAACCTATCCAACAAAGCAGTTGCAGTCACTGTTCACTGCACTGTAGATATGGTCAGTTCTGTAATTTTTCAATCCGGCCAGCTGTGGTTTTTGGACCATAACTGGAGTTAGAAAACTCCAAATGGAGTGATTTAAAAAAAGAAATTCAACTAGACAAAATAAGGAACAACTTTCATGTTTATCATTTTCTCAAATTCTCACTGCAACAGCAACTAATGGAACAGTAAAATTTAGGTATGAAAACTGAAAAATTCTGCTCCCTTAGTTTAAGCTTAGAAATGGTATTGGTGATTAATGCTAACAAGTCTTGAATGCAAAATGTGGTATGTTGGGAGTGTCAAAACCAATGTACCTATTTTCTATGCAAAAGTCAACATTTTTGTTGACTAATGAAGTGAATAGTAATATCAAAACTTGAAATTCAAAAATTGAAGAATTCTAAAGTATCAAATGCCCTAGTATACCTAACAAGATTGGTTTGGATAGTTTGGCATGCCAATAGGGTTTAGTGACTGCACATGGCATTATGCCATTCTGTGATTTTATGGCTTTTAGCCATTTTGACATTGTGTTGAGACTTGGCCTCGTGCCTCATATTATTCTGACTTGTTAGCTGCTCACATTACTGCCGAGATACATATGTGACCGATGGTGTGACGGCGAGGTACTTGATACCCGATGCGGTTACCCATTTATCCAGTCCAGTCGTTCAGTATAGGTTACTTGGGCAATCAAAAGAATGAAAGTGGATAAAATTAACGAAATAAATTATTATAACGAGTACAAAACAAGTAAAACATCGATACATTCAATGCATATTTATTTATGTTATTTCTTTTTATTTTATTATTGGCACCACTAAGCATTATTGCTTAGCGCATTGCTTTTGCCACGCGTAGGTTCTGGAGATACTGATCGAGAGCCTAGTAGACCGCAGACTGGGTGAGACCATCCTGCAGCTCTGCATAGTGTCCGTGTCACCTCACCATCTTCAGTGCATTGGTAGGACACTAGGTTTCATTTTGGTATTTTATAACTAATTTTTATTTTATCTTATGTAATTGAACTTATGTAATGTATTTTGATATCCATGTAAATAATGAAAATTGTGGTTATGAATGTAAAATTTGAGTGTTTATTTATTGCTTGTATATGAGTATCATGAGAAATGAATGTTTAAGTAATGGAAAGGTTGTTGAAAATCATATTAAGACTTTGTTGATAAAATGGAGTTGGGATTGTTTGGAAATGATTTTGGAAGTGTTTTTCACAGGTTCCAAAGAACTGTTTCTCCATTTTTAGCCGGTATTCTACCGGATTTTCTATAAAATTTTCGGAACCTCAAATAAATTATAATGTCAATAAATGACTTAAATGAATTATATTTCACAAGTTATATTCAAAACTATGATAAAAATTAATTAAGATAAAATAGAGTGTTCCGGTACACCGTGTGACATATCTTACTCGGATATACTGTAGACGGGTAAGGGGTGTCACATATAATTTTTATATTTTTTTATTTTCTTTTCTTATCTCTTATATAGTATAAGACAAAATTAACGAAATATCTTGCCACATGTCAAGATGAGATTTAATCTTGCTTTTGATTTGGCCTAATCCCATCAAACCAAGTGTCAAGCCTCAATTAAATCATCAAAAAGTGGTCTTCTATCATGGAAAGACAAGTGGCACACTTACATGGGTGCCACATGTCACCATCTCATGGTGCCACGTGTCACCATGTAAAATTATCAGTTTACCCTTATGTACAATTTTGAGTTCTCAATCCAAAATTGTAATTTCCCCATCAAATTAATTTGTATCACATATTAATTAATTAATTAATTAATCACCATTAATTAATTTCACCTTTGAATTTATATTATACATTCTATATTTAAGATTCGGTTTCAAGTCATGCTAAGGACTTTGCAATCTTATTGCAAACCGAACCTATTTAATTTAATATTAAACTCTTTAATTAATCAATTAAATCAAAATTTACTTGGTGATTAACTTGTGTAGGTGTGTGACTTACTAGGCTCATTACTAATTGACAATGAAAAATTATATTAACTCTTGATATCATTAGAACTCTTTTTTATCATAAATGATTTCTCTTAATTATTTTAGGCATTTCATAGACCATGGTTAATACCTAGCATAGCATGCAATGGACACCCAATTAATAATAAGGAATACCTTAAACATGAACTTTTAATCATATTATACCATGCACTATAATCTCTCTGTTATAAAATCCTAATTCTAGCTGGAGTCATGATTAATGTCAAACTCCATTTGCTTTGAATGTTATATTCTCTTTTAATTCCAGCTCTTGATTAACCAAACTTTCTTGTCAGAAACTCCTTTCTGGCTAAGTCTATTTGTCCTGACTAGGAACTTAATTCATCAAGAATAATTAAATGAACATAGGATTTTATCCCTATTTACTTAAAGTAAAGGATCCCATTTTGACTAACACCTATCTTCATATATAACCAGTAGGAGCTAACACACGCTTGCATACTCATACACAGCACGAGTATGAAAGCAGTATCAAACTCAAACCACCTATATATAAGATAACTGTGTTATCTCATGTCGAGGGATTATATGCACCGATATGATTTTTATGACAACACAATGATAAGAGTAAACTCCATGTGCTTATCATAAGCATCACTGGTTCGGCCTACTTTTCAAATAAGTGGCTATCATGTTTGTGAAGGAACGGAAGCGTGAAAAACACAAGTTTATACCATTGAATTCAAAAATTTTCACCTAGAGTCACATGCATCATGCAAGATTTATTTTTATCTATTTGATTTCAATGATAAACAACATATTAAAACTCTTTTAATATGTTTTTGGATCTGTATTTGCCATTTAAGATTTTAAAATTAATCAGATTAATTTTAGAACCCTAGATTAAATCAAGAACGATTACATTAACCTCTTGATGCACTGCAGCGTGTCTGCACCTTTGAGATTTGTCTTTAGGACATCAGATGTTGTCCCTGTGACACCCCTTACCCGACTACAGTGTAGCCGAGCAAGTTATGCCACTCAGTGTGCCGGAGCACTCTATTTTATCTGATTTCATTACAGTCCTTGATTTATTTATTCAAAAACTTTATTGAAGATTTAGGCTATTTTTACTTTTATCAAAATCTAACTAAATTGGAAATTTCAAAAATTTTAACGATAATCCGACAAAGTGTCGGCTGTAATTTGGACTAACAGTTCTTTTGAACCTACCAAAGACAATTTCAATATTCACAAGTATAATCTCATTATAACTCAAATTCAATTCACATACTAAAATACTTACTTTGAATAGCTTCCATAATTCATAGGTTAATTACATGAGTTTATTTTGTACAAGATATACAAATAATTTACAATGTGCTAGGAATGAACAATATACATAACATGTATAAAATGAGCCCTATCTACATGCATTGCTGAGGAGGTGACAATCTTGAACTCTTCTGACACTTCTACAGATCTGGACTCCAAAAATCTCGATGACGATCTCTGGTTTTACCTTGATGCTGCGAGGAAGCAATTCCATCGCGCTAAGCATTTCTGCTTAGTGGTGCAATAATATAACCAGAAATAATATATACAAGTAAAGAAAGAAATAAATGATAATTCAGATACTCAAGAATCAATTTAATTTGGTATGGTATTTCTAGTATCAACGATCTTATATACTAGTTTGTTCCTCTTTGGAAGTGCTTAGTTTATAACTTTTCAGTAATACTAGCGGTATATAATTTATTCTATCTGTATTGTATTTCAAGTGCATGCGGTTACGCAATTTATATTTTTGTTATGTTTCTTTTGCTAATCTCTTTTGCTTATTCATTCAATACTTAATTTAATTGTCTGGATTTTCATTATACTTAACTTAACTTAGTCATGAATTGAATAATACTTTAATTGATCGCCCAAGTAACCTATACTAGACGATCGGATCGATAACAGTCGTTGACCTTTGGACACCGCGGTGCCTCGGGCCGTCATACCATGGGACGCAGCGTCAACCATGTATGCGATCGGTATGGCTAAAAAGCCATGATATCACATAATCGGGCATAAAAGCCATGCATACGGGCATAAAAGCTATGAATACGGGCATAAAGCCATGAATACAGGCATAAAGCCTTTCGCAGTACTGCTAAAACAATACCCTATTAGCATGCCAAACTATCCAAACCAATCTTGTTAGGTATACTAGGGCATTTGATACTTTAAAATATTAATATATTGTGCTTTATGACTTCATTATTTCATGATAAATTTCAATCATAATTCATACATTCATTTGATCATTTATATGATCACAATTCACATCAATTATCCTTTTATACCATTGTACTCAAAATACTTCTCCTCTTTACAATAATGAGAACTAATGTCTCATTCATACATTAATATGGTTTATTTATCCATTCATTATGTTATTCATATTGATCCCAATTCTAAACAATGGTTCACATGTACCATTGTATTCAAAACATTTTTCCTTTCTCATTTATACATTCAAGAGTCTACTTATGTAATTACAAATTTTATATTTCAAGTTGAGTTACTAATATTTTATGAATTCCATTTGTGATGGGCATATATGCCCTAACTATCTATTCACATCAATTAGGTGACTTATTTTTCATGTTTCAAGTAATCCATGAATATTTCATGGATTTCAAATTTATGGCCTAAATTTCTTTTTAACAATTTTGACTAGGATGCATAGTCCATATTTCTCATACAATTCTAAGCATTTAAGCTTAGAATTGGTTCTAGGTCTTCATCTTAATTCACTAATCATTTTGATTACTATTCACCATACTAGCCAACCAAAATATTGACCTTTTTATACTTAAAGGATATATTAATTCTAATTACACCAAGATCCCACATTTTGCATTTAAAACTTGTTGGAATCAATTACCAAATCCATTTCCAAGCTTATTTCAAGTTTTCATGTCACTATTCACTTCATTAGTCAACTAAAATGTTGACTTTTGCATAAACAATAGGTACATTGGTTTTAATACTCCCAACATACCACATTTTGTATTCAAAACTTGTTAGTTTTGGTCACTTTCTCAAAGCTTAGGTCATTTTGGCAAAATTGTCAATTTTTTGTTTTGGTGTCACTATTCACCTCATTGGTCAACAAAAATGTTGACTTTTGGATAGAAAATAGGTGTATTGGTTTTAACACCCCAAACATACCACATTTTGTATTTAAAACTTGTTGGAAGTGATTACCATTACCATTTCTAGGCTTAAACCAAGGGAAACAAAATTTTCGGTTTTTGAAGCTTAACTTTACTATTCCATTAAGCACTGTTACAGTGGGAATTTGAAGAAATGGTAAACATGAAAGTTGTTCCTTATTTTGTCTAGTTGAATTTCTTTTTTTGAATCACTCCATTTGGAGTTTTGTAACTCAAGTTATGGCCAAAATAAGTTTACTGTTCACGGGAACAGTTCCTGCTGAAATTTTGGGTTTTGGCAGATTTTGGTCCAACTTTGGTCAGTAATTTGACCAAGTTAAGTTCATAATTTGGTCTAACTTTCTTCATATGAAATGTTCTACCATGCCTTAGGTTTCCATCGGTTCAAGAATCGCCTAAATCTGAGTTTTCTAGAGAGAGTTATAGCCATCCAAACATTACTGTTCAAATGTAAATCTGCAGAGTTGCAGGTTTGATAACTCAACTTTGTTCAATAATTTGAATGGGTTAATGGCATAATTTGGGGTAGGTTTCTTCATAAAAGTTGTTTTTCTATATCCTATCTTGTTGCTGTAAAAATTTCAGATCAATTTGACCACTCTACAGTGAGTTATGGCCAAATGAACATTACTGTTCATTTGGTCATTTCGCAGGGTCGCTTATGTGGTATCCGGATTGGGGCCAAGTTTTGGTCCTCTTGCTTTAGTCTTTTGGGCATGGTTTCTTCAGTAAAAATGTGCCATTATAAGCCTAGTTTCATTTCCAATTGGCCAAACATCAATTGGACCTACACAGCCAAAGTTATGGCAGTGCAAATGGACTGAATTTTTAGTCCCTTTGCTGCTGTCCTAGGGCAGCCTACAACTTCACTTTGCAATCCTATTTTTCAGTCCATAATATGGTCAACTTACCTAAAATGGTCACTAATTGACCATTAAAATGTGCTCTAACAATTTCATAAGCCAAATCAATTTTTCACTTCTCAAAACCCTAATGTCCAATTCAATTTGCCCATAAACCTCAATTAGCACACTAGTTCAACATCCATGCATATTCATACCTTAAACATCATTTCTATCCACTATAAATTCATTAAAACAATCAAACTCATCCTTCCTTAGGGCTGCCAAAAATTCAAGGGATGCATACACTTAACTTTTATTCATTTAATTTACAATTTCTCACTTATTTCAAGCTTCTAACATGGAATCAAAGAAGTATATATATAAGTAGGCACTAACCTCACTTTAACCTCTTGTAGGGCAGATTTCTCCAAGTTAAATCTTCATTTTCTTGTACTCTCTTGGCTGCCAAACACTTCCTCTAGGTCCAAGGATTCATTTTAGTGTTGGGGTCTTGAGGAAATATGGTGAGGCAGCATGAGAAATGAAGCTTTTGTTTGAAAATCAATGGAGGGAGAAGAGGGAGAGATTCACGTTTTGGCTGAAGAAGAAGAAGGAAACAGCAGAATTTATTGAATGGTGATTGGTGGATTGGTGATTGAGGAAATATGTCTCTTTTAATTGTTGAAAAAAAGACTTATTGAATGGTGATTGGTGGAGGGTATGTAAATGACATCATGTGATGTCATTATCCCTAATTTCCCTCATTTTTCTTTTCTTTTCTTTTCTACCACATTTCAATTTAATTTTTAGCAATATTTCTTCATATTTTATGTCATATTAATTATTTACTTAACTGGACAAGTCGGCCAAAAATCACCTCTGAAGGCGAAATGACCAAAATGCCCTCCGTTTGGCTTAACGGGTCAAAATTGTCTGTACCGATTGAAAACTTTTTCTAAATATTTTCTTGGCATTCTAATGCCATAGGAACCTCAATGACCCTTCTCTGGAGTCCCAAAAATTATTTTAAAATTTTTCCCCCGGGTCTAGGGCTCCTCGTTGCGAGAACCGCAACTTCCCTCTGGTTACCCTTCGCTTGGGCACCGGCTCATTTGACTTAGTTGTATTTTATTTCTAAAATTTTTGCTAAATTTTTGTTATTAATATTTGAGTTCATTATGGTTCCTGACTTTAGTTTAAATATTTTTTCGGACGTTTTAGCTGTCCGGATCGACACCGATCACCGGAACAGTAGAATGTACGGAGTTGCTATCGGGAGGATGTTATAGTCCCTCTAGTTTGTCCACACCAAGAACACCTATGGCAGCCCTTGAACAGCTTCTAAAGCTTTTTCTATTAATTAGAAATTCATGTTCTGCCTTTTAAGAGATTAGAGATGTAAACAGGACCCTAGAAACAATTTCTAGTGTTCTTAATTCAAGATATTGATAGCTAGTCTCTTTGAATTGATGAGAGATGAAGAAGAATAGATGGAGAGCCTCAAAATGGCGTGACAAAGGAGAGGAGTGGCTATTGGTTATTTTTCTTTTTCATAACAACACTTATATAGCCAGGTTAACACATTGAACCCTTGCCACATGTCACCCTTTGATTAGCTCTAGATTTAAGTGACCCAATCACATTGTGCCAAGTGTCAAACCTATATTTAATCTTGATTTTAATCATCTTACATGATTAAAAAATATTTGGCAAGCTTATGTGTAATTTCATGTGTCACCATCTCATGGTGCCACGTGTCAGACTCTGAAATGACCAAAATGCCCCTGTGTCTTAATTTTGAGTTCTTAACCCAAAATAATTATTTTTTCTTCTTCTAATTTATATCAAATATAAATTAATTAATTAATCTCTATTAATTAATTTCTCATTAATTAAATTCATATTTAAACACTTTAAATATAAATTTAACTTATACTATACATCCAATAATCTAGATTTGGTTTCAAGTCTTGCTAGGGACTTTGCAATTTAATTGCAAACCAAACCTATTTAATTAATCAATTAAACTCTTTAATTAATTAATTAAATCATATTTAAATAGGTGATAACTTGTGTATGTGTGTGACTTACTAGGCTCATCACTAATTGGCAATGAGACATGATATCAACTCTTAATATCATCAGAACTCTTTCTTACCATAAATGATTTCTCTAAATTATTTTATGAACCTCATAGACCATGGTTAACACCTAGCATAGCATGCCATGGCCACCCAATTAGTAATAAGGTTTTCCTTAAGTGAACCTATAATCATATGTTACCATGCACTAGAATCTCTCTGTTACAAAATCCCAACTCAAGCTAGAGTCATGGTTTATGTCAAACTCTATTTGCTATGAATATTATGTTCTCTTTTAATTTGATTCTTGATTAAAAGATTTTCTCATCAGAAACTCTTTTCTGAATAAATCTATCTGTCCTAGCCAAGAACTTGAAACATCAAGAACAATTAAATGAACATAGGATTTTATCTCTATTTACTTAGAGGAACAGATTTCATCTTAATCAACACCTACCTCCATATATAACTAGTAGGAGCCAACAGATGCCCATATACCCATACACAGTACAAGTATGAAAGCAGTATCAAACTCAGACTACCTATATACAAGATAACTGTGCTATCTCAGGTCTAAAGATTATATTCACTGATATGATTTATGACAAAACATTGATAAGAGTAAACTCCATGTGTTTGTCATAAGTGTCACTGGTTCGGCCTACTTATCATTTATAAGTGCCTATCATGTTTGTTATATAGCATGAGACTCACCATTCCATCTTATTTATATCTCATATAAATAACTTGGGAACAAACATGAATACAATCTTTCTGGATAAGTCATGTCCTTATTATGAAGTACCCTCGATTGTGAACTTATTTATGATACTTTGTGCTAGAAATATTGCCACTCATATTCTTAACAACTTAAGAATAATATTTCTAACAAAATATCAATGGACCTTTTCTATTACACATAATTATATTATGTAAACGGAAAAGTGAAAATGCCTTTTATTAATAAAAATATGTATAAGATACATACTAAATGATATGCTCTAGGGCATACTGTTAACAATCTCTCACTAGCACTAGAGCCATCCATTACAATATCTTAGACCTATCTTCTCAAGATGTCGGTCTAACTGAGTCTGTGACATAGGCTTAGTGAATGGATCAGCTGGATTTTCAGCTGATGCTATTTTCTGCATGGCTACATCACCTCACCCAACCATTTCTCTGATAATGTGGTAGCGCCTTTCTATGTGTTTGGATTTCTGGTGAGGCCTTGGTTCCTTAGCGTGTATGAATGCTCCATTGTTGTCACAGTGTAGTGGAACTGCTGACACAATGGAAGGAACTACTGTAAGTTTTGTCACAAACTTTTTTATCCAAACAGCTTCCTTTACAGCATCGGATGCAGCAATATAATCAGCCTCTGTAGTGGAATCTACAGTCGTGCTCTGTTTGGAACTATTCCAACTGACTGCACCTCCATTACAAATGAACACATATCCAGAGGTAGACTTTCTATCATCAATATCTGATTGGAAATCAGAATCAGTATAACCATCCAATTGTAAGTCTCCACCTCCATAAATCAAGAATAAATCCTTAGTTCTTCTCAAGTACTTAAGGAAATTCTTGACAGCTATTCAGTGTTCCAAACCTAGATTGGATTGATACCTGCTAGTCAAACTAATAGCACATGCGATATCCAGCCTAGTACACAACATTGCATACATTAACCTTTCAATAGCCGAAGCATATGGAATCCTGGCCATCTTATCTCTTTCTTCAGGTGTCTTTGGAGACATCTCTTTAGAAAAGTGTATACCATGTCTCACTGGTAACAATCCTCTCTTGGAATCAAGTATGTTAAACCTCTTTAACACCTTTTCCAAGTATAGACTTTAGGATAAACTAATTATTCTTTTCACTCTGTCTCTATATATGCGAATCCCAAGAATATAGGTTGCCTCCCCTAAGTCTTTTATGGAGAATGTATTTGACAACCATACCTTTATAGTTGTCAACATACCTGTGTCATTACCCATCAATAGTATGTCATCCACATATAAGACAAGGAAAGTGATAGCACTGTCACTAACCTTCTTATATACACATGGCTCATCCTCATTTTTTATAAAACAAAAGGATTTAATGGCTTCATCAAAACGAATGTTCCAACTCCTCGAAGCTTGTTTCAACCTATAAATGGATCACTTTAGCTTGCATACCTTGGAACCATCTTGGGATTCAAAACCCCTAGGTTGTTCCATGAAAATGTTTTCTTCAATGTATCCATTGAGAAAGGCTGTTTTGACATCCATCTGCCAAATCTCATAATCATAGTATGCAGCTATTGCTAATAAAATCCTAATTGATTTAAGCATGGCAACAGGCGAGAAAGTCTCCTCATAGTCGACTCCTTGCCTTTGGCAAAACCCTTTCGCTACTAGCCTTGCCTTATAGGTCTCTACCTTTCCATCAGAACCAATTTTCTTCTTGAAAACCCATTTGTTTCCTATAGGTACAATACCTTCAGGTGGGTCAACAAGATCCCAAACTTGATTCTTACACATGGAATCAATCTCGGATTTCATAGCATCAATCCATTTTGAAGAGTGTATATCTGATATAGCTTCTTCATAGGTAAGTGGATCATCTCCATGATCTACTTCTTCATGAGTAGACAACTCTAGTTCTTCTTCATGAAGAAAACCATATCTCACTGGTGGGTGAGATATCCTGGTTGTTCTACGAGGAACAGCTGTAGATGTTTCATCAACGGGTATAGGTTGACTAGATGGATCTATATCCATCTGATCTGTTGGTTGGTCAAAATTCTCCAATTCTAACTATATTTGCCTTCCTTTGCCTCCTTCTTAAACAAACTGTTGTTCAAGAAATGTGGCATCTTTACTTATCACAACCTTTTGTGAAGTAGGCAAATAAAAATAATATCCAAAACTATCTTTTGGATATCCAACAAATCGACCTTTTTCTGATCTGGTCTCCAATTTATCCGTGTTTAGCTGTTTGATATAAGCTGGACAACCCCAAATCTTAACATGCTTAAGACTTGGTTTTCTTCCATGCCATATCTCATAAGATGTGGAAGAAACTAATTTTGATGGAATCCTATTCAGAATATACAAAGCTGATTCTAATGCAAATCCCCAAAAGAAGATTGGCATATCAGTATAGCTCATCATACTACATACCATATCCAATAGGGTACCATTTCTCCTTTCAGATACACCATTCAGCTGTGGCGTTCCTGAAGGAGTCAGCTAAAAAACAATACCATGCTTTCTCAAGTATTCATCAAATTCAGTACTCAAATATTCACCTCCACGATCTGATTGAAGAACTTTAATACTCTTTCCTGTTTGATTTTCTACTTCAGATTTAAATTCTTTAAACTTCTCAAAGGATTCATGTTTGTATTTCATCAAATATAAATACCCAAATCTTGATTTATCATCAGTAAAGGTAATAAAATAATGGAAGCCCCCTCTAGCCATTTCTTTAAATGGACCGCATACATCACTATATATTAGCTCCAAAATATTTTCAGCTCTTAGCCCTTATCCAACAAAGGGTGATCTAGTCATTTTTTCCTGAAGGCAAGATTCAAAAATTGGAGTAGGCTCAGAACCCAATAAGGATAGAATCCCCATTTTCTCCAGTTTTGCAATCCTATCTTCTGCAACATGACATAATCTTAAGTGCCAAATATATTTTGAACTTGAGTTGGTTTTCACCATGGCATTGCATTCTTTTAGATCACTTGCATTCAATTTGTGTTTGTCATTATTATCTAAATAATAAAGACCATCATTCATATAATCCGAACTAACATATTTATTTCCAAAATAAATATTGCAAACATCATCTGTGAACTGAAATTCATAGCCATTTCTAGTCAAACTATATATAGAAATCATGTTCTTAAAAGCATCAGGTACATATAAAATATTATCCAAACACAAAACATGTCCAAACATGTAAAAAGATTTAAATCCTATGGCTAAAGCTTCAACAGTTGAGCCATTGCCAATCCGGACTCTAATATCTTGAGAACGCAAGCTGCTACCATTTGATAGTTCCTGCATATCATTAAAAATGTGAGAACTGGCACCAGTATCTAAAACCCAAGCTGTAGATGAACTATGAGTATCATCAGAATCTAAATAACAAGATATGGACATACCTTCCGAAGGTGTATCCTTCTTGTCCTTCAGAGAAGCAAGATACTCAGGCGTTCCTTTTCTAGTGCCCATCCTTTTGGCAGTGGAAACACTTTCCTTTGCCTCCATCAGCTTTAGTCTTCCTTTTCTGTTTAGCTATTTTCTTGGAAGGACCAGGAATCTGAGGTTTCTTTTTCTTATTGCCCTTCTTCTTATTGGACTTTCCAGCAGAAGAAGATACAATCAAAGCTGCCTCTTTTCCTTTATTGCCCGGCATATTCTTTTGGGCAATAACTTGCATGTTGAGTAAACCAGCTAAGGTGCATTCTTGTTGAGTCATATGGAAATTTGTCACAAAATTCCCAAAAGACTCAGGAAGGGACTGAAGGATTAAATCCGTCTGTAGTTGGAAATCCATGTTGAAGTCAAGATGTTCCAACTGCTCAATCAGCCGAATCATCTTGTGGACATGATCCCCAACATTCTGTCCCTCAGACATCCTCATACGGAATAGCTGTCTAGATATCTCATACCTAGCATTCCTGCTGTGCTCACCATACAACTCTTGTAGGTGAAGGAGGATCTCACTTGCACTCAACATGTTCTCATGTTGCTTTTGTAACTCATTACTCATGGAAGCAAGCATGTAACACTTAGCTCTCACATCATGCTCCTTCCACTTATCCAAAGTTTCATTTTCCTCTTGTGCGGCCTCTGGAGGTAAGGGACCAGGAACATTTGAATCTAGAACATATCCTATATGTTCAAGGTTCAGGACAAGTTTCAAATTTCTTAGCCAATCAGACAGATTAGGTCCTGTCAACCTATTGCGATAAAGTATGCTTGCAAGGATATTGGATGGTGGTGGTTGTTCTGTGCTCATTTTTATCAGAAAATTAACTGCAAAAAATAACCAGATTAATTAGTAAATGTATCATGTAATTAACCAAATGATTATGGTCTTTTAATCAAATTGGTCCTCCCACTAACTTAGCGAATCCTACACTTCCAAGGTAGAAAATGGAAATCCTAGTTAGATGGATTTATAGTGGGTGATTGAATTCTTATAATTCTATTGATCATCTTCAGGTACATCCGTTATTGGAATTACAATAAACTATAAGTGAGCAACTCCTTGCCCATCACATCACATGTGAGGTTTAATCCTTTACCTAGCCCCTACTGCTCAAAATCTCAAGTACATCCATCATTGACTTATCTTGCATTAGTTAAGTTGATCCCATTGAGCCAGTAATTATGCAAATAATTTTAATGTCCTCAGGTACATCTAATATTGGCCACCAAACTATTTACATATTTACAACATCTCATGCTTAACAATTATTCTTAAGAAAATCTCTTAAATTAATTGCATCTTATGCAACTATTTAAAATTTATTAAAATAATTGCCCCAATGGAGGGCCTATGTTATAATTACTTTAATTATAGCATTTCCAACTTAATCATTTGTTTGGAAGATTTTATGGTCATTCTAATTACTATTAAGTCTCACTTTGCACATTATCCAATTAGCATGCATATATCATATAATAGCATGCATTCCCATACATCTCATGCATTCATGGATAAGCAATAAATATGGTATGATCATGGACTTTCTAAGGGATTCAATTCAGAGCCACCAAGAATTGAATCAGGGCATTCCTAGGTGAATTTCATTCATTCATTTTACAAGAGTTGCTGAAGGAGTACATAATCAACACTTGATCTTGAATTCCTCCCACTGGTCCCACCTATGCTCTTGACCTCCTTGAACTTCTTGCAATCCAATATTACATAGTAATCCTTGGCATACCAAGGCGAATTTACAAGAACTAAAATAAATGAAATTACAACCCAAAAATGATTAGAAACTTAATAATACATTCCCAAAATAAATTAAAATAAATTAATTAATTTACAATCCCAAAGAAACACAAAAGAAATAAATCCAATCACATTGGTCTTTTATAGTCCATGATCATCCATCATGCATATCACTATCTAATAATTAAATAAAACATACATACTTAAATTAAATTGAATATCTCATATTCAACTTAAAAATCCAGATTTGAATATGATTCAAATAAATTTAAAAATTCAGATTTGAATCTCATTCAAACAAATTTAAAAATTCATATTTGAATCACATTCAAACAACTTTAAAAATTCAGATTTGAATCACATTCAAACATTTTTTTAAAAAATCAGATTTGAATCACATTCAAACATTTTTTAAAAAATCTGATCTGAATTTTATTCAATCAATTTTAAAAAATCAGATATAAATATGATTCAAACAACTTTAAAAATTCAGATTTGAATCACATTCAAACAACTTTTAAAATTCAGATTTGAATCACATTCAAACAATTTTTAAAATTCTGATTTGAATCGTAATTTAATTGTGTGATAAAAATTCTAATTAAACAATTTAATTAGACATAAAATGAATCTCAGATCATACAACAATTGCACATTCACCATCCATTTACCTTTGCACACCATTGTGGTGCATCAACCATGCGCACCATAGTGTTCATCATTTGTGCCGCCACCTTGGCTTTGCAACCAACAATGAACTTTTGATCTCATGATCAAACACACAATTAAATCATATAAACATCAATCTAAATGGCAAATATAGTGGCTCTGATACCAATTGAAGGCAGGCGTGAAAAACACAAGTTTATACCATTGAATTAAAAAATTTTCACCTAGGGTCACATGCATCATGCAAGATTTATTTTTATCTATTTGATTTCAATGATAAACAACACATTAAAACTCTTTTAACATTTTTTTGGATCTTTATTTGCCATTTAAGATTTTAAAATTAATCAAATTAATTTTAGAACCCTAGATTAAATCAAGAACGATTACACTAACCTCTTGATGCACTGCAGCGTGTTTGCGCCTTTAAGATTTGTCTTCAGGATGCCAAATGTTGTCCCTCTAGTTTGTCCACACCAAGCTCACCTATGGCAGCCCTTGAACAGCTTCTAAAGCTTTTTCTATTAATTAGAAATTCAAGTTCTGTCTTTTAAGAGATTAGAGATGTAAACAGGACACTAGAAACAATTTTTAGTGTTCTTAATACAAGAGATTGATGGCTAATCTCTTTGAATTGATGAGAGATGAAGAAGAATAGATAGAGAGCCTTCAAATGGAGTGAAAAAGGAGAGGAGTGGCTGCTGGTTATTTTTATTTTTCATAACAACACTTATATAGCTAGGTTAACACATTAAACCCTTGCCATATGTCACCCTTTGATTAGCTCTAGGTTTAAGTGATCCAATCACATTGTGCCAAGTGTCAAACCTATATTTAATCTTGATTTTAATCATGTTACATGATTAAAAAACATTTGGCAAGCTTATGTGTAATCCCATGTGTCACCATCTCATGGTGCCACGTGTCACACAGTGAAATGACCAAAATGCCCCTGTGTCTTAATTTTGAGTTCTTAACCCAAAATAATTATTTTTTTCTTCTTCTAATTTATATCAAATATAAATTTATTAATTAATCTCTATTAATTAATTTCTCATTAATTAAATTTATATTTAAACACTTTAAATATAAATTTAACTTATACTATACATCCAATAATCTAGATTTGATTTCAAGTCATGCTAGGGACTTTGCAATTTAATTGCAAACCAAACCTATTCAATTAATCAATTAAACTCTTTAATTAATTAATCAAATTATTTTTAAATAGGTGATAACTTGTGTATGTGTGTGACTTACTAGGCTCATCGCTAATTGGCAATGAGACATGATATCAACTCTTAATATTATCAGAACTCTTTCTTACCATAAATGATTTCTCTAAATCATTTTATGAACCTCATAGACCATGGTTAACACCTAGCATAGCATGCCATGACAACCCAATTAGTAATAAGGTTTACCTTAGTAATATGTTATCATGCACTAGAATTTCTCTGTTACAAAATCCCAACTCAAGCTGGAGTCATGGTTTATGTCAAACTCTATTTGCTATGAATATTATGTTCTCTTTTAATTCCAGTTCTTGATTAAAAAAATTTTCTCATCAGAAACTCTTTTCTGAATAAATCTATCTATCCTGGCCAAGAACTTAAAACATCAAGAACAATTAAATGAACATAGGATTTTATCTCTATTTACTTAGAGGAACAGATTCCATCTTGATCAACACCTACCTCCATATATAACTAGTAGGAGCCAACAGATGCGCATATACGCATACACAGTACAAGTATGAAAGCAGTATCAAACTCAAACTACCTATATACAAGATAACTGTGCTATCCCAGGTCTAAAGATTATATGCACTGATATGATTTATGACAAAACATTAACAAGAGTAAACTCCATGTGCTTGTCATAAGTATCACTGCTTCAGCCTACTTATCATTTATAAGTGCCTATCATGTTTGTTATATGGCATGAGACTCACCATTCCATCCTATTTATATCTCATATAAATAACTTGGGAACAAACATGAATACAATCTTTTTGGATAAGTCACGTCCTTATTATGAAGTATCCTCGATTGTGAACCTATTTATGATACTTTGTGCTAGAAATATTGTCACTCATATTCTTAACAACTTAAGAATAATATTTCTAACAAAATATCAATGGACCTTTTCTATTACACATAAATATATTATGTAAACGGAAAAGTGGAAATGCCTTTTATTGATAAAAATATGTATAAGACACATACTAAATGATATGCTCTAGGGCACACTACTAATAGTTTGTTATATGGCATGAGACTCACCACTCTAACTTATTAGTATCTTATACTTGTACTTTGGGAACTAACATGAATAATAATATTTATAGATAAGTCATGTCCTTTATGAAGTATCCTCGATTGTGAACCAATTTATGATTCTTTGTAATAGAAAAAGCTGTCATTAATATTCTTAACAACTTAAGAATAGTATTTCTAACAAAATACCAATGGACTTTTTCCATTACACATAGACAAATTATGTAAACAGAAAAGAACAATTGCCTTTTATTAATAAAAATATATATAAGATACATACAAAATGATATACTCTGGGGTATACTACTAACAATTCAAACCCTAGATTAAACCATTTTTGGAAGGTATAAGCAAGGAAGCAAAAAGAGTTAACAAATAAAGCTTGAAGAACCCTAATTCCATAAAGGGTTTAGAGGAGAATTAGAAGAAAAGGGGGAGTAGTAGCTGGTTTTCCCATAAGTTTAGTACTATAACCTTTATTTTTTTTATCAAGTTTGAGTAAGAATACGGCTAGAGATAAGGGGGAAATATAAAATAGTGAGAAAGATAGTTGGTAAGGGTGATGAAACCCTAGTTCTGCCAGTAAGCTTGCAGGACCAGCCATTTTTAAAATGCTCTAACTTGAGCTAGGAAAGTTAGATTTTTGTGATCTTTATGCCTATGAAAACCTTGATGAATGTTCTAAAACTTTATAGTTTTGTGCTAGACCTAATTCCCCTTTTATGATGGTGGTTGAGGGCAAAACTTTTTGTTGCTCATATCTAGAAAACAGACCTGATGATTTCCTGAAGTAGGACACCTGAATTTGAAAATTCATAACTTGTGCTCTAGAACTTGAAATATGGTGATTCTTTAATCATTGGAAATCTAAATGAATACCTTAAAACTTTATAGTTATGACCAAAAATTGTTTTTATAGGCTGCATGGTGAAATTCTTGTATTTCTTGTTACTACTTTGACTGTGACTGGAGTCTAAAATAGTTTACACATTTTTGTTTATAACTTGAGTTGTCGCCCTGATTTTGAAATGATTCAAATTAGAGATTGAAATGGATATATGAAAGTTCAATTCTAGAAAAAATTTCAAAAAACCCTTGTTGCTAGAAATTTTGATGAAATTTTAACTTTGCTGCCCTATTTACCTGAATTTGACTGGAAATTTAGGACAGCGTGTTAGTAGTATGCCCTAGAGCATATCATTTAGTATGTATCTTATACATCTTTTATTAATAAAAGGCATTTTCACTTTTCCGTTTACCTAATATATTTATATGTAAGAGAAAAGGTCCATTGATATTTTATTAGAAATTATATTCTTAAGTTGTTAAGAATATGAGTGACAGTATTTCTAGCACAAGGTATCATAACTAGGTTCACAATCGAGGATACTTCATAATAAGGACATGACTTATCTAGAAAGATTGTATTCATATTTGTTCCCAAGTTCTTTATATGAGATATAAATAAGATGGAATGGTGAGTCTCATGCCATATAACAAACATGATAGGCACTTATACATAATAAGTAGGCCGAACCAGTGACACTTATAACAAGCACATAGAGTTTACTCTTGTCAATACATTGTCATAAATCATATCAGTGCATATTATCTTTAGACCTGAGATAGCATAGTTATCTTGTATATAGGTGACTTGAGTTTGATACTGCTTTCATACTTGTACTGTGTATGGGTATATGGGCATGTGTTGGCTCTTACTAGTTATATATGGAGGTAGGTGTTAATCAAGATAGAATCAGTTCCTCTAAGTAAATAGAGATAAAATCCTATGTTTATTTAATTGTTCTTAATGTTTTAAGTTCCTGGCCAGGACAGATAGATTTATTCAGAAAGAGTTTCTGATGAGAAAGTCTTTTTAATCAAGAACTAGAAGTAAAAGAGAACATAATATTCATAGCAAATGGGGTTTGACATAAACCATGACTCCAGCTTGAGTTGGGATTTTGCAACAGAGAGATTCTAGTGCATGGTAACATATGATTATAGGTTCATTTAAGATAAACCTTATTACTAATTGGGTGGCCATGGCATGCTATGCTAGGTGTTAACCATAGTTTATGAGGTGCATAAAATGATTTAGAGAAATCATTTATGGTAAGAAAGAGTTCTGATGATATTAAGAGTTGATATCATGTCTCATTGCCAATTAGTGTCGAGCCTAGTAAGTCACACACATACACAAGTTATCACCTAATTAAATATGATTTAATTAATTAATTAAAGAGCTTAATTGACTAATTAAATACGTTTGGTTTGCAATTAGATTGCAAAGTCTCTAGCATGACTTGAAACCAAATCTAGGTTATTGGATGTACAGTATAAGTTAAATTTATATTTAAAGTGTTTAAATATGAATTTAATTAATGAGAAATTAATTAATAGAGATTAATTAATTAATTTATATTTGATATAAATTGATTTGAAGAAGAGAAATAATTATTTTGGGATGAGAACTCAAAATAAGACACAGGGGCATTTTGGTCATTTCACAGGGTGACATGTGGCACCATGAAATGGTGACACATGCAACTACACATAAGCTTGCCAAATGTCTTTTAATCATATAAGATGATTAAAATTAAGATTAAATATAGGTTTGACACTTGGCACAATGTGATTGGGTCAGTTATTCCTAGAACCAATAAGAGGGTGACATGTGGCAAGGGTTTAATGTGTTGACTTAGCTATATAAGTGTTGTTATGAAAAGAAAATATACAACCAGCAGCAAATAACTTTGGTGCCGCCACCCAAGAGACTTCCCTTTCTCTTATTCTTCATCTCTCATCTATTCCAAGAGGTTAGCAAACAATCTCTTGAATTAAAAATACTAGAAATTGTTTCTAGTGTCCTGTTTACATCTTTAATCTCTTAAAAGGCAAAACTTGATTTTCTAATTATTAGAAAAAGCTTTAGAAGCTGTTCAAGGGCTGCCACAGGTGTTCTTGGTGTGGACAAGCTAGAGGGACAACATCTGGTGTCCTGAAGGCGCATCCGAAAGGCACAAATACACTGTAGTGCATCAAGAGATTAGTGTATTTATTCTTGATCTAATCTAGGGTTCTAAAATTAATTTGATTAATTTTAAAATCTTAAATCGAAAATATAGATCCAAAAACATATTAAAAGTGTTTTAATATGTTGTTTATCATTAAAATCAAATAGATGAAAATAAATCTTGCATGATGCATGTGACCCTAGGTGAAAATTTTTGAATTCAATGGTATAAACTTGTGTTTTTCACGCTTCTGCTCCTTCACAGCAATGATTCATAGGCCTATATTTTGCATTCTATAATTCCAAATGACATGAAATTTATGGAAAATGAAAGTTAAGACATAAGGCTAAAACTTTTATGAAGGAATGCTGCCCAAAAATTTTGTGTAAGTGACCTTAAATTTGGCTAGAATATAGGGCACATAATCTGAAACTTGGTAGGAGTGTATTCTAGACTATTCGGAGTAAAATGGGTATAACTTACACTAAGAAACTCCAAATGAGGTGATTCTTATTTTTTTGGAAATGTAAGATCTAAGGGATCAATTTTCATGCAGAATAAATGTTAGTAGTATGCCCTATAGCATATCATTTAGTATGTATCTTGTACAAGTTTTTATTAATAGAAGGCATTTTCACTTTTCCATTTACAAAATATATTTATGTGTAACAAAAAAGGTCCATTGATATTTTGTTAGAAATTCTATTCTTAAGTCGTTAAGAATATGAGTGATAGTATTTATAGTACAAAGTATCATAAATAGGTTCACAATCGAGGATACTTCACAATAAGGACATGACTTATCTAAAAAGATTATATTCATGTTTGTTCCCAAGTTATTTATATGAGATATAAATAAGATGGAATGGTGAGTCTCATGCCATTTGACAAACATGATAGGCACTTATACATAATAAGTAGGCCGAACCAGTGACACTTATAACAAGCACATGGAGTTTACTCTTGTCAATACATTGTCATAAATCATATCAGTGCATATAATCTTTAGACCTGAGATAGCACGATTATCTTTTATATAGGTGGTTTGAGTTTGATACTACTTTCATACTTGTACTGTGTATGGGAATATGGGCATGTGTTGTCTCCTACTAGTTATATATGGAGGTAGAAGTTGATCCAGATGGAATCTGTTCCTCTAAGTAAATAGGAATAAAATCCTATGTTCATTTAATTGTTCTTGATGTTTCAAGTTCTTGGCCAGGACAGATATATTTAATCAGAAAGAGTTTCTGATGATAAAATCTTTTTCATCAAGAACTGAAATAAAAAGAGAACATAATATTCATAGCAAATAGGGTTTAACATAAACCATGACTCCAGCTTGAATTGAGATTTTATAACACAGAGATTCTAGTGCATGGCAACATATAATTATAGGTTCATTTAAGGTAAACCTTATTACTAATTGGGTGGCCATGGCATGCTATGCTAGGTGTTAACCATGGTCAATGAGGTGCATAAAATGGTTTAGAGAAATCATTTATGGTAAGAAAGAGTTTTGATGATATCAAGAGTTAATATCATATCTCATTGCCAATTAATGGTGAGCCTAATAAGTCACACATATACATAAGTAATCAGCTAATTAGATATGATTTAATTAATTAATTAAAGAGTTTAACTGATTAATTAAATAGGTTTGCTTTGCAATTAGATTGCAAAGTTCCTAGCATGACTTGAAACCAAATCAAGATTATTGGATGTATAGTATAAGTTAAAGTTATATTTAAAGTGTTTAAATATGAATTTAATTAATGAGAAATTAATTAATAAAGATTAATTAATTGATTTATATTTGATATAAATTGATTAGAAGTAGAGAAATAATTATTTTGGGTTGAGAACTGAAAATTAAAACACAGGGGCATTTTGATCATTTTATAGGGTGACACATGGCACCATGAGATGGTGACACATGGCACTACACATAAGCTTGCCAAATGTCTTTTAATCATGTAAGATGATTAAAATTAAGATTAAATATAGGTTTGACACTTGGCACAATGTGATTGGGTCAATTAAACGTAGAGCCAATTAGAAGGTGACATGTGGCAAGAGTTTTAAGTGGTGACCTAGCTATATAAGTGTTGTTATGAAAAGAAAAAATACAACCAGGTGCTGCCTCTCTTTGTGCCACAACCCTTGAGGCAGCCGTTCTCTCTTCTTCTTCATCTCTCATCAATTCCAAGAGATTAGCAAACAATCTCTTGAATTAAAAATGCTAGAAATTATTTCTAGTGTCCTATTTACATCTGTAATATCTTAAAACGCAAAACTTGATTTTCTAATTAATAAAAAAAGCTTTAGAAGCTATTCAAGGGCTACCATCGGTGATCTTGGTATGGACAACCTAGAGGGACAACATCTAGTGTCCTAAAGACGCATCCCAAAGGTGCCAAACACACTGCAGTGCATCAAGAGGTTAGTGCACTTATTCTTGATGTAATCTAGGGTTCTAAAATTAATCTGATTAATTCTAAAATCTTAAATGGCAAATACAGATCCAAAAACATATTAAAAGAGTTTTAATATGTTGTTTATCATTGAAATAAAATAGATAAAAATAAATCTTGCATGATGCATGTGACCCTAGGTGAAATTTTTTGAATTCAATGATATAAACTTGTGTTTTTCATGCTTATGCTCCTTCAATTGGTATCAGAGCCACTACATTGGCCATTTAGATTGTTCAATATGAGATTTGATTGTGTGATTTGAATAAAAGTTGATCAATTCATTGCTGGTTGGAATGAACAAGGTGGCGGCATGGTGGAGTGCACCATGGGTGTGCATGGTTTCGTTCCTCCCATGGTGTGCACAAGGTTTGGCCTTTTAATTTGCAACTGTTGTACAATCTAAAAGCTCATCCTATGTCTAATTAAATTGTTTAATTAGAGTTTTAATCACACAATTAAATTTTGATTCAAATCAGAATTTTAAAAATTGTTTGAATGTGATTCAAATCTGAATTTTAAAAGTTGTTTCAATGTGATTCAAATTTTAATTTTTAAAGTTGTTTGAATCATATTTAAATCTGAATTTTTAAAGTTGTTTGAATAATATTCAAATCTAAATTCTTAAAAATTGTTTGAATGTGATTCAAATCTAAATTTTTAAGGTTGTTTGAATGTGATTCAAATCTGAATTTTTAAGGTTGCTTGAATGTGATTCAAATATGAATTTTTAAATTTGTTTGAATGTGATTCAAATCTAAATTTTTAAATTTGTTTGAATGATATTCAAATCTGGATTTTTAAGATGAATATGAGATATTCAATTTAATTTAAGTATGTATGTTTTATTTAATTGTTAAATAGTGATATGCATGATGCATGATCATGGACTATAAAAGACTAATGTGATTGGATTTTTTTCTTTTATGTTTCTTTGGAATTGTAAATTAATTAATTTATTTTAATTTATTTTGGGCATGTTATTATTATGATTGTAGTAATTTTGGGTTATAATTTCATTTAATTATTATGATTGTAGTAATTTTGGGTTATAATTTCATTTATTTAAGTTCTTGTAAATTCGCCTTGGTATGCCAAGGATTACTATGTAATTGGATTGCAAGAAGATCAAGGAGGTCAAGAGCATTGGTGAGACTAGTGGGAGAAATTCAAGATTAAGTGTTGATTTTGTACTCCTTCAGTAACTCTTGTAAAATGAGTGAATGAAATGCACCTAGGAATGCCCTGATTCAAATCTTGGTGGCTTAGAATTAAATCCCTTAGAAAGTCCATGATCATACCATATTTACTATTTATCCATGAATGCATGAGATGTATGAGAATGTATGCCTCTATATGATATATGCATGCTAATTGGATAATGTGCAAAGTGAGACCATAATAGTAATAAGGACAACCACAAAATCTTCCAAACAAATGATTAAGTTGGATATGCTATAATTAAAGTAATTATACCATGGGCCCTCCATTGGGGCAATTATTTTAAGAAATTTTAAATAGTCGCATATGATGCAATTAATTTAAGAGATTTTCTTAAGAATAATTGTTAAGTATGAGATGTTGTAAATATGTAAATGGTTTGGTGGCCAATATTGGATGTACCTGAGGACATTAAAATTATTTGCATAGTTACTGGCTCAATGGGATCAACTTAAATAATGCAAGATAAGTCAATAATGGATGTACCTGAGATTTTGAGCATTAGGGGCTAGGTAAAGGATTGAACCTTACATGAGATGTGATGGGCAAGGAGTTGCTCACTTATAGTTTACTGTAATTTCGATAATGGATGTACTTGAGGATGATCAATAGAATTATAAGAATTCAACCACCCACTAGAAATCCATCCAACTAGGATTTCCATTTTTTACTTTGGAAGTGTAGGATTTGCTAAGTTAGTGGGAGGACCAATTTGATTAAAAGATCATAATAATTTTGGTTAATTACATGATACATTTACTAATTAATCTGGCTATTTTCTGTAGTTAATTTTCTGAGAGTAATGAGCACAGAATAACCACCACCATCCAATATCCTTGCAAGCATACTTGATCGCAACAGGTTGACAGGACCTAATCTGTCTGATTGGCTAAGAAATTTGAAACTTGTCCTGAACCTTAAACATATAGGATATGTTCTAGACTCAAATGTTCCCGGCCCCTTGCCTCCAGAGGCCACCCAAGAGGAACATGAAATATTGGACAAGTGGAAGGAGCATGATATGAGAGCTAAGTGTTACATGCTTGCTTCCATGAGTAATGAGTTATAGAAGCAGCATGAGAATATGCAGAGGGCGACTGAGATCCTCCTTCACCTATAAGAGTTGTATGGTGAGCACAGCAAGAATGCTAGGTACGAGATATCTAGGCAGCTGCTCCGCATGAGGATGTCTGAGGGACAGAATGTTGGGGATCATGTCCACAAGATGATTTGGCTAATTGAGCAGCTGGAATATCTTGACTTTAACATGGATTTTCAACTGCAGACGGATTTGATCCTTCAGTCCCTTCCTGAGTCTTTTGAGAATTTTGTTGTCACACCCAACCTCTCTGTAAGGCATAACATGATCCTGTAGTATACCTAATGAATTACCAAACTTCGCCTACTGATAACCCATTAAATACACTACAAGAGATTTTAAACCTTCTCTTACTCCTTTTTAGAGCAGTGAGCACTATTTACAAGTGTTAAAAAATTTTTTGAACTGAAGTGAAATAGCTAACTAATTTCAAGAATTAATAATTTCTGTAAAAAATTTTGGCAGAGTGCCATCTGTATTTTGAATAAAACAGTTCTTCAAAAACCTGTAAAAAAGCACTTCAATTATTTTGTTCAATCCACAAACTCCAATATTCAATCAGCACAATAAGTTTCTCAATAATTGTCAACTCAAACCCACAATAATTTTCTAGTGTTTTCGAAAGTTGAGACAAAAGAATATATCACAATATTTATAAACCAAAATAATTTACAAATTTAGTTTACAACTTTAGTGTACAATTTTAATTTACAACTGCTTAAAACCAAGAACAATATATACATACAGTAAACATACATTATAATACAAAATGAAAAATATGGTATACTCAATATACTCGATGATCTCTCAGTGTAGTACTAGCAGCCAAGTCTGCTGCCCTGTCAGTCTGTCTACCTGCGATAGCAATGAAAAGCTATTATTGAGCCAATGTCTCAGTGGTGCACAACATTAACAAAATACAACTTTAAATCATAAATCATAAGTCACATAAATATTGGATACTTAAAACCATAGTTAAATTCAAAAGACAGTGAATGTCAATAAGAATTTAAACTCCATTTCATAATATCACAATAAATATCAATAAATCATACACACAACTTAATTATGTTCCAAAGTCCAATTCATCCCAAAAGTCGATGGCTAATGAGGAATAACACCAAAAATAAATAGAAAATTAATGGAGATAGACACAATAAAAATTCTAGTGAACAAAAAAGCTAAGGACTCATCGGGTATTATAAAAAGAAGGATTATGACCCGATGCCGCATTTTGGTCAATTCACCTCAAGAGGTGACTTTTGACCAAAATGTCAATTAAATTAAATGAAATTAATGAATTGAATTATGGGGTAAAAATTGAAGAAAAAATTCAAGTAAACATATGTAAGGAAAAATTTAAGAAATGAAAACTTTAAACTTTCATTTCCATTATGGCAAAATTAAAATGAAAGACTTATGGGATTTTGATAGTTAAATTTAATTATTTAATTAGAAGGAAAAATTAAGTGTAAATGTAAAAAAAAAAAAAGAAATAAAAATTTAAGTTTAATTATCCTCATGACACAGTTAAAATTTATAATTTTAATAAGCTAATTTTGGGGATAAATATATACATATATATATAGATATAAATAAGAAGACAAATGTCTTCTTCATTTCTTCTTTTTCATAAGAGGCAACCACCCTCTCCTCTCTCTCTCTCTCTCTCTCTCTCTCTCTCTCTTTCTCTTCTTCTTCCACTTCTTCCCCTCATTGATTTCCCCTCCCAAATTTCAATTCCCTTAAATTCCCTTCATAAATTCCATAGCCCACTAAAAGAAAACATCAAAGAGATCTTTGATTGAGAGATTAAAAGCAAAGAGAATAAGAATTGGAAGAAAAGTGAAGTTGGAAAGAAATCAACAAGAGGTAATTTTCTTTTCATGTTAGATTAGTTGTATAAGCTTGGAAGGAAGTTAATTTATGATGAAATTTCATAAGAAAATGAAAGAAAACATATATAGAACCTAAACTAGGGTTTTGGCCAAATGGGAGAAAAATTAGGGTTTTGAACATTAGGGTTTAGAGACCAAACTTGAAAAACTGCAGTATGAGCAGTACACATGAACAGTAATCATGTTTGGGTCATAACTCGAGCTAGGCAGGTCAAAATGACTTGAAATTTTATCAGTAGTTAGATGAGATATAGACCTAAAACTTTCATGAAGAACACAAACACAAATTATGCCATTAACCCAATCAAATTATTGAGCAAAGTTGAGTTACTGAATATGCAAAACTGCAGAATTGCCATATGAGCAATAAAGTTTCAATGGCTATAACTCTCCCTAGAAAACTCCGATTTAGGTGATTCTTGAACCGATGGAAATCTAAGACATAGTAGAATATTTCATATGAAGAATGTTAGACCAAATTATGAACTTAACTCAATCAAATTGCAAAACAAATTCGGGTCACCGAATCTGCCAGAATCTGGGCACCTAAAATTGACAAAATAAACAGTAAATTTTGCAAGGCTATAACTCGCTCTAGAAAACTCCGATTTAGGTGATTCTTAAACCGATGGAAACCTAAGACATAGTAGAACATTTCATATGAAGAACATTAGACCAAATTATGGACTTAACTTGGTCAAATTGCTGAACGAAGTTGGATCGATAAATCTGCCAGAACAAAATTTACAGCATGAACTGTGACGTGAACAGTAATAGTATTTTGGGCATAACTTGAGCTACACAGCTCCGAATTAGGCGATTCAAAAAGGAAAATAAATTTAAGACCTAAATGAACAATTTTCAAGAAGAACACCTCACCAAATTATGATCGAAACTAGGCAAAAATTGGGTTCAAACATTGGGGCACCAAGCTGTCCCAAAACCAAAATATTCTAAAATTTTTAAAGCTAACTTGGGATGCATTAGACATGCATGTAATGAGTTCTTGGCAGCAATTGAGATTGGTATTGAGGTATTCTATTTTTGTATTTTCAGTAGAAAAAGAAGTTGGAACGGACAAGGAGAAGTAGGTAACAATAAAGGAGAGCATTGAAGGTTTGTGCACAACTAACATTTTCTTCATTTTTAAATTTGTAAATTGCTTGGAATGTGTTAAATTGAATGAGTTTGCTTTGAACAAGTTTACTTTGACTGAAATATAGTTTTTCTCTTGCATTTAAGAAATTTAGGTGTTGCTGCCTTTATTTGGATATTATGATGAATTTAAATGTGTTTATTGGTTTATAAATGTGATTGTTGAATGGAAAATTTTTGGAAACTGTTTTGAAACCACAGTTAGCATGACAGTCCCTTTTGGAACTCCCCAGTAGTAATGGCTACTTGGGGTTGGTAATTGATATTGATTATGCCTCCCATTAATAACGGTTAATGGGGTAAGACTATATGAGTACTCATTAGCCAGCTAGCCCTTCCCTCATTAATAACGGTTAGTGAGGTTGAGATTGCTTTGTTGCGGTGTACAACACGGTACTGATCGTGAAATTTTGTGTCATGGCCTAAACTGTGTGTTGATGTTGGCAACACTAATGTTTTGTGAATTGTGATTATGAAGTATGATTTCTCATTTGCAATGTTATTCTAATAAATGGCTCTTATGAACTTAGAACTCTTGTGAAGTTTTCATGCTTAAGAAAAATGTGATTTATTATGCTTTGATAAATTATGTTTTACCTTAAGTTTTAAAGTTATTAGTTGTGCACCACTGAGTGATATACTCAGCGATAGCTTCTTTATGTTGTCGCAGGTAAGGGAAAGGAGAAGGCTACCGAGTGAGAGACTTGAAAGCAGTATTTTGTTATTGTTTGTGGGTATTTACGTTAGGTATACCCTTGTGATTCCTTTGGATGTATTTTGTACCTATATGTATGGATGTACGGATATTGAGCAGTTTGCATTTAAAAGCATTGCATTGCTATCTCATTTTGAGTTTGTAACTATTTTGTATTTTACTTTGAGACTTATGAAAATGTAACTTTTGTAATATTTAGTCTATCATTATTTCCAATGAATGTTTACATGGAATTTTAACTATTCTCATGCAGTTTTCTGCAAAAGAATTGATAAGATAAAAAGTTATGGTTTGTTTTAAAATCCTTTGTAGCATAACTAATGGGTTATCTGTAGGTGGAGTTTGGTAATTCATTAAGTATGCTACAGGAACATGTCGTGCCTTATAAGGGATAAGGTGTGACATTTTACAAGAGCTACTGAAGGAGTACATAATCAACACTTGATCTTGAATTCCTCCCACTGGTCCCACCAATGCTCTTGACCTCCTTGATCTTCTTGCATTCTAATTACATAGTAATTCTTGGCATACCAAGGTGAATTTACAAGAACTTAAATAAATGAAATTACAACCCAAAATTATTATAACCATAATAATACATGCCCAAAATAAATTAAAATAAATTAATTAATTTACAATCCCAAAGAAACATAAAAGAAATAAATCCAATCACATTGGTCTCTTATAGTCCATGATCATCCATCATGCATATAACTATTGTAACATCCTCCCGGTAGCAATTCCGCACAGTCTATTGTTCCGGTGATCGGTGTCGGTCCGGACAGCTAGAACGTCCGGAAAAATAATTAAATTTAAGTGAGGGACCATAATTAACTCAAATATTAATGAGAAAAATTTAGTAAAAATTTTAGAAATAAAATACAGTTAAGTTAAAAGAGCCGGTGCCCAAGCGATGGGTAACCAGAGGTAAGTTGCGATTCTCGCAACGAGGAGCCCTAGACCCGGGGGAAAAATCATAAAATAATTTTTGGGATTCCAGAGAAGGGTTATTGAGGTTCCTATGGCATTAGAATGCCAAGAAAATATTTAGAAAAATTTTTCAATTGGTACAGCAAATTTTGACCCGTTAAGCCAAACGGAGGGCATTTTGGTCATTTCGCCTTCAGAGGTGATTTTTGGCCGACTTGTCCAGTTAAGTAAATAATTATTATGACTCAAAATATGAATAAACATTACTAGAAATTAAATTAAAAATGAGTAGTGGAGGAAAGAAAAGAAAATGAAGAAAAAGGCTTAATAATGACATAAGGTGATGTCATTAAAAAGCCACCACCAATCACCATTAAGCTACCATTTGACTAAACCATTAAAAGAAATAAAATGAAGACCAAATGGACCAAAAACCAGCAGCCAAAAACGTAGAGAGAGGAAGGAGAGGGTTTCCACCATAGCCACCTCCATGAAAGCTCTTTCAAGCTTTAAATTCCATGCTTCCTCACCCTAAAACCCATAAGTCCCTTCATCAAAAATTAATCCCACACCTAAAACAAGCTCTTGGCAGCCAAGAAGAAGAAGGAAAGTGAAGTTCTCTCAAGCTTGGATTGGCATACAACAAGGTTAGTGCACTATATATCAAAAACTCTTTAATTTCATGCATAGGAACTTGAATTTAGCAAGAATTTGTAAATTAAGTGGATGAAATTTATGTATATGTACTCCATAAATTTCGACTGCCCTAGGGAGAAATAGGATTGAGTGTTTTTGAATGGACTTGGAATGAATTAGAAATCATGAATAAAGTATATAAACATAAGGAAATGATTTAGTTAGTCAACTAGGGTAACTTGTACAAAATCTTGAATTTGAGCTAGGGTTTTGGGAGTAAAGTGTGGACTTGGATT
Organism: Hevea brasiliensis; assembly: GCF_030052815.1. Classification (NCBI taxonomy): domain Eukaryota; kingdom Viridiplantae; phylum Streptophyta; class Magnoliopsida; order Malpighiales; family Euphorbiaceae; genus Hevea; species Hevea brasiliensis. Next base: position 29,429,917 of record NC_079494.1, on the reverse strand, counting down.
ATGAATTGATTAGAGAACATTTTAATGGTCGATTAGTGACCATTTTAGGTAGATTGACCAACAAATGGACTGAAAAATGAGATTGCAAAGTGAGGTTGCAAAGCGCCTAGACAAGACATAGGGACTGAAAATTCAGTCCCTTTGCACTGCCATAACTTGGGCTGTGTTAGTCCAATTGATGTTTGGCCAATTGGACATGAAACTAGGCTTATAATGGCACATTTTTGCTGAAGAAACCATGCCCAAAAGACCAAAGCAAAAGGACCAGAACTTGGCCCCAATCCGGATACCCTGAAATTGCCTCTGCAGAATTGACCAAATGAACAGTATTCATTTGGCCATAACTCACTGTAGATTTGCTCAATTGGCCTGAAATTTTTACAGAAACAAGCTAAGACATAGACAAACAACTTTCATGAAGGAACCTACCCCAAATTATGGCCAGAACCCATTCAACCAAGTGACTCAAGTTACTGTTCATGCACTGTAGATATGGTAAATTTCTGCAGAATGCATATCCGGACAGCTTGGGTTTTTGAGCCATATCTGGAGCTACAAAACTCCAAATGGAGTGATTCAAAAAAGGAAATTCAACTAGACAAAATAAGGAACAACTTTCATGTTTTACATTTCTTCAAATTCCAACAGTAACAGTGTCCAATGGAACAGTGAAGTTGACTCACCAAAACTGAAAAATCTGCTCCTTTGGTTTAATGCTTAGAAATGGTATTAACACTTAATGCCAACAAGTTTTAAACACCAAATGTGGTATGTTGGGAGTGCCAAAGTTAATGTACACATTTTTATTCTAAAAGTCAACATTTTTGTTGACCAATGAGGTGAATAGTGACACCAAAACCAAAAAAATTGGCAATTTTGCCAAAATGACCTAAACTTTGAGAAAGTGACCAAAACTAACAAGTTTTGAATACAAAATGTGGTATGTTGGGAGTATTAAAACCAATGTACCTATTGTTTATGCAAAAGTCAACATTTTAGTTGACTAAGGAAATGAATAGTGACATGAAAACTTGAAATTCAAAAATTGTGAAACTTAAAAATGCAAAATGCCCTAGTAGGCCTAATGTGATTGGTTTGGATAGTTTGGCATGCCAATAGGGTATTGTTTTAGCGATCTGCGAAAAAGGCTTTTATGCTGTATTCATGGCTTTATGCCCGTATCCATGGCTTTTATGCCCGTATTCATGGCTTTTATGCCGATTATGTGATATCATGGCTTTTTAGCCATACACGTTATACGTGGTTGGCGTTACTGCGTCCCATGGTATGACGGCCCGAGGCACGCGGTGTCGGTGCCAACGACCGTTATCGATCCGATCGTCCAAGATAGGTTACTTGGGCATGAAAAAGTATAACTGTAATTGAACTGATTATTGAAGAAAATACGAAAACTAAATATCAGGAATGATTACGATAGAATACAATGAAAACTTAAAATTCATGAAGAAGTTAATATCATAAAACGTAATTAGCCCTCGACTAAACACTAAGTTGGTAATTATTCAGTTCTTATGAACACAATGGCTAAGAAATTATGATTTTTATATTGCATATTATTTCTTTCTATTTTATTATTTGCACCACTAAGCTTTATGCTTAGCGCGTCGCTTTTGCAACGCGTAGTGCGAAAGATTGGACAGAGGGCCTAGTAGACCACGCAGTTCGGTAAGGCGGTTCACGATTACGCATAGTGTGCATGTCACCTCCTTTGTCAAGATGCATTGGTAGGACGCTAGATGTCATTTTGGTATTTTGTAATTGATTTTATTTTCTCATATGTATTTGAAACTTATGTAACGTATTTTGATATTCATGTAAATAATGAAAAGTGTGGTTGTAAATGGAAAAGTGAATGTTTATATATGAATTATGCATGGTATCATATGAGATGGATGAATGAGAACTGAGATTGAACATTGTTGAGAATTTGATAAATGGAGTTGAGATGATGGAAAATGAATATAGGAAGTGTTTTTCACAGGTTCCGAAGAACTATTTTCTCCATTTTTAGCCGGTATTCTGCCGGATTTTCTATAAAATTTTCGGAACCTCAAATAAATAGTAATTTCGATAAATGGCTTAAAATGAATTATATTTCACAAGTTATATTCAAAACTATGATAAAAATGAATTAAGATAAAATAGAGTGCTCCGGCACACTGAGTGGCATAACTTGCTCGGCTACACTGTAGTCGGATAAGGGGTGTCACAACTATTTAACAATTAAATAAAACATACAAACTCAAATTTAATTGAATATCTCATATTCAACTTAAAAATCCAGATTTTAGTATGATTCAAACAAATTTAAAAATATAGATTTGAATCACATTCAAATAACCCTAAAAATTCAGATTTGAATCACATTCAAATAATTTTTAAAAATCAGATTTGAATCACATTCAAACAATTTTTAAAAATTCAGATTTGAATATTATTCAAAAAACTTTAAAAATTCAAATTTGAATATGATTCAAACAGTTTTAACAATTCAGATTTCAATCACATTCAAACAACTTTTAAAATTTAAATTTGAATCACATTCAAACAATTTTTAAAATTTTGATTTGAAATAAAATTTAATTGTGTAATTAAAACGACTAAATAAACACTCTAATTAGTCATAGGATAGGCCTTAGATCATACAACAATTACAGAATTTAAAACCAAACCTTGTGCCATTCATGAAGGCCAAAGATGGCACACTAATAATGGTGTTCATCACCTAAGCCGCCACTTTTCTTGCAACCAGCAATGGATCTATCATCTCATGATTATATCACACAATTAAATCATATAATCAACAATCTAAATGGCAAATATAGTGGCTCTGATACCAATTAAAGGAGCGAAAGCATGAAAAACATAAGTTTATATCATTGAATTCAAAAATTTTCACCTAGGGTCACATGCATCATGCAATATTTATTTTTATCTATTTGATTTCAATGATAAACAACATATTAAAACTCTTTTAATATGTTTTTGGATCTGCATTTGCCATTTAAGATTTTAGAATTAATTAGATTAATTTTTAGAACTCTAGATTAGATCAAGAACAAATACACTAACCTCTTGATGCACTGCAGCATATTTATATCTTTGGGATGCGTCTTTAGGATTTAGGACACTAGATGTTATCCCTCTAGCTTGTCCACGCTAAGATCACCTATGGAAGCCCTTGAACAGCTTCTAAAGCTTTTTCTATTAATTATAAAATCAAGTTTTTCCTTTTAAAAGATTAAAGATGTAAACTGGACACTAGAAACGATTTCTAGTATTTTTAATTCAAGAGATTGTTTTCTAATCTCTTGGAATAGATGAGAGATGAAGAAGAAGAGAGAATGGGAGCCTCAAGGGTGGCGGCACCAAGGAGGCGGCAGCTGGTTAAGTTTTTTTCTTTTCATAACAACTCTTATATAGCTAGGTCACCTCTTAAAACCCTTGCTACATGTCACATTCTGATTAGTTCTAGGTTTAATTGACCCAATCACATTGTGCCAAGTGTCAAACCTATATTTAATCTTAATTTTAACCATCTTACATGCTTAAAAGACATTTGGCAAGCTTATGTGTAATCCCATGTGTCACCATCTCATGGTGCCACATGTCACTTTGTGAAATGACCAAAATGCCCCTGTGTCTTAATTTTGAGTTCTCAACCCAAAATAATTATTTCTCTTCTTCTAATCAATTTATATCAAATATAAATTAATTAATTAATCTCTATTAATTAATTTCTCAATAATTAAATTCATATTTAAACACTTTAAATATAAATTTGACTTATACTATACATCCAATTACCTAGATTTGGTTTCAAGTCATGCTAGGGACTTCGCAATCTAATTGAAAACTAAACCTATTTAATTAATCAATTAAACTCTTTAATTAATTAATTAAATCATATTTAATTTGGTGATTACTTGTATATATGTGTGACTTACTAGGCTCATCACTAGTTGGCAATTAGACATGATATAAACTCTTAATATCATCAGAACTCTTTCTTACCATAAATGATTTCTCTAAACCATTTTATGCACCTCATAGACCATGGTTAACACCTAGCATAGCATGCCATGGCCACCCAATCAGTAATAAGCTTTACCTTAAATGAACCTATAATCATATGTTACCATGCACTAGAATCTCTCTGTTACAAAATCCCAACTAAAGCTGAAGTCATGGTTTATGTCAAACCCCATTTGCTATGAATATTATGTTCTCTTTTAATTCTAGTTCTTGATTAAAAGATTTTCTTATCAGAAACTCTTTTCTGAATAAATCTATCTGTCCTGGCTAAGAACTTCAAACATCAAGAACAATTAAATGAACATAGGATTTTATCCCTATTTACTTAGAGGAACATATTCCATCTTGATCAACATCTACCTCCATATATAACTAGTAGGAGCCAACACATGCCCATATACCCATACACAGCACAAGTATGAAAGCATTATCAAACTCAAGCCACCTATATACAAGATAACTGTGCTATCTCAGGTCTAAAGATTATATGCACTAGTATGATTTATGACAATACATTGACAAATAGTAAACTTCATGTGCTTATCATAAATGTCACTGGTTCGACCTACTTATCATGTATAAGTGTCTATCATGTTTGTCATATGGCATGAGACTCACCATTCCATCTTATTTATATCTCATATAAATAACTTGGGAACAAACATGAATGCAATCTTTCTGGACATGTCCTTGTTGTGAAGTATCCTCAATTGTGAACCTATTTATGATACTTTATACTAGAAATACTGTCACTCATATTCTTAGCAACTTAAGAATAGAATATCTAACAAAATATCAATGGACCTTTTTTATTACACATAAATATATTATGTAAACGGAAAAGTGGAAATGCCTTCTATTAATAAAACATGTACAAGATACATACTAAATGATATGTTATAGGGCATACTACTAATAATGGAAGGGCCTCTCATAAGCTTTTCTAGCAAGGTACTTCCCATTTGCAAAGATTGCAAAGTTGAGAGTTGAACTCAACACCTTTAGGCAAAGGGAAGGTGAATCACTCTATGATGCATGGGAGAGATATAAGGACCTACAAAGAGAATGCCCGCACCATGGCATAGAAGATTGGCTCCTAGTTCAAAACTTTTATAATGGGCTACTACCCTCTACAAGGAGCACAGTAGATTCAGCAGTGGAAGATGACCTGATGGAGAAAATAGTGGATCAAGTACTTGAACTTCTGGAAAGGGTCGCAAATCACAACTATGAGTAGTCAAATGAAAGGGGAAATACAAGGAGAATAGCAGGAATCCTAGAAGTGGATGCCCTAAGCATGATAAATGCTCAATTTGACCAGCTCACAAAGAGGCTTGATAAAATATAGGCCAATGCTATATGGATGAACAGTCAACATGATGACAGCTATGGAGGAGGATACATGAGTTCAGAGTACAACAGCTTCAATGAACTTCCCACAGAATAGATGAACTATGTGAATAATGGAGGAAACTTCAACTAGAGACAGCCCCACAACCCATATTCAAACACATATAACCGTGGATGGAGGAACCACCCAAATTTCTCATGGTCAAATTCTCATAATCAACTAATAAACAAATAGTAAGGGTACAAACCACCTGCACCCCCTGGATTTCAGAACAAGGGACAAAACCCTACACAACCATCGCCACTCCCTCAGAACCAACAACATAAATCAAGGTCAACTATGGAATCCATGATGGAAATCTTCCTAGCAAACCAGCAATAGCAAAATGAAATGATGAAACAACTAGCTTGCAGAATGGACCAACTTGCCACCCACAATAAGATGCTTGAAAATCAAATTGCTCATCAAGCAACCTCTTCAACCAAAGCTACTGGGAAACTGCCTAGTCAACCAGAGATGAACCCAAAGCAGCATTGTAAGGTAGTTACATTAAGAAGTGGAAGAATTTTAGAACAAGCAGAGGAAGTTCCAACAGGGGAAACCTCTAAAAAATCTGAAAGCCAAACAAAGAAGAAAGAGGAAGAAGCCAAGAAGGATTAGGAGGAGGAAACTAGGAAGAAAAAGAAGCTATCAGAGCCATATTAGCCTCCTCTAACTTTTCCTCAAAGATTTCAGAAAGCCAAATTGGATAAGTAGTTTGGAAAGTTTTTATAAGTTTTACAAAAACTTTATATCAACATTCCCTTCACTGAAGCACTCTCTCATATATCATCCTACACCAAATTCCTTAAGGAAATTCTATCAAAGAAAAGAAACCTGGAAGACTCTGAGACAGTTGCTCTAATAGAGGAACGCAACGCCATATTGCAAAATAAACTGCCTCCAAAGCTGAAGGATCCAGGAAGCTTCTCCTTACCTTGTCTCATTGGCAACAAGAAAATAGACAAGGCCCTCTGCGACCTTGGGGCAAGTGTGAGTTTAATGCCTCTATTAATATGCCAAAAGCTAGAAGTCGAAGAACTAAAATCCATAACAATTTCATTACAATTAGCTGACCGGTCCGTTAAATATCCTGTGGGAATACTTGAGAACATTCCTATCAAGGTGGGTAAATTCTTCATTCTAGTCGATTTTGTTATCCTTGAGATGGAAGAGGATGTTCAAATCCCCATCATCTTGGGAAGACCTTTCTTGGCAACTGCCAAAGCAATCATAGACGTAAAAAACGGGCGACTAACTCTCAAGGTAGGAGATGAAGAAGTGGAATTCAACTTGTTTGACACAATGAAGCACAAATTCAAACCTGATGAATGCCTTAGAGTTGACATAGTTGACAAGCAAGTTGAGGAAGAATTTCATGAAACCCATCCTGAAGATCCCCTCGAAGCATGCATTGCACATAGCCACACAGCGAATGATGAGAACACAAAAATAGTAGCCTGTACACAATATTTAGTAGCTCATCCACTCCTACCCTTGGCTCAAGCTTTCAAGGTAGAGGAGCTAAATGAGGAACAAACCAAAAGCAATCCGGAGAAAAATTCTGAATAGGTAAAACTCAAACCTCTTCCCTCTACGCTAAGGTACGCATTCCTGGACTCAAATTTTGAATATCCTATTATTATTAATGCTAGTCTATCTAAAATAGAAGAGGAAAAATTGCTAAGAGTGCTTAGGACACATAGCAAGAGCGCTTAAGACACATAGCAAGAGCATAGGGTATAAAATAAAAGACCTGAAAGGGATTCATCCTTTAATTTGCATGCATAGGATATCTATGGAAGAAAACAATAAACCCACTATTGAGCATCAAAGAAGACTTAACCCAAACATGAAAGAAGTAGTGAAAAAGGAAATTTTGACACTATTAGATGCAGGTATTATATACCCGATCTCTGATAGTAAATGGGTTAGTCCAGTGCATGTAGTACCTAAGAAAGGTGGGATAACTATCATTCAAAATGCAAATGATGAATTAATCCCTATTAGGCTAGTTACTGGTTGGCGCATATGCATAATTTATAGGAAATTGAATAGTGCCACCAGAAAGGACCATTTTCCCCTTTCTTTCATAGATAAAATGCTAGAAAGACTAGTAAAACATTCCTACTTTTGCTACCTAGATGGGTATTTGGGATTCTTTCAAATCCCTATTCACCCAGAAGACTAAGAAAAGACCACATTCACATGCCCTTATGGAACATTTGCATATAGAAGAATGCCCTTCGGTCTTTGTAATGCCCTTGCTACTTTTTAAAGATGCATGATGGCTATTTTTTCGGATTATATTGAAAATATCATGGAAGTTTTATAGATGATTTTTCTATTTATGGCACCACTCTTGATGATTGCTTAGCTAATCTATCCAAAGTGTTGCAAAGATGTGAGGAATCAAACCTAGTCCTGAATTGAGAAAAATGCCATTTCATGGTAAGAGAAGGCATAGTTCTTGGTCACCTAATATCAGAAAGAGGGATTGAAGTTGACAAGGTGAAGGTTAAAATCATTAAAAAGATGCCACCACCGACATTAGTCAAAGGAGTAGGAAGCTTTTTGGGACATGCAAGCTTCTACAGAAGATTCATCAAAGATTTTTCCAAAATAGCTAAACCATTGACAAATTTATTAAGTCAAGATGTTCCCTGTGATTTTGATGAAAATTACCTTGTTTCTTTCAACAGGATAAAAGAAGCCTTAATTTCAGCACCCATTATGCAACCACCAGATTGGGAGCTACCATTTGAAATCATGTGCGCTGCTAGTGATTATGCTGTGGGAGTAGTACTTGGACAAAGGAAAGATAAAAAGCTCCATGCTATCTATTACGCCAGCAAGACACTTGATGACGCACAAATCAATTATCCTACCACAGAAAAGGAATTCCTAATAGTAGTGTTTGCAATTGACAAATTCATATCCTACTTAATTGGGTCAAAATCCATTGTATTCACAGATCATGCTGCCATCCGGTACCTTTTGAACAAGAAGGAGGCAAAACCAAGGCTGATTCGATGGATTTTACCCCTACAAGAATTTAACCTTGAAATCAAGGACAAAAAGGGATCCAAAAATGTAGTAGCTGACCATTTCTCTAGGCTTAAATTGGAATACATAGGAGACATCAAGGATTTGCCAATTGATTATTCATTTCCCGATCAGCAATTATTAGCCTTATCCCTAGTTCCTTAGTATGCTGATTTTATGAATTTTCTTGTGTGCAGGGTCTTACCACCTAACATGACTTATTAGCAAAAGAAGAAATTTCTACATGATGTGTGATACTATACATGGGAGGAACTTCTACTGTACAAGAGTTGCAATGACGGGCTGATAAGACGATGCATACTGGAAGAAGATATAGAGAGTATTCTCCAGTACTGCCATTCATCACCATATGGGGGACACTTTGGCACCATAAAAACAACAGCTAAAATTTTGCAAGCAGGGTTTTACTAGCCTAACCTATTTGAGGATGTGAGATCCTTCGTGCTGGCTTGTGATCAATGCCAAAGGATAAGTAACATTTCCAGAAGGAGTGAAATGCCAATGCACAGTATACTCGAGGTAGAAAAACTTGATGTGTGGGGTATAGAATTCATGGGCCCATTCGCCTCTTCTTTTGGAAACAAGTATATTTTGGTTGGTGTTGATTACGTGTCAAAATGGGTAGAAGTAATAGCCACACCAACTAACGTTGCTAGAGTGGTCACAAAGTTCCTTAAGAAGAACATCTTCACAAGATTTGGTACACCATGAGCAATAATCAGCGATGGACGAAGTCACTTCTGTAACCCATAATTTGAAACACTATTGAAAAAGTATGGAGTGACTCACAAGGTGGCCACACCTTATCATCCTCAAACCAGTGGTCAAGTAGAAATTTGAAACAATGAGCTGAAACGAATCTTAGAGAAAACCATAAACTGCTCAAGGAAGGATTGGTCTGTGAAGTTAGATTATGCATTGTGGGCATACCACACTGCATATAAAACTCTAATTGTAACAACACACTTTTGGCTAATCTATGGGAAATCATGCCACCTCCCTATCAAACTTGAACACAAAGCCTACTGGGTAATTCAGACCCTGAATTTTGACCTCAAGGCTGCTGGTGAAAAAAGACTGCTACAGCTTAATGAGTTGGAAGAAATCTAACAGGATGCGTATGAGAATGCCAAAATCTTCAAGGACAAGACCAAAAGATGGCATGACAGATGCATAGCAAGGAAAGAAATAAGAGAAGGAGACCTTGTTCTACTCTTCAACTCCAGACTAAAATTGTTTCTAGGGAAGCTAAAATCAAGATGGTCAGGTCCATTTAAGGTTATGCAAATCTTCCTGCATGGAGTTGTGGAAATCTGGAGTGAAACCTTATGAGCATTCAAAGTGAACGGGAAAAGGCTGAAACCATATTTTCAAAGAGAATCCATAGAGGAGGGAACCAACTGCATCTTCCACAACCTTCCTGACAAACCATGATAGAACGAAGGCAGAGTCGAGCTAATGACTATAAACAAGCGCTCTTTGGGAGGCAACCCAAAATTTCTACTTTTATTTCTGTTTTTATTTAATTTTATAATTTCCTTCATTTTAGCTCTTATTTCTATTTTATATTTGTTTATGCTTTATTTTATAAGCACCCCAAGTCTCAAATCTGCAAGAAGTAGGAACTGAGAGCGATAAAGGAAAGGAGACGTCAAGTCTAAACCTCACACAAGAGGAGACCGTATGAAACCAGGGAAGTAGCTTGCATAGTGGTAAGCATTAATTTTCAAATGGGAAGAATTGAAGTGTCAGAAAATTACACGGGTCGTGTATTAGTTTTACACGCCCCGTGTAACCTTCTGAGATCCAAAAAAGACCCCTGCACAAGCCCTAGAAACTTACACGGGTTGGCCCTGTGTAACATTACACGGGTCTTGCTTTAATAATAGAAAGAGAAACTTTAAATTTTTAAAAGACAGAAAGTTACACGAGTCCCAAAACAAAATTACATGACCCGTGTAATTCACCTAGCATTGCCATCCTCAGACATAAAGTTACAGGAGTCCTTGGGTAAAGTTACATATGCCGTGTAACTCGATAGAAAAAAAAAATCTCGGATAGAAAGTTACACGGGTCTCCAGGTCGGGACCCGTGTAATGATACATGACCTGTGTATCATGTCACAAACGCTACTCCTAGGTTGTGAAACACAAGAAACAAAGGGTCATAACGACCCTTTAAATTCATCCCACTCCTTTAAACTTCCTCACAATAAAAAACCCTTCCTCTTCAAGCCTTCTTCCCTATAAAACCCGTTCAAATCTTCTCCTTTCCTCATAAACCCTAGCCTCTCATTCTTCAAAAACCATCAATGGCACCTACAAAAAGACTAGCCCAACGAATGGGCTCTTCCATAATGCAGGGAGGCGACTCCACACCTTTTCCTCCTCAGCCATCATCCCAACACTTAAGAACTAAGCAAACTTAGCCACGAGCCGAACCACAACCATTACAACCTGAGTTTTCCATCGCCTGGCCATTCAGAGACAACACCTACCGAGACTTATGTGCACGGTTCAACAACAGGAGGACTATCTCTGCCAAATACAAGGACTTCAGGCTGTTGGAGTAACTCAGCCTTCAAGAGGAGATTGATGGTCTGCTAGACAGCATTGGGTGGACTAGGTTCACCCAACTTCAATTTCCAACCTACCATGACACCACCCTAGAGATCCTAGGGAGTTTCAAGGCTACACTATGGCCTACAGATCGGGAAGACAGGGGACAAATCGAGTTCAGGCTCCTTGTCGTTTACCGCATCATGAACATGGATGAGTTCAACTCGGTGTTTGGTTTTGATAGCGCTGGATTCTAAGAAATTCCAAAAAATCAAATGATCTACAATAGTGTGGAATTTTGGCACTCCATCGCACCAAATGCTAGAATTTACAACTTCAACAAATCTAAATCCACCGGCATCACCAGTGTAACATCCTCCCGGTAGCAACTCCGTACCTTCTACTGTTCCGGTGACCGGTGTCAGTCCGGACAGCTAGAACGTCCGGAAAAATATTTAAAGTAAAGTCAGGAACCATAAATAACTCAAATATTAATAAGAAAAATTTAGTAAAAAAATTTTAGAAATAAAATACAACCAAGTTAAATGAGCCGGTGCCCAAGCGAAGGGTAACCAAAGGGAAGTTGCGGTTCTCGCAACGAGGAGCCTTAGACTCGGGGGAAAAATTATAAAATAATTTTTGGGACTCCAGAGAAGGGTTATTGAGGTTCCCATGGCATTAGAATGCCAAGAAAATACCTAGAAAAATTTTTCAATCGGTACAGACAATTTCGACCCGTTCAGCCAAACGGAGGGCATTTTGGTCATTTCGCCTTCAGAGGTGATTTTTGGCCGACTTGTCCAGTTGAGTAAATAATTAATGTGACATAAAATATGAATAAACATTGCTAGAAATTGAATTGAAAATGAGTAGAAAAGAAAAGAAAAGAAAATGAAATAAAAGTCATATTTATGACATGAGCATGATGCAATTAAAGTATTTTCACCCAACCAAATTTTGACACATCATTATAAACCACTTAAACATGAATAAAAGGAGATAAAAATTGAAAAAAGTGGACAGCCATCTTCATATTTGGGCAGAAACGTTGAGAGAGAAAGAGAGAAGAAAAAAACTCCATGAAAGCTCTTGTTCAAAGCTTGATTTTCCCTAAGCTCTCCACCCCAAAACCCTAAACTTCCTTCACAAAAAATTATCCCTAAACCTTGAGGAAGCATAAGGCAGTAGAAATTTGAGGAAATTTTGAAGTTGGGCAAGTCCAAGTTAGGTCACAAGTGAGGTTAGTGCATTAGACACTTAAAACTTCTTATTTTCATGAATTGTAACTTGTATTGAGTGAGAATTGCAACTAAAATGAACAAGAATTATGTGTATACATACTATGAACTTTTGGCAGCCCTTGTGAAGGAATTATTTTGATTGTTTTGATGGACTTAAAGTGGGCTATAGATCAAGTTTAAACCATGTGTGCATGTGATTATTGAAAGGAGCTAGTATTTAAGATGTTGTGAAAACCTATAATGGAACTAGGGTTTTGAAGAGTGAAAAATTGACTTGGCTTAGGAAATTGTTAGAGCAAATTTTAATGGTCAATTAGTGACCATTTTAGGTAAGTTGACCATTAAATGGACTGAAAAATAGGATTGCAAAGTGAGGTTGCAGGCTGCCCTAGGACAGCAGCATAGGGACTGAAAATTCAGCCCAATTACACAGCCATAACTTTGGCTGTGTTAGTCCAATTGATGTTTGACCAATTGGACATGAAACTAGGCTTATAATGGCACATTTTTGCTGAAGAAACCATGCCCAAAAGACCAAAGCAAGTGGACCAAAAGTTGGCCCCAATCCGGATACCCTGCAAACAGCCCCTGCAGAATGACCAAATGAACAGTAACTGTTCATTTGGCCATAACTCACTGTAGATTTGGTCAATTGACCTGAAATTTTTACAACAACAAGTTAAGACATATACAAACAACTTTCATGAAGAAATCTACCCCAAAATATGACCAAAACCTAACCCAAATGGCAGTCACAATCACTATTCAAACCTGCAACTCTGCAGATTTTGATTTGAGCAGTAATGTTTGGAGGACTATAACTCTCTCTAGAAAACTCAGATTTAGGCGATTCTTGAACCGATGGAAACCTAAGGCATAGTAGAACATTTCATATGAAGAAAGTTAGACCAAATTATGAACTTAACTTGATCAAATTACTGACCAAAGTTGGACAAAAAATCTGCCAGACCCAAAATCTCAGCATGAACAGTGCACGTGAACAGTAAACTTATTTTGGCCATAACTTGAGCTACAAAACTCCAAATGGAGTGATTCAAAAAAGGAAATTCAATTAGACAAAATAAGGAACAACTTTCATGTTTACCATTTCCTCAAATTCCCACTGTAGAAATATCAAATGGAATAATAAAGATGAAGCACCAAATCTGAAAATTTTGTTCAATTAGCATTAAGCTTAGAATTGGTATTGGCAACCAATACCAACAATTTTTAAATATAAAATGTGGTATTTTTGGGGTGTTAAAACCAATACACCTATTTTCTATCCAAAAGTCAACATTTTTGTTGACCAATGAGGTGAATAGTGACACCAAAACCGAAAATTGGCAAATTTGCCAAAATGACCTAAGCTTTGAGAAAGTGACCAAAACCAACAAGTTTTAAATGCAAAATGTGGTACATTGGGAGTGTTAAAACCAATGCACCTATGTTGTATGCAAAAGTCAACTTTTTGTTGACTATTGAAGTGAATAGTGACATAAAAACTCGAAATTCAAAAATTGAAGAATTCAAAAGTATCAAATGCCCTAGTAGGCCTAATGTGATTGGTTTGGATAGGTTGGCATGCCAATAGGGTTCTGATAGCAGTACTGCGTATGATGTATGGCTTCATTGCCATTCTGTGATGTTATAGCCTATGGCTATACTGATTATGATGTTTTACTTGGCTTTATGCCTTATTGCTTATATGGCTTATTAGCCATTCTGTTTGCACACCGGGAGACACATTGTGACCGATGGTGTGACGGCCCGAGGTACACAGTACCCGGTGCTAGTTTACCCATTTATCCATCGGTCAATTTGTATAGGTTACTTGGGCATGGAAAAGTATAACTGTAATTGAACTGATTGTTAAAGAAAATACGAAAATTAAATATCAGAAATGATTACGATAGAATACAAAGAAACTCAAGATCATGAAGAAAATAAATAAATAAAATGCATGAAGAAGTTAATATCATAAAACGTAATTAGCCCTCGACTAAACATTAAGTTGGTAATTATTCAGTTCTTATGAACACAATGGCTAAGAAATTATGATTTTTATTGCATATTATTTCTTTCTATTTTATTATTTGCACCACTAAGCTTTATGCTTAGCGCGTCGCTTTTGCAACGCTGTAGTGCGAAGATCTTGATCGAGCCGATGAGACCACAGTTGGGTAAGTCCATCCTGCAGATTCTGCATAGTGTCCGTGTCACCTCACAAAGCTACTGATTGCATTGGTATGACACTAGGTTTCATTTTGGTATTTTGTAATTAATCTTATTTTCTCATGTGTAAATGAACTTATGAAATGTAATTTGATGCTCATGTAAATAATGAGAATTGTGTTTGTAAATGAAAAAGTGAATGTTTATCTGTGATATATATATGATTATCACATGAAATGAATGATTGAGAAATGAATGTGAACTGAAAAATATTGAGATTTTGATAAATGGAGTTGAGATGAATGAATAAGAATATAGGAAGTGTTTTTCACAGGTTCCGAAGAACGGTTTTCTCCATTTTTAGCAGGACCTCTGCGAGATTTTCTTTAAAATTTTCGGAACCTCAAATAAATTACAATTTCAATAAATGAATTATATTTCACAAATTATTTTCAAAACTATGATAAAAATGAATTAAGATAAAATAGAGTGCTCCGGCACACTGAGTGGCATAACTTGCTCGGCTACACTGTAGTCGGGTAAGGGGTGTCACATTTATTGGTATCAGAGCACGGTTTAGGCGTTTCTGGGCCTAGATTGAGTCCATACCATGCATTGCATTTGTAAGAGTCGAGGTAACACTAACGCAGATCTGTTTATCTTTCTTATTTTGAATAGGATATGGACCCTTCGTCTCAGAGGGCAGTCGAGGAGCAAGTGGAGAGTCATGCTCCACCTGCAGCAGCAGCTGAGACTGGGGGCATGAGAGAATCTGCTCCGCCAGCTCAGGCAGAGCCTGCTCAGCCTCCACAGGCCATGTTCCAACAAATGGCCGACTTCTTTAGACAGATGGCTGGAGTAATGCCAGCACCCCCACCACCACCACCAGCTCCACAGCAGAAATCACATCTGGAAAGGCTAAGAAAGTTTGGAGCAGTGGATTTCTATGGCAAGAGAGAAGATGATTCTGTTGCAGCCGAGAATTGGTTGAACAGAACAGGCAGAGTTCTAAAACAACTCCACTTCACCCTAGAGCAGAACTTAGAAGCTGCTGTATCCTTGTTACAAGACGATGCCTACGAATGCTGGGACACTGTGTCCAGTGAAGTGCAGCCAGAAGCTGTAACTTGGGACTTCTTTCTTTCAGAATTTAAGAAGAAATATGTGGGTAATGTATACCTAGAAGAGAGAAGAAGAGAGTTTATTAACCTGAGGCAGAGACAGTTGTCAGTGGCCGAATATTAGAAGGAATTCGTAAGATTGAGCCGCTATGGAAGGGAGATAGTCCCTAATGAAGCCGAAAGGTGCAAGAGATTTGAAGAGGGACTAAATGACAACATCAAGATCCAGCTCACTGCCTTGGGAATCACAGAATTTACCAAGCTAGTGGAAGCTGTAATAAAGGTTGAAAAGGTAAGAATCGGTGAAGCGGACTGGAAGGAGACAGCAGAAGAGGGGCCCAGGACAGTCAAGTATACCAACTGATAGTAAGAAGTTTAAGGGTTCTAGTTCACAAGATCAAACACAGGGCCACAGACGCCAGATTGGAATATCTATAGCTAGTTCCCCGGGTACAATAACAAGGGGATCAACCCCAAAGCCTGAATGTATGCATTGTGGTAGAAGACACAGAGGGGAGTGTCGACTGTTAACTGGAGAGTGTTTCAAATGTGGGGCTACGGATCATTTCATAAGAGATTGCCTTCAGAGGAGTGGTTCAATAGCTCCGGTACAAGTTGATAGACCTTCCCCTATAGTTCAAAGGGGTAAAAGATCGGGTAGAGCAGAAATGGCTGACATTACACAGAAGATTGTTTCTGAGACAGTTGAAAAGCCCGAAGTCAGGGTGGCACCACAAGTATATGTAATGGAAGCTCAGGAAGAGCCAAACCCAGACACTGATGAGGCAATACAAGGAAGTGAAGAAACAAGGAGGTAGTAACTCCCTGATTACTTAAGTCAGGTAAATTTCGAGGACGAAATTTATATAAGAGGGGAAGAGTTGTAACATCCTCCCGGTAGCAACTTCGTACATTCTACTGTTCCGGTGACCGGTGTCAGTCCGGACAGCTAGAACGTCCGGAAAAATATTTAAAGTAAAGTCAGGAACCATAAATAACTCAAATATTAATAAGAAAAATTTAGTAAAAAAATTTTAGAAATAAAATACAACCAAGTTAAATGAGCCGGTGCCCAAGCGAAGGGTAACCAAAGGGAAGTTGCGGTTCTCGCAACGAGGAGCCTTAGACTCAGGGGAAAAATTATAAAATAATTTTTGGGACTCCAGAGAAGGGTTATTGAGGTTCCCATGGCATTAGAATGCCAAGAAAATACCTAGAAAAATTTTTCAATCGGTACAGACAATTTCGACCAGTTCAGCCAAACGGAGGGCATTTTGGTCATTTCGCCTTCAAAGGTGATTTTTGGCCAACATGTCCAGTTGAGTAAATAATTAATGTGACATAAAATATGAATAAACATTGCTAGAAATTGAATTGAAAATGAGTAGAAAAGAAAAGAAAAGAAAATGAAATAAAAGTCATATTTATGACATGAGCATGATGCAATTAAAGTATTTTCACCCAACCAAATTTTGACACATCATTATAAACCACTTAAACATGAATAAAAGGAGATAAAAATTGAAAAAATTGGACAGCCATCTTCATATTTGGGCTGCAGAAACGTTGAGAGAGAAAGAGAGAAGAAAAAAACTCCATGAAAGCTCTTGTTCAAAGCTTGATTTTCCCTAAGCTCTCCACCCCAAAACTCTAAACTTCCTTCACAAAAAATTATCCCTAAACCTTGAGGAAGCATAAGGCAGCAGAAATTTGAGGAAATTTTGAAGTTGGGCAAGTCCAAGTTAGGTCACAAGTGAGGTTAGTGCATTAGACACTTAAAACTTCTTATTTTCATGAATTGTAACTTGTATTGAGTGAGAATTGCAACTAAAATGAACAAGAATTATGTGTATACATACTATGAACTTTTGGCAGCCCTTGTGAAGGAATTATTTTGATTGTTTTGATGGACTTAAAGTGGGCTATAGATCAAGTTTAAACCATGTGTGCATGTGATTATTGAAAGGAGCTAGTATTTAAGGTGTTGTGAAAACCTATAATGGAACTAGGGTTTTGAAGAGTGAAAAATTGACTTGGCTTAGAAAATTGTTAGAGCAAATTTTAATGGTCAATTAGTGACCATTTTAGGTAAGTTGACCATTAAATGGACTGAAAAATAGGATTGCAAAGTGAGGTTGCAGGCTGCCCTAGGACAGCAGCATAGGGACTGAAAATTCAGCCCAATTACACAGCCATAACTTTGGCTGTGTTAGTCCAATTGATGTTTGACCAATTGGACATGAAACTAGGCTTATAATGGCACATTTTTGCTGAAGAAACCATGCCCAAAAGACCAAAGCAAGTGGACCAAAAGTTGGCCCCAATCCGGATACCCTGCAAACAGCCCCTGCAGAATGACGAAATGAACAGTAACTGTTCATTTGGCCATAACTCACTGTAGATTTGGTCAATTGACCTGAAATTTTTACAGCAAAAAGTTAAGACATATAAAAACAACTTTCATGAAGAAACCTATCCCAAATTATGACCAGAACCTAACCTAATTGGCAGTCACAATCTCTGTTCAAACTTACAACTCTGCAGATTTTGATTTGAGCAGTAATGTTTGGAGGACTATAACTCTCTCTAGAAAACTCGGATTTAGGCGATTCTTGAACCGATGGAAACCTAAGGCATAGTATAACATTTCATACGAAGAAAGTTAGACCAAATTATGAACTTAAGTTGATCAAATTACTGACCAAAATTGGACCAAAAATCTGCCAGACCCAAAATCTCAGCATGAACAGTACACGTGAACAGTAAACTTATTTTGGCCATAACTTGAGCTACAAAACTCCAAATGGAGTGATTCAAAAAAGGAAATTCAACTAGACAAAATAAGGAACAACTTTCATGTTTACCATTTCCTCAAATTCCCACTGTAAAAATATCAAATGGAACAATAAAGATGAAGCACCAAATCTGAAAATTTTATTCAATTAGCATTAAGCTTAGAAATGGTATTGGCAACCAATACCAACAAGTTTTAAATATAAAATGTGGTATGTTTGGGGTGTTAAAACCAATACACCTATTTTCTATCCAAAAGTCAATATTTTTGTTGACCAATGAGGTGAATAGTGACACCAAAACCGAAAATTGGCAATTTTGCCAAAATGACCTAAGCTTTGAGAAAGTGACCAAAACCAACAAGTTTTAAATGCAAAATGTGGTACATTGGGAGTGTTAAAACCAATGCGCCTATGTTCTATGCAAAAGTAAACTTTTTGTTGACTATTGAAGTGAATAGTGACATAAAAACTTGAAATTCAAAAATTGAAGAATTCAAAAGTATCAAATGCCCTAGTAGGCCTAATGTGATTGGTTTGGATAGGTTGGCATGCCAATAGGGTTCTGATAGCAAGATCTGCGTATGATGTATGGCTTCATTGCCATTACGTGATGTGATAGCCTATGGCTATCGATTATGATGTTTTACTTGGCTTTATGCCTTATTGCTTATATGGCTTATTAGCCATTACATTTTACCTGGAGACACATTGTGACCGATGGTGTGACGGCCGAGGTACACGGTACCCAGTGCTAGTTTACCCATTTATCCAGTCCGGTCAATTTGTATAGGTTACTTGGGCATGGAAAAGTATAACTGTAATTGAACTGATTGTTAAAGAAAATACGAAAATTAAATATCAGAAATGATTACGATAGAATACAAAGAAACTCAAGATCATGAAGAAAATAAATAAACAAAATGCATGAAGAAGTTAATATCATAAAACGTAATTAGCCCTCGACTAAACATTAAGTTGGTAATTATTCAGTTCTTATGAACACAATGGCTAAGAAATTATGATTTTTATTGCATATTATTTATTTTTATTTTATTATTTGCACCACTAAGCTTTATGCTTAGCGCGTCGCTTTTGCAGCGTAGTGCGAAGATACTGATCGAGAGCCAGTAGACCACAGATTGGGTAAGTCCATCCTGCAGTTCTGCATAGTGTCCGTGTCACCTCACAGGCTACAGTGCATTGGTAGGACACTAGGTCTGATTTTGGTATTTTGCAATTAATCTTATTTTCTCATGTGTAAATGAACTTATGAAATGTAATTTGATGCTCATGTAAATAATGAGAATTGTGTTTGTAAATGAAAAAGTGAATGTTTATCTGTGATATATATATGATTATCACATGAAATGAATGATTGAGAAATGAATGTGAACTAAAAAATATTGAGATTTTGATAAATGGAGTTGAGATGAATGAATAAGAATATAGGAAGTGTTTTCACAGTTCAAGAACGGTTTTCTCCATTTTTAGCAGATTTCTGCGGATTTTCTTTAAAATTTTCGGAACCTCAAATAAATTACAATTTCAATAAATGAATTATATTTCACAAATTATTTTCAAAACTATGATAAAAATGAATTAAGATAAAATAGAGTGCTCCGGCACACTGAGTGGCATAACTTGCTCGGCTACACTGTAGTCGGGTAAGGGGTGTCACAACTAGCCCCACCCGGAGATACATGCAATGACTCTCCGCACACACTATAATGGGCCGAGGGGACAACATGGGTGTAGTGAACGCCAACGAACTCTTTTTCCTGTGGTGTATGGTTATTAGACAGTGCTGCAGCGCTAGTTTCTTCCTCTGCAACCATCTTCGCTACTTATGTCACCAGCCTACAGGGAACATAGTGCTTGGTGGCCTCATCACAGCCCTCGCACTGCACTTTGATTTCCTCCCGGGGCATAACAGGCTGCGCTCCATTGCTAGTATAACCAGAATCGACCAAACCATCTGCATATCCATGGGGATATGTAAGAAGGTTCAGAACATCTGCTTCCTAGTTGATACCAAAGGCAATGTCATCCCCAGAAGAGGAGAAGCATAACCAGAGCCTAGTAAACCATTAGAGCTATAGGAGGAAGCCCAAAAGCCACCCCACCATGATTCTCTAGCCCGAATGCCTCCCTATACTCCACTTCCGATAGATCCCATCCTTGCCTACCTTCAAAGAATGGAGACTGCCATCAACAACATGATGCATGCGATCGAGGATAGTCTCCAGGAGGCCCACATCAAACTGGACATGATCATGGAGAGACTCGATGGCGAGGGACCATCGTCACCAGCAGAGACTTTTTAGAGCTAGGACTGTAGGATAAGATCTTTCATGTAAAAATTTATATGCCTTAATCCTACTCAATGCTCATAGGTCTCCATTGCTTGTTTTTTGTCCAAACTTTAAATTTCTTAATAACATAATATGCCTTTTCTGATAATTCTGTGTGCTATGCTTTAATTTTGCATATTGTGCTTAACATTGAGGACAATGCCACATTCTAGTTTGGGCGTACTGATGCATTTCATGCATTACATTGCTTAATTATATCCATATCATATTTGTGTATAAAAAATCCAGAAAATTTTGCAAATTTTAAAATTTTTTTAACTGGCTTTTAACTTAGAACTATAACCTTAAAATTCAATGAGCTAATAATTGGACTCCACAGGATGAGGAATGAATGTATCTAGATAGGCAAAAAGGCTTTAATCATTATCTGTAAAAACAACCTAATCACCTTAGTGGAGCTAGACTAGTTAAACCCCTTCATAGCTATTAATTTGTCACATTCAACTTGCAAAGTAAGGAGAAATTTTTTAAAATACAAGCAAACCTAAAAATGCCTCACCAGCTCTAAAACATGTCTCTTGGACATATCAAGGTGAAACCCTAGTATATGTTTGATGAAGAAATGATCGAGGCATTCTTTGATATAGCCTCACTAAGCCTTAGCACCCTAAATTAAAATATATATCCCTTGTAGGCAATTTGAAACCTATATCTATCCCTTAAAAATTTATTATTTATCCATATTATTTACCTAGCCTCTAGCCTAAACACCTACCATACCTTTTTGAGGAAGCTAAATGTATAAGTAAAAAGTATACTAAGTGTAAAAAAGGGGAAAATGGACAGAGGATGTAGAACTCAAAAAAGAGTGCAAGTGTGCAATTAAAATCAAGGAAAAATTTACCTTTCCAACCCAGCAAAAGCAATGAGTTTGGGGGTGTAACATCCTCACTTACGTAGTTTGTATGTTATACTGTTCCGATGACTGAGGTTGTCCGGACAGCCAGCCGGAATACAAACAGTCAAAAATGTCTGGAACTACACTTCGGTGACAGTGAACAGACATAAATTGATGAAATAAATAAAAAGAAAATACAAGAAAAATTAAGGAAAAATAAAAGAGAGAAAATGAAACTAGGTTAAACGAGCTGGCACCATAGCGATGCGTGACCGCACCGGAAAGTTATGACGAAGGTAATTGCCGACCCCAGGACCACGAGGAACCCTCGAAAATAATTTTTGGGACATAATTAAAGGCCTATAGAGGTATAATTCACATTAGAAATGTCAAAGAAAAACTAATGAATTAGTACAAAGAAAATAAAAAAATCAAGAAACCGACGAAAATTGATGTTACCAAAAAATTAGAAATACAACTCGAAGTGGGGCATTTTGGTCATTTGACACCTACAGCTAACTTTTGACCAAAATGTCCATTAAAAATAAGTGATATTAAACTTAAAAAATGTAATGAAAAATAAAAACGTGGTACATAATGTAACTAGTGGAAGTAAGGTGGAAAAATTACAAATTGTGAAACTTGGAAATTAATTAATTCATAAACTAAGTTAGTGCTCCACTAACCTTAAATTAAGGGACATATATAAGGCCTTTATGGACAGAATTCTTCATCTTCAACCTTGCATAAAACCAGTCGAATTTGCAACCTCCATTAAACTCCATGGCCGTACCTCACTTAAGCTACATGCACCTCCATTTGAGCCCTCTTTTCCACTAGCTTTCTTCATTAAAGCTAGCACACTACACTTAAGGAAGCTATTGGGAGCAAGAAAAAGTAGATTTAGTGAGGTTTTGGGAAAGCGCTCAAGAGGTAAGTGTCCAATCTTTCCACCTTTCTTTAGTAATTTTGATGTTTAGGTTAAGAAAAGTTGATTGGTGATGAAATTTGAAAGAAATTATTGAGTTAGTAAACTGTCCAATTTTGGCAGCCATTAGAGGTGAAATTGCTTGAGTTTTTCTTACATTAAAATGATGGGAATTAGTGTTGATGAGATGAATTTGATGTATTGGTAAATTATTTCCCATGTATGTATATTGAACACTTGAAATTAGGAGTTTGGAAAGTGGAATGGAAAGCCTTGGCATATGGCCAATTTTGGCAGCCTTGAATTTTATGGATTAATGTTTGATTTGATGAATTCAAATGATGAATTATGGCATTGATGGATTAAGGGCAGTATATGCAAGTAATGGTTGGAATTGTATGTAGTAAAAGTAAGTGATTTCATATGTATGTGAATGTTGAATTTAACCTTGAGAATTAGGGTTGTAATATGTGCCTTGAACACTTGTGTATTCTGCCCAAATAAACGTAATTGAGCTATGATGAATGGTATAGAAGTACCTTTTTATGTGCAGGTTGTGTTTGTTGTTGGCAGTAGCTAAATTGAGCCATAAGTGCAAAATTGTGACCCCAATTGGTGTAAGGCCAATTGGAGGCAAATCTAGACATAAAATAGGTCAACTTTCATGTAGAAATGTTGCCAAAATTCTGTTCGAAAACTGACTATAAAATTGACCTAATCCGGAATTACAACTTTGCAAATCTAGAATTTGACTATATGAACAGTAATAACGTAATTGGCCATAACTCACTCAAAACAGGTCTAAATGACCAAAAATTTATACCGATGGAAAGCTTAGACATAGAGCTACAACTTTGGTGAAGATTATAGAACCTAGAAGTGCCATTTACTAAGTCAAATTGCTTGCATAAATTGAGGTATCAAAACTGTCCAAAACCATTGCAACCCATATTTGACCATATGAACAGTAGTCACTCATTTGGCCATAACTCATTGTAAACAGGACCAAATGACCTGAAATTTTATATCAATGAAAAGCTTATACATAGAGTTATAACTCTTATGAAGACACTAAAGCCTAGAAATGACCAGAACCATGTCAATTTGCTTGCCCAAGTTAGGGTACCAAATCTGCCAGAATTAAGTTTGACCTAAAAATGACCTAACTTTGCATTAAAAATGCAAACTGTATAGCTTTAGTAAATTGACCATATCTTGGTCTATACAACTCAGAATGACTTGAAATCAGTGCCAAAAGTTCAATAAGACATAGAGCAATAAATTTTCTTCTTTGACCAGAAGCTAAAAACTAATGAAAATAGGACATTTAGCTAGATCAACCTAACATACCAAAACTGAAAAATTGACAATACTATACAATAAAGCCTAGAAATCAATTGGCAATAAATGCCAACTTGTGAGAAATGTAAATTGTACTATATTGGCATCATATTGAAATGCAAATTGTGACATGTTGACACTAGAATCAACCTATCCATGATGTATAAAAAGGGTCAACATTTTTATTAACTAGTGAAAAGCATAATGACCTATAAACCTAAAAATAAAGAATTAAAAATTTAAGTTTGTAAATGCCCTAGTATTGCCTAGTTGACTAGTTTGGATAGGTTGGCATGCCAATAAGGTTCTGACAGCTGTATTGTAAATGGCATCGTGCCATATTGTGTTTTATGACTTATTATCCCGCACTATGATTTTAATAGCCTATGGCTATGCGGATTGTGTTATTATACTTGGCTTATTGCCTGATTGATTATATGCTTTCTTAGCCCCACTATTTGCACACTAGGAGATACTTTGTGACTGATGGTGTGATGGCCTGAGGTACTAGGTACGCAGTGCTATTTTATCTGTTGTTTGCACACCGAGAGATACTTTGTGACTGATGGTGTGACGGCCCGATGTACAAGGTACCTAGTGCTATTTTATCCACTGTTTGCACACTGGGACATACATTATGACTGATGGTGTGACAGCCCCAGGTATTAGGTACCCAGTGCTATTTTATCCACTATTTGCACACCAAGAGATACTTTGTGACCGATGGTGTGACGGCCTGAGGTACTAGATACCCATTGCTATTTTATCTATTTATCTAATCTAGTCAGTGTATAGGCTATACGGGCAGTTAATTTAAACATTATTAAATTCAGGCAACTAAATTAAGTTTATTGACCTACAGTACAACCAAAGTAAGCAAAAATGAAATATTAGCAAATAAAGGTAGAAACAAAAATAAAATAATAATCTTAGTAAAGATTACTGAAATATTAGTCTGCAAAGAATATCGACACCATGAAATCCATAAATAATTAATTTATTTTATTTTAGTTTATTTCTCTTTATAATTGGCACCACTAAGCAGAATTGCTTAGAGCGTTGCTTTTGTAACGCGTAGGTATTGGAGACACAGCTGGGGAGCCCAGCCGATTTACAATCGGGTGAGAGATCAGATCTGTACAGGAGTCCATAGTCATATGCACTGCATTACATACATGGTATGACTTAGAGATTTTTTGTGTTTTGTCTGTCTGTTGTATTTTGAAATTTAGCCCTGTATTTTATAATATTATGAAAGCTTTAAAGTTTATAATAATTTATACATATTAAATAATATGGAGATTTTCTAGATGTATTTGAATTATTATGGATCGTATTATGGAACTATTTAATGACTATGAAAGTCTATTGACTTTACTGAGAAATTGAGACTGTGAATGAAATTGTGATTTTGAGAATACTATATTGAGACTGTTTTTAATAGGTACAGAAGGGCTGTTTGTCTAATTTACAGACGTCACTTTGCCGGATTTTTGTTAAAAATTTTGCAACACTCAGTTTTATCGAAGCATAAAATAATAAACAACGGCTTCCTAAACCAAATTGAGTATTCAGAAAATAAGATAATCACATACTAGGTGCTTCGATATGCCTTGCTCGGCTACACTGTAGACGGGTGAGGGGTGTTACATTTAGTGGTATAAGAGCATGGTTTAGGCATTTTTGGACCTAGATAGATTGCATACCATGCATTGCATTTGTAAGTGTTAAGATGACTCTAATGTAGATCTGTTATTTTTGGTTATTCAAGGTTAAGAATTGGACTCGGAGTCACAGGGGACAATAGAGAAAGAAGTAGAAAGCCGTAATCCGACTAAGAGTAATGTTAGAGACAAGGGAGATCCTATTTCATTACTGCAAGAGGTGCCTGCACAACCCCAACAGGCCTTGTTTGAGCATATGACCAAGTACTTTAGACAAATTACTGGGGTAATTCCACCATCACAGCCTCAGCAGAAGTCATCTTTGGGAAGAATTAGAAAGTATGGGGCTGTAGATTTCAATGGTATAAAGAAGATGATTCTACAGCTACAGAGCATTGGTTAGAAAGGACTGAAAGAGTCTTGCAGCAACTACAATGCACACCAGACCAGAGTTTAGAGTGTGCAATATCATTGCTGCAAGAAGCTACTTATAGATGGTGGGATGCTATAATTAAAGTAATGTCTCTAGCTAAAGTGACTTAGGATTTCTTTCTGATAGAATTTAGAAAGAAATATATTAGCTGTCATAAAAAGGAACAGAATAAAAGTGGAGACCAATAAAAGAGGGTATTTGGATAGTTTAGTAACAAGAGGCCTAGAGAACCCTTATGTCAAACATCTTATCAGAGTAGAAGACAGAGACCCAAGTCTATACCCAAAATAGGTCAATTAGAGACACCAGTAATGAGTGAAGGAACGGAA
Source organism: Hevea brasiliensis (assembly GCF_030052815.1). NCBI lineage: Eukaryota > Viridiplantae > Streptophyta > Magnoliopsida > Malpighiales > Euphorbiaceae > Hevea > Hevea brasiliensis. Next base: position 29,403,610 of record NC_079494.1, on the reverse strand, counting down.
GCGTGAAAAACACAAGTTTATACCATTGAATTCAAAAATTTTCACCTAGGGTTACATGCATCATGCAAGATTTACTTTTATCTATTTGATTTCAATGATAAACAACATATTAAAACTCTTTTAATATGTTTTTGGATCTGTATTTGCCATTTAAGATTTTAAAATTAATCAGATTAATTTTAGAACCCTAGATTAAATCAAGAACGATTACACAAACCTCTTGATGCACTACAGCGTATCTGCGCCTTTGAGATTTGTCTTTAGGACACCAGATGTTATCCCTCTAGCTTGTCCACACCAAGAACACCTATGGCAGCCCTTGAACAACTTCTAAAGCTTTTTCTATTAATTAGAAATTCAAGTTTTGCCTTTTAAGAGATTAGAGATGTAAACAGGACACTATAAACAATTTCTAGTGTTCTTAATTCAAGAGATTGATGGCTAATCTCTTTGAATTGATGAGAGATGAAGAAGAATAGATGGAGAGCCTCAAAATGGCGTGACAAATGAGAGGAGTGGTTGCTGGTTGTTTTTCTTTTTCATAACAACACTTATATAGCTAGGCTAACACATTAAACCCTTGCCACATGTCACCCTTTGATTAGCTCTAGGTTTAAGTGACCCAATCACATTGTGCCAAGTGTCAAACCTATATTTAATCTTGATTTTAATCATCTTACATGTTTAAAAAAAACATTTGGCAAGCTTATGTGTAATCCCATGTGTCACCATCTCATGGTGCCACGTGTCACACTGTGAAATGACCAACATGCCCCTGTGTCTTAATTTTGAGTTCTCAAGCCAAAATAATTATTTCTCTTCTTCTAATTAATTTATATCAAATATAAATTAATTAATTAATCTCTATTAATTAATTTCTTATTAATTAAATTCATATTTAAACACTTTAAACATAAATTTAACTTATAATATACATCCAATAATCTAGATTTAGTTTCAAGTCATGCTAGGGACTTTGCAATCTAATTGCAAACCAAACCTATTTAATTAATCAATTAAACTCTTTAATTAATTAATTAAATCATATTTAAATAGGTGATAACTTGTGCATGTGTGTGACTTACTAGGCTCATCACTAATTGGCAATGAGACATGATATCAACTTTTAATATCATCAGAACTCTTTCTTACCATAAATGATTTCTCTAAATCATTTTATGAACCTCATAGACCATGGTTAACACCTAGCATAGCATGCCATGGCCACCCAATTAGTAATAAGGTTTACCTTAAATGAACCTATAATCATATGTTACCATGCACTAGAATCTCTCTGTTACAAAATCTCAACTCAAGTTGGAGTCATGGTTTATGTCAAACTCCATTTGCTATGAATATTATGTTCTCCTTTAATTCCAATTCTTGATTTAAAAGATTTTCTCATCAGAAACTCTTTTCTGAATAAATCTATCTGTTTTGGCCAGGAAATTGAAACATCAAGAACAATTAAATGAACATAGGATTTTATCTATATTTACTTAGAGGAACAGATTCCATCTTGATCAACACCTACCTCCATATATAACTAGTAGGAGCCAATAAATGCCCATACACCCATACACAGTACAAGTATGAAAGCAGTATCAAACTCAAACTACATATATACAAGATAACTGTGCTATCTCAGGTCTAAAGATTATATGCACTGATATGGTTTATGACAAAACATTGAGAAGAGTAAACTCCATGTGCTTGTCATAAGTGTCACTGGTTCGGCCTACTTATCATTTATAAGTGCCTATCATGCTTGTTATATGGCATGAGACTCACCATTCCATCTTATTTATATCTCATATAAATAACTTGGGAACAAACATCAATACAATCTTTCTGGATAAGTCATGTCCTTATTATGAAGTATCCTCGATTGTGAACCTATTTATGATACTTTGTGCTAGAAATATTGTCACTCATATTCTTAACAAGTTAAGAATAATATTTCTAATAAAATATCAATGGACCTTTTCTATTACACATAAATATATTATGTAAATGAAAAAAGTGCAAATGCCTTTTATTAATAAAAATATGTACAAGATACATATTAAATGATATGCTCTAGGGCATACTATTAACAATCTCCCACTAGCACTAGAGCCATTCATTGCAATATCTTAGACCTATCTTCTCAAGATGTCAGTCTAACTGAGTCTGTGACATAGGCTTAGTGAATGGATCAGCTGGATTTTCAGCTGATGCTATTTTCTGCATGGCTACATCGCCTCGCCCAGCTATTTCTTTGATAATGTGGTAGTGCCTTTCTATGTGTTTGGATTTCTGGTGAGACCTTGGTTCCTTAGCCTGTATGACTGCTCCATTGTTGTCATAGTGTAGTGGAACTGCTGACTCAATGGAAGGAACTACTGTAAGTTCTGTCACGAACTTCTTTATCCAAAGCGACTTCCTTTGCGACATCGATGCGAGAATATACTCAGACTCTGTAGTGGAATCTGCAGTCGTGCTCTGTTTGGAACTCTTCCAACTGACTGCACCTCCATTACAAATGAACACATACCAAAGGTAGACTTTCTATCATCAATATCTGATTGGAAATCAGAATCAGTATAACCATCAAATTGCAAGTCTCCACCTCTATAAATCAAGAATAAATCCTTGGTTCTTCTCAAGTACTTAAGGATATTCTTGATGACTATCGATGTTCCAAACCTAGATTGGATTGATACTTGCTAGTCAAACTAAGAGCATGTGCGATATCCGCCTAGTACACAACATTGCATACATTAAACTTCCAATAGCGAAGCATATGGAATCTTGGTGTAACACCCTAAGTTCGGTAGTGCGTTCTCTTTGTTCGGTGACGGTGTTGTCCTGACAGCTAGAATGCCTAGAACTACACTTCGATATGAGTGAGGAGACATTAAATAATGAAATACAAGAAAAGAAAATACAAGAAAAATAAAGGAAATATAATAGTAAAGAAATGCAACTAAGTTAAGCGGCGAGAACCCTAGCGATGGGTGATCATGCCAGGAAGTCACGGCGTGGACCGTTGACTAATACTGGACCGCAGGAACCTTGGAAAATATTTTTAGGACTTAAATAGACCCTATTGAAGTATAAATATCATTAGAAATATTAAATAAAAATTAAATAATTAGTACGAAGAAAAGTGGGAAATCGAAAAGCGGACAAAATCAGGTGTTACGAAAAATTGGGAATGCAACCCGAACAGGGGCATTGTGGTCATTTGACATCCCGAATTGTCTTTTGACCTAAATGTCCATTAAAAATAAATAATATTACACTTGGAAAATATAATGAAAAATTAATTTAGGAGTACCTAATGTAAATAGCAAAAATAGAGGGTAAATGGAGTAATTATCAATTAAAACATATAATATGATTTAATTAAGGTGAGTGGACCACTATGGGAATTAAAAATTCACTAAGTGGGCAGATTACTCCACTAATGTCTTCTTCTTCCTCTCAAATCCTCACTTTGCGAATTGAATTTTCTCTCCATTGTCCACCATGGCCACACCTTGCATGCAAGCTCCACTCCTAATGATCAAGCCACAATTTCTCCAATTGTTCTTCATTAAACTTGTTCTACACATTATGGGCAGCATGTAGGAAGCAAGAAAGAGAAGTTTTGGTGAAGATTTAAGAAGTCTCATCCATAGGTAAGTTTGAGTTTTTGAATATTGCTTTGTTAAAGTTTGTAAGCATGTTATGGGTGTTTGAATTATGAAGAAATTTTTGAGGTTTGATGTTGAATGGGAATGTGTAATTTTGGTAGCCATGGAAATACCTTGAAGGCAGGTTATTTGTGCTTATAAATGGTGAATTAAATGATTGATTAAATGTATATTGTGTAGGAAATTGTTTAGGTGATGTATACTTAGTATATGTAAATGTAAAATGAAATTTAAAGCTTGGAAAGTAATGGAATGTAAGTGTACCATTGTGGCAGTTTGCTAACCCTTGAAGAATGCTGGAATTCATGCTTGGTTTATGGAATAATGATGTTAAAATGTGTTGGTTGTTATGGCAGTTTGAATGTATGTATAGTGGTGTGAAGGTTGGACATGTGAATGAGCTTGGTTATGGAATTAAATTATTGTAAATTTAGTTAGGCAAATTCTGCACTTATTGGTGCACATTGAATGTAATTGTAAGCTACCAAAATGACCTATAATGTGTTGTGAATTATGTTTAGGTCATGGTACAACCAGAATTAGTTTGAATGTTAAGTTTGGTGAGTGCTAAAAGTGATGTTTGATATGTATGCAAGAATTGCAATAAGGCAGTTTGAGTTTTACGCCTATAACTTTAAGTGTGTGGCTCCAATTGGTATGAGACCAATTGGAGGTGAAACCAGGCACAAAATGTGCCAACTTTCATGAAGAAAGCTTGGCAAAATTCTGCTTGCAAGGTAGCTTGAAAAATGACCAAATCCGGATTAAGTGCAAATAAGGCCTGAAAATTGACCATTTGGGCAGCAGTTAGTGCTTAGGCCATAACTCACTCAAAACAGGTCCAATTGACCTGAAATTTTAACCATGAGTAGTTAAGACCCATATCTACAAGTCTTATGAAGACACCAAAGCCCAGAAATGACCATAAGCAAGTCAAACAGCTTGCACAAGTTCGGGTCCAAAAACTGGCCGAACCAAAGTTGACCAAAATTGACCTAAAATGACCAAACTTGATGCCATTTGACCAGCAATAGTAAAATGACCATAACTTGGTCTACATAACTCAGAATGACCTAAAATTTTGCCCCGCGTTCCATAAGACATAGATCTACAAGTTTGTAGTTTTGACCGAAAATCGAAAACAGAGGAAACTAGGTCGTCCGGCTAGGTCAAACTAGTATCCCGGAATCCAGCAAGTCGCAATAAAATGCACTAAACAAATAAATGAAATTGGTAACATGTACCAACCCTAAAAGACTATCGAATGTGACATATTAGTAACACTAAAACCTAATTTACCTAGAACGCATCGAGGGTCGATATATTAGGTTGATTAAGCAAATAATAGCTTTCAGTGAATTACTTATCAAGCATTATCGTTAGAGACAATTTAAATGAGTACTGAAACACTTCAAATTGTGTTTCTCAGTTAGCAAAGACTCAGGGAGGGGAAGGAAACACCGAGTTAGAGCCAAGAGACAGTTATCAGAGGTTTGTGCACAATAAGTATTTCTTTTGAATTTTTCAATTGAAATAAATTACGATTATTTATATGTTATTGTCTTAAATTGTGTTTGTGCACAATAATTAATTCTTTTGAAATTTTCAATTGAAGTAAATTATAATTATTTGTATGTTATTGTTTTAAATTGTGTCCATGCACAATACTTTTATATTCACTGCTTTTACTAGGAAATTTATTTGGAGAAATGAGAATCTTATTTGGAAATTATTGTGTTGCCAACTTTGCAAATGGAAATTTTGAGATAAAATGTGATTTATGGTTTGTATGAAATATTATGATTTGAAATTGTTTTGATTCACACTTGGCATGACACTGTTACTATGTTCCTCCTCCATTTTTGGGGTGAGTGTGATTATTCCTCCCTCTTTGACTTATCAGTCTGGGGTGAGTGTGATTATGTTCCTCCCTCTTTAACTTGCCAGTCTGAGGTGAGTGTGGATGAGTACTCATTATTCAGCTAGCTTCCTCCCTCATTGATTTCGATTATTGGAGTGAGTGTGTCTTGTTGTGGTGTACAACATGGTATGTGTGGAAAAATTGTGTCATGGCCTAAATTATGTTATCGATTGGCAACATTGTATTATTCAGTTCTTTGATCAAATTGTGTTATTGATTTGCAAAGCGGTATTATTCAGTTATTTGATCGAATTGTGTTATTGATTTGCAAAACGGTATTATTCAGTTATTTGATCGAATTGTGTTATTGATTTGCAAAACGGTATTATTCAATTACTTGATCAAATTTGTGTTAGGTGAATTTTGTAAATTATGAAATGGAATTGTGAATCATTTGATTTGTGAACTGTCAATAAAAGATTTATATATCGCATTTCAAATTGTTATTGTGCACCACTGAGTAAATTTTACTCAGCGATAGCTTTTCATTCTTTGCCGCAGTAGACAGATGACAGTGCAGACTAGGCTGCTAGTACTACATTGAGAGATCATCGGGTATATTGAGTATACCACATTTTGCATTTTGTACTGTAATGTATGTTCACTGTATGTATATATTGTTCTTGGTTTTGAGCATACCAAGTTAAGAATAATATTTCTAATAAAATATCAATGGACCTTTTCTATTACACATAAATATATTATGTAAATGAAAAAAGTGCAAATGCCTTTTATTAATAAAAATATGTACAAGATACATATTAAATGATATGCTCTAGGGCATACTATTAACAATCTCCCACTAGCACTAGAGCCATTCATTGCAATATCTTAGACCTATCTTCTCAAGATGTCAGTCTAACTGAGTCTGTGACATAGGCTTAGTGAATGGATCACCGGATTTTCACCGATGCTATTTTCTGCATGGCTACATCGCCGCCTACTATTTCTTTGATAATGTGGTAGTGCCTTTCTATGTGTTTGGATTTCGTGAGACCTTGGTTCCTTAGCTCAGATGACTGCTCCATTGTTGTCATAGTGTAGTGGAACTGCTGACTCAATGGAAGGAACTACTGTAAGTTCTGTCACGAACTTCTTTATCCAAACAGCTTCCTTTGCAGCATCTGATGCAGCAATATACTCAGACTCTGTAGTGGAATCTGCAGTCGTGCTCTGTTTGGAACTCTTCCAACTGACTGCACCTCCATTACAAATGAACACATACCAAAGGTAGACTTTCTATCATCAATATCTGATTGGAAATCAGAATCAGTATAACCATCAAATTGCAAGTCTCCACCTCTATAAATCAAGAATAAATCCTTGGTTCTTCTCAAGTACTTAAGGATATTCTTGACAGCTATCCAGTGTTCCAAACCTAGATTGGATTGATACTTGCTAGTCAAACTAAGAGCATGTGCGATATCCGGCCTAGTACACAACATTGCATACATTAAACTTCCAATAGCCGAAGCATATGGAATCTTGGTGTAACACCCCTAAGTTCGGTAGTGCGTTCTACTGTTCCGGTGACCAGTGTTGTCCGGACAGCTAGAATGCCTAGAACTACACTTCGATATGAGTGAGGAGACATTAAATAATGAAATACAAGAAAAGAAAATACAAGAAAAATAAAGGAAAAATAATAGTAAAGAAATGCAACTAAGTTAAGCGAGCCGAGAACCCTAGCGATGGGTGACCGCACCGGGAAGTCACGGCGTGGACCGTTGACTAGCCCTGGACCGCAGGGAACCTTGGAAAATATTTTTAGGACTTAAATAGACCCCTATTGAAGTATAAATATCATTAGAAATATTAAATAAAAATTAAATAATTAGTACGAAGAAAAGTGGGAAATCGAAAAACGGACAAAATCCGGTGTTACCGAAAAATTGGGAATGCAACCCGAACAGGGGCATTGTGGTCATTTGACATCCCGAATTGTCTTTTGACCTAAATGTCCATTAAAAATAAATAATATTACACTTGGAAAATATAATGAAAAATTAATTTAGGAGTACCTAATGTAAATAGCAAAAATAGAGGGTAAATGGAGTAATTATCAATTAAAACATATAATATGATTTAATTAAGGTGAGTGGACCACTATGGGAATTAAAAATTCACTAAGTGGGCAGATTACTCCACTAATGTCTTCTTCTTCCTCTCAAATCCTCACTTTGCCGAATTGAATTTTCTCTCCATTGTCCACCATGGCCACACCTTGCATGCAAGCTCCACTCCTAATGATCAAGCCACAATTTCTCCAATTGTTCTTCATTAAACTTGTTCTACACATTATGGGCAGCATGTAGGAAGCAAGAAAGAGAAGTTTTGGTGAAGATTTAAGAAGTCTCATCCATAGGTAAGTTTGAGTTTTTGAATATTGCTTTGTTAAAGTTTGTAAGCATGTTATGGGTGTTTGAATTATGAAGAAATTTTTGAGGTTTGATGTTGAATGGGAATGTGTAATTTTGGTAGCCATGGAAATACCTTGAAGGCAGGTTATTTGTGCTTATAAATGGTGAATTAAATGATTGATTAAATGTATATTGTGTAGGAAATTGTTTAGGTGATGTATACTTAGTATATGTAAATGTAAAATGAAATTTAAAGCTTGGAAAGTAATGGAATGTAAGTGTACCATTGTGGCAGTTTGCTAACCCTTGAAGAATGCTGGAATTCATGCTTGGTTTATGGAATAATGATGTTAAAATGTGTTGGTTGTTATGGCAGTTTGAATGTATGTATAGTGGTGTGAAGGTTGGACATGTGAATGAGCTTGGTTATGGAATTAAATTATTGTAAATTTAGTTAGGCAAATTCTGCACTTATTGGTGCACATTGAATGTAATTGTAAGCTACCAAAATGACCTATAATGTGTTGTGAATTATGTTTAGGTCATGGTACAACCAGAATTAGTTTGAATGTTAAGTTTGGTGAGTGCTAAAAGTGATGTTTGATATGTATGCAAGAATTGCAATAAGGCAGTTTGAGTTTTACGCCTATAACTTTAAGTGTGTGGCTCCAATTGGTATGAGACCAATTGGAGGTGAAACCAGGCACAAAATGTGCCAACTTTCATGAAGAAAGCTTGGCAAAATTCTGCTTGCAAGGTAGCTTGAAAATGACCAAATCCGGATTAAGTGCAAATAAGGCCTGAAAATTGACCATTTGGGGAGCAGTTAGTGCTTAGGCCATAACTCACTCAAAACAGGTCCAATTGACCTGAAATTTTAACCATGAGTAGTTAAGACCCATATCTACAAGTCTTATGAAGACACCAAAGCCCAGAAATGACCATAAGCAAGTCAAACAGCTTGCACAAGTTCGGGTCCAAAAACTGGCCGAACCAAAGTTGACCAAAATTGACCTAAAATGACCAAACTTGATGCCATTTGACCAGCAATAGTAAAATGACCATAACTTGGTCTACATAACTCAGAATGACCTAAAATTTTGCCCCGCGTTCCATAAGACATAGATCTACAAGTTTGTAGTTTTGACCGAAAACCGAAAACTGAGGGAACTAGGTCTTCCGGCTAGGTCAAACAAGTATCCCTAATCCAAAGAAGTCGCAATAAAATGCACTAAACAAATAAATGAAATTGGTAACATGTACCAACCCTAAAAGACTATCGAATGTGACATATTAGTAACACTAAAACCTAATTTACCTAGAACGCATCGAGGGTCGATATATTAGGTTGATTAAGCAAATAATAGCTTTCGATGAATTACTTATCAAGCATTATCGTTAGAGACAATTTAAATGAGTATCAAACACTTCAAATTGTGTTTCTCGATTAGCAAAGACTCGTGGAGGAATGAAACACCGAGTTAGAGCCAAGAGACAGTTATCAGAGGTTTGTGCACAATAAGTATTTCTTTTGAATTTTTCAATTGAAATAAATTACGATTATTTATATGTTATTGTCTTAAATTGTGTTTGTGCACAATAATTAATTCTTTTGAAATTTTCAATTGAAGTAAATTATAATTATTTGTATGTTATTGTTTTAAATTGTGTCCATGCACAATACTTTTATATTCACCGCTTTTACTAGGAAATTTATTTGGAGAAATGAGAATCTTATTTGGAAATTATTGTGTTGCCAACTTTGCAAATGGAAATTTTGAGATAAAATGTGATTTATGGTTTGTATGAAATATTATGATTTGAAATTGTTTTGATTCACACTTGGCATGACATCACATTATGTTCCTCCTCCATTTTTGGGGTGAGTGTGATTATTCCTCCTCTTTGACTTATCAGTCTGGGGTGAGTGTGATTATGTTCCTCCCTCTTTAACTTGCCAGTCTGAGGTGAGTGTGGATGAGTACTCATTATTCAGCTAGCTTCCTCCCTCATTGATTTCGATTATTGGAGTGAGTGTGTCTTGTTGTGGTGTACAACACGGTATGTGTGGAAAATTGTGTCATGGCCTAAATTATGTTATCGATTGGCAACATTGTATTATTCATTCTTTGATCAAAGTGTGTTATTGATTTGCAAAGCGGTATTATTCAGTTATTTGATCGAATTGTGTTATTGATTTGCAAAACGGTATTATTCAGTTATTTGATCGAATTGTGTTATTGATTTGCAAAACGGTATTATTCAATTACTTGATCACATTTGTGTTAGGTGAATTTTGTAAATTATGAAATGGAATTGTGAATCATTTGATTTGTGAATCACAATAAAAGATTTATATATCGCATTTCAAATTGTTATTGTGCACCACCGAGTAAATTTTACTCGTGATAGCTTTTCATTGCCGCCGCAGTAGACAGATCGACAGTGGCACAGACTAGGCGCTAGTACTACATTGAGAGATCATCGGGTATATTGAGTATACCACATTTTGCATTTTGTAATCAGAATGTATGTTCACTGTATGTATATATTGTTCTTGGTTTTGAGCAGTTGTAAAATAAAATTTTACATTAAAGTTGTAAAATAAATTATGAGTTATTTTGACTTGTAAAAATTGTATTATATTTCTTGTATCTCAGTCTTTGAAAAAATTACTATGGATTTGAGTTGAGAAATATGTTGTGTTGAGAAACATGTTGGAGTTGAGATTTGGAAATATATATTGAAGTGCTTTTTACAGGTTTTTCTGAAGAAATTTTTTATCCAAAATATAGATGGCACTCTGCCAAAATTTTTACAGAAATTCCAAATAATTCAAATGTGTTAGTTCTATCACTTCAGTTCAAAAAGGTTTTTAACACCTGTAAATAGTGCTCACCACTGTAAAAGATGTAAGAAAAGTTTTTAAAATCCCTTATAGTGTATTTAATGGGTTATCAGAAGACGGAGTTGGTAATTCATTAGGTATACTACGGGATCATGTTATGCCTTACAGAGGGGTAGGGTGTGACACTTGGCCATCTTATCTCTTTCTTCAGATGTCTTTGGAGACATCTCTTTAGAAAGGTGGATACCACGTCTCACTGGTAACAATCCTCTCTTGGAATCAAGCATGTTAAACCCCTTTAACACCTTTTTCAAGTATAGACTTTGGGATAAACCAATTATTCTTTTTGCTCTATCTCTATATATGCGAATCCCAAGAATATAGGTTGCCTCCCCTAAGTCTTTCATGGAAAATATATTTGACAATCATACCTTTATAGTTGTCAACGTACCTGTGTCATTACCCATCAGCAGTATGTCATCCACATATAAGACAAGGAAAGTGATAGCACTGTCACTAACCTTCTTATATACACATGGCTCATCCTCATTTTTTGATAAAACCAAAGGATTTAATGGCTTCATCAAAAAGGATGTTCCAACTCCTCGAAGCTTGTTTCAACCCATAAATGGATCGCTTTAGCTTGTATACCTTGGAATCATCTTGGGATTCAAAACCCCTAGGTTGTTCCATGAAAATGTTTTCTTCAATGTATCCATTGAGAAAAGCTGTTTTGACAACCATCTGCCAAATCTCATAATCATAGTATGCAGCTATTGCTATAAAATCCTAATTGATTTAAGCATGGCAACAAGCGAGAAAGTCTCCTCATAGTCGACTCCTTGCCTTTGGCGAAACCCTTTCGCTATTAGCCTTGCCTTATAGGTCTCTACCTTTTCATCAGAACTAATTTTCTTCTTGAAAACCCATTTGTTCCCTATAGGTACAATACCTTCAGGTGGGTCAACAAGATCCCAAACTTGATCTTATACATGGAATCAATCTCGGATTTCATAGCATCAATCCATTTTGAAGAGTCTATATCTGATATAGCTTCTTCATAGGTGAGTGGATCATCTCCATGATCTACTTCTTCATGAGTAGACAACTCTTGTTCTTCTTCATGAAGAAAACCATATCTCACTGGTGGGTGAGATACCCTGGTTGTTCTACGAGGAACAGCTGTAGATGTTTCATCAACGGGTATAGGTTGACTAGATGGATCTATATCCATCTGATCTGTTGGTTGGTCAGAATTCTCCAATTCTAACTCTATTTGCCTTCCTTTGCTCCTTCTTGAACAAACTGTTGTTCAAGAAATGTGGCATCTCTACTTATCATAACCTTTTGTGAAGTAGGCAAATAAAAATAATATCCAAAACTATCTTTTGGATATCCAACAAATCGACTTTTTTCGAATCTGGTCTTCAATTTATCAGTGTTCAGCTTTTTGATATAAGCTGGACAACCCCAAATCTTAACATGCTTAAGACTTGGTTTTCTTCCATGCCATATCTCATAAGGTGTGGAAGAAACTGATTTTAATTGAATCCTATTCAGAATATACAAAGCTGATTCTAATGCAAATCCCCAAAAGAAGATTGGCATATCAATATAGCTCATCATACAACATACCATATCAAATAGGGTACGATTTCTCCTTTCAGATACACCATTCAGCTGTGGCGTTTCTGGAGCAGTCAACTGAGAAACAATGCTATGCTCTCTCAAGTATTCATCAAATTCAGTACTCAAATATTCACCTCCACGATCTGATCGAAGAGCTTTAATACTCTTTCCTGTTTGATTTTCTACTTCAGATTTAAATTCTTTAAACTTTTCAAAGGATTCATGTTTGTATTTCATCAAATACAAATACCCAAATCTTAATTTATCATCAGTAAAGGTAATAAAATAATGAAAGCCCCCTCTAGCCATTTCTTTAAATGGACCACATACATCACTATGTATTAGCTCCAAAATATTTTCAGCTCTTAGCCCTTGTCCAACAAAGGGTGATCTAGTCATTTTGCACTGAAGGCAAGATTCACAAGTTGGAGTAGGCTCAGAGCCCAATGAGGATAGAATCCCCATTTTCTCCAGTTTTGCAATCCTATCTTCTGCAACATGACATAACCTTAAGTGCCAAATATATTTTGAAGTTGAGTTGGTTTTCACCATGGCATTGCATTCTTTTAGATCACTTGCATTCAATTTGTGTTTGTCATTATTATCGAAATAATAAAGACCATCATTCATATAAGCCGAACCAACATATTTATTTCCAAAATAAATATTTCAAACATCATCTGTGAACTGAAATTCATAGCCATTTCTAGTCAAACTAGATATAGAAATGATGTTCTTCAAAGCATCAGGTACATATAAAATATTATCCAAACACAAAACATGTCCAAACATGTAAAAAGATTTCGATCATATGGCTAAAGCTTCAACAGTTGAGTCATTGCCAATCCAGACTTTAATATCTTGAGAACGTAAGCTGCTACTATTTACTAGTTCCTGCATATCATTAGAAATGTGAGAAATAGCACCAGTATCTAAAACCCAAGCTGTAGATGAACTATGAGTATCATCAGAATCTAAATAACAAGATATGGACATACCTTGCGAAGGTGTATCCTTCTTGTCTTTCAGAGAAGCAAGATACTTTGGGCAATTCCTTTTCCAATGCCCATCCTTTTGGCAGTGGAAACACTTTCCTTTGCCTCCATCAGCTTTTGTCTTCCTTTTCTGTTTAGCTATTTTCTTGGAAGGACCAGGAATATGAGATTTCTTTTTCTTATTGCCCTTCTTCTTGTTGGACTTCCCAATAGAAGAAGATGCAATCAAAGCTACCTCTTTTCCTTTATTGCCTGGCATATTCTTTTGGGCAATAACCAGCATGTTGAGTAAACCAGCTAAGGTGCATTCCTGTTGAGTCATATGGAAATTTGTCACAAAATTTCCAAAAGACTCAGGAAGGGACTAAAGGATCAAATCCGTCTATAGTTGGAAATCCATGTTGAAGTCAAGATATTCCAACTGCTCAATCAGCCGAATCATCTTGTGGACATGATCCCCAACATTCTGTCCCTCAAACATCCTCATACGAGATAGCTATCTAGATATCTCATATCTAGCATTCCTGCTGAGCTCACCATACAACTCTTGTAGGTGAAGGAGGATCTCAGTCGCACTCAACATGTTCTCATGCTGCTTTTGTAACTCATTACTCATGGAAGCAAGCATGTAACACTTAGCTCTCATATCATGCTCCTTCCACTTATCCAAAGTTTCATGTTCCTCTTGTGTGGCCTCTGGAGGTAAGGGACTAAGAACATTTGAATCTAGAACATATCTTATATGTTCAAGGTTCAGGACAAGTTTCAAATTTCTTAGCCAATCAGACAGATTAGGTCCCGTCAACCTATTGCGATCAAGTATGCTTGCAAGGATATTGGATGGTGGTGGTTGTTCTGTGCTTATTTTTATCAGAAAATTAACTGCAGAAAATAACCAGATTAATTAATAACTGTATCATGTAATTAACCAAAATGATTATGGTCTTTTAATTAAATTGGTTCTCCCACTAACTTAGCGAATCCTACACTTCTAAAGTAGAAAACGGAAATCCTAGTTGGATGGATTTCTAGTGGGTGATTGAATTCTTATAATTCTATTGATCATCCTCAGGTACATCCATTATTGCAATTACAATAAACTATAAGTGAGCAACTCCTTGCCCATCACATCTTATGTGAGGTTCAATCCTTTACCTAGCCCCTAATGCTCAAAATCTCAGGTACATCCATTATTGACTTATCTTGCATTAGTTAAGTTGATCCCAATGAGCCAGTAATTATGCAAATAATTTCAATGTCCTCAGGTACATCCAATATTGGCCACCAAACCATTTACATATTTACAACATCTCATGCTTAACAATTATTCTTAAGAAAATCTCTTAAATTAATTGCATATTATGCAACTATTTAAAATTTCTTAAAATAATTGTCCCAATGGAGGGCTTATGTTATAATTACTTTAATTATAGCATTTCCAACTTAATCATTTGTTTGGAAGATTTTATGGTTATCCTAACTACTATTTAGGTCTCACTTTGCACATTATCCATTTAGCATGCATATATCATATAATTGCATACATCCCCACACATCTCATGCATTCATGGATAAGCAGTAAATATGGTATGATCATGGACTTTCTAAGGGATTCAATTCTGAGCCACCAAGAATTGAATCAGGGCATTTCTAGGTGCATTTCATTCATTCATTTTACAAGAGTTGCTGATGGAGTACATAATCAACACTTGATCTTGAATTCCTCCCACTGGTCCCACCAATGCTCTTAACCTCCTTGAACTTCTTGCAATCCAATATTACATAGTGATCCTTGGCATGCCAAGGCGAATTTACAAGAACTTAAATAAATGAAATTACAACCCACAAATTATTACAAACTTAATAATACATGCCCAAAATAAATTAAAATAAATTAATTAATTTACAATCCCAAAGAAACATAAAAGAAATAAATCCAATCACATTGGTCTTTTATAGTCCATGATCATCCATCATGCATATCACTATTTAACAATTAAATAAAACATACATACTTAAATTAAGTTGAATATCTCATATTCAACTTAAAAATCCAGATTTGAATATGATTCAAATAAATTTAAAAATTCAAATTTGAATCTCATTCAAACAAATTTAAAAATTTAGATTTGAATCACATTCAAACAACTTTAAAAATTCATATTTGAATCACATTCAAACATTTTTTAAAAAATCAGATTTGAATCACATTCAAACATTTTTTAAAAAATAAAATCTGAATTTTATTCAATCAATTTTAAAAAATCAGATTTAAATATGATTCAAACAACTTTAAAAATTCAGATTTGAATCACATTCAAACAACTTTTAAAATTCAGATTTGAATAACATTCAAACAATTTTTAAAAAATTGATTTGAATCATAATTTAATTGTGTGATAAAAATTCTAATTAAACAATTTAATTAGACATAAAATGGATCTTAGATCATACAACAATTGCACATTTACCATCCATTTACCTTTGCACACCATTGTGGTGCATCAACCATGCGCACCATGGTGTTCATCATTTGTGCCGCCACCTTGGCTTTGCAACCAGCAATGAACTTTTGATCTCATGATCAAACGCACAATTAAATCATATAAAAATCAATCTAAATGGCAAATATAGTGGCTCTGATACCAATTGAAGGAATGGAAACGTGAAAAACAAAAATTTATACCATTGAATTCAAAAATTTTCACCTAGGGTCACATGCATCATGCAAGATTTATTTTTATCTATTTGATTTCAATGATAAACAACTCTTTTAATATGTTTTTGGATCTGTATTTGCTATTTAAGATTTTAAAATTAATCAGATTAATTTTAGAACCCTAGATTAAATCAAGAACGATTACACAAACCTATTAATGCACTGCAGCGTATCTGCGCCTTTGAGATTTGTCTTCAGGACACCAGATGTTGTCCCTCTAGCTTGTCCACACCAAGAACACCTATGGCAGCCCTTAAACAACTTCTAAAGATTTTTCTATTAATTAGAAATTCAAGTTCTGCCTTTTAAGATATTAGAGATGTAAACAGGACATTAGAAACAATTTCTAGTGTTCTTAATTCAAGAGATTGATGGCTAATCTCTTTGAATTGATGAGAGATGAAGAAGAATAGATGGGAGCCTCAAAATGGCGTGACAAAGGAGAGGAGTGGCTGCTGGTTGTTTTTCTTTTTCATAACAACACTTATATAGCTAGGTTAACACATTAAACCCTTGCCACATGTCACCCTTTGATTAGCTCTAGGTTTAAGTGACCCAATCACATTGTGCCAAGTGTCAAACCTATATTTAATCTTGATTTTAATCATTTTACATGATTACAAAAAAAAACATTTGGCAAGCTTATGTGTAATCCCATGTGTCACCATCTCATGGTGCCACGTGTCACACTGTGAAATGACCAACATGCCCCTGTGTCTTAATTTTGAGTTCTCAACCCAAAATAATTATTTCTATTCTTCTAATTAATTTATATCAAATATAAATTAATTAATTAATCTCTATTAATTAATTTCTCATTAATTAAATTCATATTTAAACACTTTAAACATAAATTTAACTTATACTATACATCCAAATCTAGATTTAGTTTCAAGTCATGCTAGGGACTTTGCAATCTAATTGCAAACCAAACCTATCTAATTAATCAATTAAACTCTTTAATTAATTAATTAAATCATATTTAAATAGGTGATAACTTGTGCATGTGTATGACTTACTAGGCTCATCACTAATTGGCAATGAGACATGATATCAACTCTTAATATCATCAGAACTCTTTCTTACCATAAATGATTTCTCTAAATCATTTTATGAACCTCATAGACCATGGTTAACGCCTAGCATAGCATGCCATGGCCACCCAATTAGTAATAAGGTTTACCTTAAATGAACCTATAATCGTATGTTACCATGCACTAGAATCTCTGTTACAAAATCCCAACTCATGCTGGAGTCATGGTTTATGTCAAACTCCATTTGCTATGAACATTATGTTCTCTTTTAATTCCAATTCTTGATTAAAAAGATTTTCTCATCAGAAACTCTTTTCTAAATAAATCTATCTGTCCTGGCCAGGAAATTGAAACATCAAGAATAATTAAATGAACATAGGATTTTATCTCTATTTACTTAGAGGAACAGATTCTATCTTGATCAACACCTACCTCCATATATAACTAGTAGGAGCCAACAGATGCCCATATACCCATACATAGTACAAGTATGAAAGCAATATCAAACTCAAACTACCTATATACAAGATAACTGTGCTATCTCAGGTTTAAAGATTATATGCACTGATATGGTTTATGACAAAACATTGACAAGAGTAAACTCCATGTGTTTGTCATAAGTGTCACTGGTTCGGCCTACTTATCATTTATAAGTGCCTATCATGTTTTTTATATGGCATGAGACTCACCATTCCATCTTATTTATATCTCATATAAATAACTTGGGAACAAATATGAATACAATCTTTCTGGATAAGTCATGTCCTTATTATGAAGTATTCTCGATTGTGAACCTATTTATGATACCTTGTGTTAGAAATATTATCACTCATATTCTTAACAACTTAAGAATAATATTTCTAACAAAATATCAATGGACCTTTTCTATTACACATAAATATATTATGTAAACGGAAAAGTGGAAATGCCTTTTATTAATAAAAATATGTACAAGATACATACTAAATGATATGCTCTAGGGCATACTGCTAACAATGAGTGCTCTGGGACTAGCAAGAAAATGTGAACATTGTAAAAATGGGCATAAAGGAGAATGTAGGTGGTTGACTGGAGCCTATTATAGATGTGGAGCAATGAATCATCGTCTGAAAGATTGTCCTAAGAGAAATTTACCATAGACACAAACACAGAAATGACCTTCCACCGCGCAGAGTGACAGTAGTTTAGAGGGATCTGAGGCAATAGGGAGTACTGTGAAGCTTGAAATTGAGACTTTAGGAGGACCAGAGGCAAGAGTAACATCACCTGCAAATGTTACCCAAGCCAGAGAAGAGTAAGATGCTTCAAATGGGAAGTTGAGGTAAAGTATTTGTTCTTTATGATATTATAGACCTATGCATTATTAAAGAAAGGAGTTCAAATGGATAAATCTAAATAAGATATTTTAGTTATTAACCATTAGACCACAGTATGATGGAAAATAGGATCTGGTTCTGAAAAATTGATCTGAAATGGGAGGTATTATTATTAACTGATAGAATTAGAGTGGATTTTAAAAAGATAGTAACCATAGTGGAATGAAAGTCACTTAAGAATGTTAAGTTGAGCGGAATAGTAAAAATTAAAAGGTAACTCAGCTCTAAAATGTGAAGTCAAGAAAGATGAGATGTTAGAAAATCTGATCTATTGGGATATACCATGGTAATCATGCAATATTCTCGATGTTTGTGCTGTAAGTTGTAGATTACAGTATCGACTTGGGACTATTGTGTAGAGCTACGTATTTCCGATAGTAAATAGAGATAAAGATAAAAATTGTAAAACTAAGACGAGTAAGACAGATTAAAAAGCAAGTAAAATATTATAACATGAAAATGCGAAAAGACTAAGAGATAGCAGTCCCTTGATTATTTACACTGGATAAATTTCGAGGATGAAATTCCTTTTTAGAGGGGAAAAGTTATAATATCCTCACTTAAGTAGCTTGTATGTTATAATGTTCCAATGACTGAGGTTGTCCAGACAGACAGCCAGAATACAGACAGTCAGAAATGTCTTGAACTACACTATGGTGACAATGAATAAACATAAATTGATGAAAATAAATAAAAAGAAAATACAAGAAAATTTAAGGAAAAATAAAAGAGAGGAAATGAAACTAGGTTAAACGAGTCAGCATCGTAGCGATGGGCGACCACACTGGAAAGTTACAGCGAAGGCAATTGCCGACCCCATGTCACACCCTACCCCTCCGTAAGGCATAACATTATCCCGTAGTATACCTAATGAATTACCAACTTCGTCTACTGATAACCCATTAAATACACTAGAAGGGATTTTAAACCTTTTCTTACTTCTTTTTACAGTGGTGAGCACTATTTACAGGTGTTAAAATTTTTTTTTAACTGAAGTGAAACCAGATAACACATTTGAAGTATTAATAATTTTTGTAAAAATTTTGGCAGAGTGCCATCTGTATTTTAAATAAAACAGTTCTTCAAAAACCTGTAAAAAGCACTTCCAACATTTTCCTTAATCTCAAACTCCAATAACCATTCAACACAATAAGTTTCTCAACATTTGCCAACTCAAATCCACAATAATTTTTCAGTGTTTTCAAAAGCTGAAATAAAAGAAATATATCACAATATTTACAAGCTAAAATAATTTACAAATTTAATTTACAACTTCAATGTACAATTTTAATTTACAACTGCTCAAAACTAAGAATAATATATATATACAATGAACATACATTATAATACAAAATGCAAGATATGGTATACTTAATATACCTGATGAACTCTCAATGTAACACTAGCAGCCTAGTCGATCACTACGCCTACCAAATGACAAAGAATGAAAAGCTATCACTGAGCCAATGTCTCAGTGGTGCACAACATTAACAAAATGCAACTTTAAATCATAAATCATAAGTCATACAAATAGTGGATACTTAAAACCATAGTTAAATTCAAAAGACAGTGAATGTCAATAAGAATTTAAACTCCATTTCACAATATCACAATAAATATCAATAAATCATACACACAGCTTAATCATGTTCCAAAGTCCAATTCGTCCCAAAAGCCAATGGTTAGTGAGGAATAACATAGCTAGCTAGCAATAATATGAGTACTCATTCTATTCGTCCTCAACAGGCACACACCTCAACACTTCAGCCAGAGAGGGAATTGAAAGTCAATTCATCCCACTAGACAAGCTAGCAAGGAATTCAATCAATATACATGATAACCGTGGTTTCAAACCATTTACAATGTTTTTCAATCAATAAGTATCCATCAAATATCATTCAAACAAATTTCCACAATTTAAAACAATAACATACAAATAGTCATAATTTATTTCAATTGAAAAATTCAAAACAAATAAATATTATGCACAAACCTCTGACAAATGTCTCTTAGTCCTGACTCAGTGTTTCCTTCCCCTTCCCTAAGTATTTGCTTACTGAGACACACAATTTAAAGTGTTTTAGTACTCATTTATACTGTCTCTAACAATAAGGTTCATTAATTAATTTATTGAATTCTATTATTTTCCTTAGTCAACCTAAAATGTTGACCCTTGATGCACTCAAGGTGAATTAGGTTTAATGTTACCAATATGTCACATTTTATATCCTTTTAGTGTTGGTACATGTTACCAATTTCATTTCTAAGTGTATTGCCTTTTATTGCAATTTACCAAATTTCGGTGTACTATTTTGACCTAGCCGGACGACCTACTTCCCTCGATTTTCAAGTTTTGGGTCAAACTACAAACTTGTAGGTCTATGTCTTATTGCACGCAGGGCAAAATTTCAGGTCATTCTGAGTTGTGTAGACCAAGTTATGGTCAATTTACCAATGCTGGACAGAATGCACCAAATGGTAACTTTAGGTCATTTTTAGGTCACTTTTGGTTCGGCTAGTTTTCATATCTGAATTTGTGCAAGCTATTTGGCTTGGTTCTGGCCATTTCTGGGCTTTGGTGTCTTCATATGAATTGTAGATCTATGTCCAAACTATTCATGGTAAAAATTTCAGGTCATTTGGACCAGTTTTGA
Source organism: Hevea brasiliensis (assembly GCF_030052815.1). Lineage (NCBI taxonomy): Eukaryota > Viridiplantae > Streptophyta > Magnoliopsida > Malpighiales > Euphorbiaceae > Hevea > Hevea brasiliensis. Next base: position 29,382,394 of record NC_079494.1, on the reverse strand, counting down.
GTAAGTTATGGTCAAAACACTAACTACTGCCCAAATGGTCAATTTCCAGGCTTTCAAGTCACTAATCCGGATTTAGTCATTTTTCAAGTCACCTTCTAGGCAGAATTTTGGTAAGCTTCCTTCATGAAAGTTGGCACATTTTGTGCCTAGTTTCACCTTCAATTAGTCTCATATCAATTGGAGTCACACACTTAAGGTTCTAAGTTAAAACACACACTGCCCTACTACACACTTCTCATCACTTACCAATTACATATTCAACACTTACCAAACTAATTCCTTCATGCCAATTCTGATTTGTACCTTACCATTAACACATCTAACAACACATTTTGGTCATTTTGGACAGCTTGTAACCATTCTCAATATGCACACTATAAAATAGAATTTTCCAAAGTCCATTTACATCATTTAACCATATGAATGTACCCCATTTACATACCCAATTCCAAACCATTATACACATATTTATGCTGCCATCAATAACATCTTAAACAACCATAAACAAGTAAAAACAAGCTATATATACTGAATTTCCATGGCTGCCAAAATGTACATCTCCATTAAGACATCAAACTTAAAAAATTCTTCCATAAATCAACTACCCACAACCTTGGTTACACTTTTAATGAAACAAGAATTGAAAACACTCACTTACCACTTTTGAAGTTCTTCAAAACCTCACCAAAACTTAACTTTCTTGCTCTTAGTATGCTGCCCAAGGTATGGAGGTCAAGTTTAATGAAGGGAGCTAGAGGAAAGAATGACTTAACCAAGGTTGCATGGAGGTCCTTCAAGCTCGGCCATGGAGTTTTTCTCTCACTTTGTTTTGGCTGGTTTGTCCCAAGGTTGAAGATGACAGAATTTTCTGTCCAAAGGTTGATTAAAGGTCCACTTAAGTGATGTTAGTGGAGCACTAATTGATTAAAAATCTATTTTAATATTAAACTTTCCAATTTTTACAATTTGGCCACCACACTTTCACTATTTACATAATATATCTCATTTTAATTTTTCATGGTATTTTCAATGTTTAATATCATTTATTTTTAATGGACATTTAGGTCAAAAGACAACTCGGGGTGTCAAATGACCACAATGCCCCTATTCGAGTTACATTCCCAATTTTTCGGTAACACCGAGTTTTGTCGTTTTCTCGATTTCTCGTCTTTCTTTGTACTAATTAATTAATTTTTCTTTGATATTTCTAATGATATTTATACTTCAATAGATGTTTATTTAAGTCTTAAAAATATTTTCTAGGGTTCCCCGCAGTCCAGCGCTAGTCAACGGTCCACGCCGCAACTTCCCGGTGCGGTCACCCATCGCTATGGTTTTCGGCTCGTTTAACTTGGTTACATTTCATTGCTATTATTTTTTCTTTAATTTTTTCTTGTATTTTCTTTTCTTGTATTTCATTATTTTATGTCTCCTCACTAATATTTAAGTGTAGTTCTAGGCATCCTAGCTGTCCGGATAGACATTGTCACCGGAACAGTAGAATGCACTACCGAACATAGGGGTGTTCCACCCTAGGACTGTACGGAACCCTCAGAAATAATTTTCAGGGCATAATTAAAGGCCTATAGAGGTGTAATTCACATTAGAAATGTCAAAGAAAAATTAATGAATTAGTACAAAGAAAATCGAAAAATCAAGAAACCGACAAAAATCGGTGTTACCGAAAAATCAGAAATACAACCCGAAGTGAGGCATTTTGGTCATTTGACACCTAGAGTTGACTTTTGACCTAAATGTTCATTAAAAATAAGTGATATCAAACTTTGAAATGGTCATGAAAAATAAAAATGTGGTACATAATGTAAATAGTGGAAGTATGGTGGAAAAATTGCAAATTGAGAAACTTGGGAATTAATTAATTCATAAGCTAAGTTAGTGCTCCACTAACCTCAAATTAAGGGACATATATAAGGCCTTTATGGATAGAATTCTCCATCTTCAACCTTGCACAAAACCAACCGAATTTGCAACCTCCATTAAACTCCATGGCCGCACCTCATTAAGCTACATGCACCTCCATTCAAGCTCTCTTTTCCACTAGCTTTCTTCATTAAAGTTAGCACACTCCACTTGAGGAAGCTATTGGGAGAAAGAAAAAGAAGATTTAGTGAGGTTTTGGAAAAGCTCTCAAGAGGTAAGTGTCCAATCTTTCCACCTTTCTTTAGTAATTTTGATGTTTAGGTTAAGGGAAGTTGATTGGTGATGAAATTTGAAAGAAATTGTTGAGTTAGTAAACTGTCTAATTTTGGCAGCCATTAGAGGTGAAATTGCTTGAGTTTTTCTTACATTAAAATGATGGGAATTAGTGTTGATGAGATGAATTTGATGTATTGGTAAATTATTTCCCATGTATATATATATTAAACTCTAGAAATTAGGAGTTTGGAAAGTGTAATGGAAAGCCTTAGCATATGGCCAATTTCGGCAGCCTTGAATTTTATGGATTAATGTTTGATTTCATGAATTCAAATGATGAATTATGGTATTGATGGATTAAGGGCAATATATGCAAGTAATGGTTGGAATTGTATGTAGTAAAAGTAAGTGATTTCATGTGTATGTGAATGTTGAATTTAACCTTGAGAATAAGGGTTGTAATATGTGCCTTGAACACTTGTGTGTTCTGCCTAAATTGACATAATTGAGCTGTGATGAATGGTATATAAGTGCCTTTTCATGTGCAGCTTCTGTTTGTTGTTGGCAGTAGCTAAATTGAACAATAAGTGCAAAATTATGACCCTAATTGGTGTAAGGCCAATAGGAGGTAAATCTAGACATAAAATAGGTCAACTTTCATGTAGAAATGTTGCCAAAATTCTGTCTGGAAGCTGACCATAAAATTGACATAATCCGAAATTGCAACTTTGCAAATCCAGAATTTGATCATATGAACAGTAACAACATAATTGGCCATAACTCACTCAAAACAGTTCTAAATGACCTGAAATTTATACTGATGGAAAGCTTAGACATAGAGCTACAACTTTGGTGAAGATCATAGAACCCAAAAATGCCATTTACTAAGTCAAATTGCTTACATAAGTTGAGGTATCAAAACTGTCCAGAACTGTCCAGAACCATTGCAACCCAGAATTTCATCATATATACAGTAGTCACTCATTTGGCCATAACTTACCGTAAACAGGACCAAATGACCTGAAATTTTATATCAATGGAAAGCTTAGACATAGAGTTATAACTCTTGTGAAGACACCAAAGCCCAAAAAAGACCAAAACCATGTCAATTTGCTTGCCCAAGTTAGGGTACCAAATATGCCAGAATTGAGTTTAACCTAAAAATGACCTAACTTTGCATTAAAAATGCAAACTGTCTAGCTTTAGTAAATTGACTATATCTTGGTCTATACAACTGTGACACCCCTTACCCGTGTACAGTATATCCGAGTAAGCAATGTCACACGGTGTATCGGCACCCTTTATTTTACCTTAATCAATTTTTGTCATAGTTTTTTAGTATAGTTTATGAAATATAGTTTATTTAAGCCATTTATCGAAATTATTATTTACTTGAGGTTCTGAAAATTTTAAAGAAAAATCCAGCAGAGTACCGGCTAAAAATAGAGAAAACAGTTCTTCGGAACCTGTGAAAAACACTTCCAAAATCATTTCCATTACTCAAACATTCATTTCTCATAGTATTCAAACATAAGCAATAAACAAATATTCAAAATTTTCCATTCACAACCACAATTCTCATTATTTACATGAATATCAAAATACATTACATAAGTTCAAATACATATGAGAAAATAAAAGTTAGTTACAAAGTACCAAAATGAAACCTAGTGTCCTACCAATGCAATGTAGAAGGTGAGGTGACACGGACACTATGCAGAGCTGCAGGATGTCTCACCCAGTCTGCGGTCTACTGGGCTCTCGATCAGTATCTCCAGAACATACGCATGGCAAAAGCAACGCGCTAAGCAATAATGCTTAGTGGTGCAATGATAAAATAAAAGGAAATAGCAGAAAATAAAAGGAAATAGCAGAAAATAAATATGCATTGAATGTATAAGTCTTATTTGTTTTGTATTTGTATATCCATTTATTTCGTTAACTTTGTCCACTTTCATTCATTTGGTTGCCCAAGTAACCTATACTAAATGACTGGACTGGATAAACGGGTAACTGGCACTGGGTATCAAGTACCTCGGGCCGTCACACCATCGGTCACATATGTATCTCCCGGTGTGCAACAGAACAACTAACAAGCCGTAAATAATATTAGGCACGAGGCCAAGTCTCAACACAATATCAAAATGGCTAAAAGCCATAAAATCACAGAATGGCATAATGCCATGTGCAGTACTGCTAACTGAACCCTATTGGCATGCCAAACTATCTAAACCAATCTAGTTAGGTATACTAGGGCATTTGATACTTTTGAATTCTTCAATTTTTGAATTTTAAGTTTTGGTGTCACTATTCACCTCATTGGTCAACAAAAATGTTGACTTTTGAATAGAAAATAGGTACATTGGTTTTGACACTCCCAACATACCACATTTTGCATTCAAAACTTGTTGGCATTAAGCATTAATACCATTTCTAAGCTTAAACCAAGGGAAGCAAAATTTTCAGTTTTTGTAACCCAATTTTACTGTTCCATTGGGCACTGTTACAGTGGGAATTTGAGGAAATGGTAAACATGAAAGTTGTTCCTTATTTTGTCTAGTTGAATTTCCTTTTTTGAATCACTCCATTTGAAGTTTTTTAGCTCTAGATATGGTCCAAAAACCACAGCTGGCCGGATTTCCAATCTGCAGAATTTACCAAATCTACAGTACAATAAATAGTGATTTCCACTGTCTTGTTGAATAGGTTCTGGTCATAATTTGGGGTAGGTTTCTTCATGAAAGTTGTTTTTCTATGTCTTAGCTTGTTGCTGTAAAAATTTCAGGTCAATTGACCATTTCTACAGTGAGTTATGGCCAAATGAACAGTTACTGTTCATTTGGTCATTCTGCAGAACCTGTTTGCAGGGTATCCGGATTGGGGCCAATTTTTGGTCCACTTGCTTTGGTCTTTTGGATATGGTTTCTTCAGAAAAATTGTGCCATTATAAGTCTAGTTTCATGTCCAATTGGCAAAACACCAATTGGACCTACACAGCCAAAGTTATGGCTGTCTAAGTGGGCTGGAATCATAGTCTCCCTACTGCTGTCACTAGGCAGCCTACCCATTTCAGTTTGCCATGCTATATTTTAGTCCAAATTATAGTCAACTTACCTCAAATGGTCACTAATTGACCACTAGAATGTTCTTTAACAATTTCATAAGCCAAGTCCACATTTTACTCCCAAAACCCTAGCTTCCCATTATGATTCACACAAGATGCCTTAATTTGCTAACTCATTCACTAACCACATACATACATGCTTTAAACATGATCTCTAGTCCACTTTAAATCCATCAAAATAGTCAACCCTATCCCTTCCTTAGGGCTGCTGAAATTCATGGTGGACATGCACATAATTTTTATTTATTTAAGTTACAAATTCTTACTTAATTCAAGTCACTAACATGGAAATAAAGAGTTTAAGGTATATATGTGCACTAACCTCTTGTAGGGTAGAATTTTCCAAGCTTAAACTTCAATTTTTCTCTTTCTTTTTGCTCCCAAAAACTTCACCAAACTGAAATATCAAGGTTTTATGTTGACACTTAGGGTTTTTGTTGAAGGAAAGCTAGGGAAAATGAAGATGTAGAAAGTTTGTTAATGGAGGAGTGAGGGAGGAGGTGTAAAACGTTTTGAAGAAGAAGAAAAGGGCTGCTGTTTTTTTCTAGAATTCTGCCTCCTTTTCTTTAGTTTAATGTATTTTAATTGTCTTGCTTTAATTTGATTGGCCATAGCATTTTTAATTACCTAAGCATGACATCATAATTCTCAATTTAGCTCATTTTTCTTTCTTTTCTTTTCTACCAAATTTCAATTTAATTTTTAGCAATATTTATTTATATTTTATGTCATAATAATTATTTACTCAACTGGACAAGTCGGCCAAAAATCGCATCTGAAAGCGAAATGACCCAAATGCCCTCCATTTGGCTTAACGGGTCAAAATTGTCTGTACCGATTGAAAAATTTTTCTAAATATTTTCTTGGCATTCTAATGCCATAGGAACCTCAATGACCCTTCTCTGGAGTCCCAAAAATTATTTTATGAATTTTTCCCCGGGTCTAGGGCTCCTAGTTGTGAGAACCGCAACTTCCCTCTGGGTTACCCATCGCTTGGGCACCGGCTTATTTAACTTGGTTGTATTTTATTTCTAAAATTTTTCCTAAATTTTTCTTATTAATATTTAAGTTAATTATGGTTCCTCACTTTAGTTTAAATATTTTTCCGGACGTTCTAGCTGTCCGGACCGACACTGGTCACCGGAACAGTAGAATGTACAGAGTTGCTACCGGGAGGGTGTTACAACTCTTCCCCTCTAATTTAAATTTCATCCTCGAAATTTACTTGATGCCAACAGTTGAGGGAACTGTTGCCTCATCGTCTCTTCACTTTCCCAAGTTGCCTCCTCGGTGTTGTGGTGCCTCCAAAGCACTTTCACCAGTGGAATCTGCTTATTTCTCAATTATTTCAATTCGCGAGCCAGGATCCGTAGAGGTTCTTCTTCATATGTCAAATCCGGCTGTATTTCAATTTCTTCCCTGGAGATGACATGTGAAGGATCTGAGCGGTATCTTCTGAGCATGGACATGTGGAACACATTGTGGATCTTGTCCAGCTCTGGAGGTAAAGCTAGCCTATAGGCCACTGGACCCACACATTCAATGACTTCATATGGGCCAATGAACCTAGGGCTCAACTTACCTTTTCTTCCAAACCTCAATACCTTCTTCCACGGTGACACCTTGAGGAACACTTTGTCGCCAACCACATATTCTATTTCTTTTCTCTTCAAGTCGGCATAAAATTTCTGTCTGTCTGAGGCAACCTTCAAGTTGGCTTTGATTAGTTTCACTTTCTCCTCAGTCTGTTTCACCAGGTCTGGCCCCACCAGTTTGTCTTCACCCAATTCAGTCCAGCACACTGGAGTTCTACATTTCCTCCCATACAGTGCTTCATATGGGGCCATTTGGATACTAGCTTGATAGCTATTGTTGTATGTAAATTCTGCCAGTGGGAGGTATCTATCCCAACTTCCCTTAAACTCAATAACACAACTCCTCAGCATATCCTCAAGAACCTGACATATATTTCATGTTATTGTTATCATTTTAGTTCAATATTTGTATTAATTCAATTGATTTAATTGTTTACCTGGATTACTCTTTCTGATTGCCCATCCGTCTGAGGATGGAAAGCTGTGCTGAAGTGGAGTTGTGTACCCAAGGATTCATGCAACTTCTTCCAGAATCTCGATGTAAACCTTGAGTCTCGATCAGATATGATGGAAAGTGGAATTCCATGCAGTCTAACTATCTCACTGATATACAATTCTGCTAACTTCTCCAGTGAGTAGTTAGTCCTAACTAGCAGAAAGTGTGCTAACTTCGTCAATCTATCTACTATCACTCATACTGCATCATGTTTTTTCTGGGTGAGAGGTAGACCACTTACAAAATCCATGGTGACCCGATCCCATTTCCATTCAGGTATGCGTATAGGCTGTAGCAAACCCGATGGAACTTGATGTTCTGCCTTGACTTGCTGACATGTCAAGCATTTAGTCACGTAGTCAGCTATGTCTTTCTTCATACCAGGCCACCAATACTGAAGCTTCAAATCATGATACATCTTTGTACTTCCTAGGTGCATAGCATATACACTGGTGTGTGCCTCTTTCAGAATACTGGCCTTCAATTCCCCATTATCTAGTACACACAGTCTTCCTTTGTAATACAGACACCCATTTGCTTTCATCTCATAGTCAGTTGCTTTTCCCTCTGAGATTTTGCTCATAATAACCATTAGCTTCTCATCTACCTTCTGCCCATCTAAAATCTACTGTAACAGGGTTGGCCTTACTTGCAACTCAGCCAAAATAGCTCCATCACGAATCAAAGTTAGACGGGCATTCAATGATCTCAAAGTTGTCATGGATTTTCTGCTCAAAGCATCAGCAACTACATTTGCCTTCCCAGGATGGTAGTCAATTACACAATCATAGTCTTTCAGGAACTCAATCCATTGCCTCTGTCTAAGGTTGAGCTCCTTCTAGGTTGGCAAGTATTTTAGGCTTTTGTGGTCCGTGTAAATGTAGCACTTTTCACCATACAAGTAATGCCTCCATATCTTCAGTGCGAAGATAATTGCTGCAAGCTCTAGATCATGGGTAGGATAGTTCTGTTCATGTGGCCTTAGCTGTCTGGAAGCATAAGCGACCACCTTTCCCTCTTGCATCAATACACACCCTAACCTATTATGAGAGGCATCACTGTAGACCACGAAGTCCTTTCCTGACACTGGCTGTGTTAACACTGGTGCCTCTGTCAACATAGCTTTCAACTTCTCAAAACTGGTCTGACAATTATCATTCCAGTCAAATCTGACATTCTTGTGTAACAACTTGGTCATTGGAGCAGCTATTAAGGAAAATCCTTTCACAAATCTTCTGTAATACCCAGCTAGCCCCAAGAAGCTTCTGACCTCAGTTGTGTTTCTGGGAGGCTTCCATTCCATCACTGCTTCTATTTTCTTAGGATCCACCCTAATCCCATCAGCTGACACTATGTGTCCAAGGAATCCAATCTCATTCAACCAAAAGTCACACTTGGACAATTTAGCATACAGCTTCTTTTCTCTCAGGGTTTGCAGAACAATTCTCAAATGCTCATCATGTTCTTCACTGGTCTTGGAATACACCAAAATATCATCAATAAAGACCACTACGAACCGATCTAGGTATGGATGGAAGATACGGTTCATAAGGTCCATGAATGCTGCTGGTGCATTCGTTAGGCCAAAGGGCATCACTAGGAACTCATAATGCCCATATCGGGTCCTGAATGCAGTGTTTGGCACATCTACATCCTTCACCCTCAACTGATGATACCCTGATCTGAGATCAATCTTAAAAAATACTCCTGCTCCCTTTAACTGATCAAACAGATCATCAATTCTAGGCAACGGATATTTGTTCTTCACAGTCACTTTATTCAACTATCGGTAATCGATGCATAACCTCAAAGTCCCATCCTTTTTCTTTACAAACAGTACTGGAGCTCCCCATGGTGACACATTGGGGCGTATGAACCCTTATCAAGCAACTCTTGCAACTGAGTTTTCAACTCCCTCAATTCAGTGGGTGCCATCCTATAAGGAGCAATGGAAATGGTGCTGTACCCGGCAGTGTCTCAATAGCAAATTCAACTTCCCTTTCTGGTGGTAAACCAGGAAACTCTTCAGGAAATACCTCTGGGAAGTCTCTTACTGTGGGTATATCACTCAGGTTTGGCTTAGCCTGCCTAGTATCCACCACATGTGCTAGGTAGGCTTCACAGCCTTTTCTCATCATTCTTCTTGCAACTGTGGCTGAGATGACATTGGACAAGAAATCTGTCCTTTCCCCCACAACTGTGATCTCGTTACCCTCAGAAGTTTTCAGAAAAATTCTATTCAATTTGCAATCAACTATTGCCTGATCACGTGACAACCAGTCCATTCCCAAAATCACGTCAAACTCATGGAAAGGTAACTCAATTAGGTCTGCCAAGAATTCATACCCCTAAATCCTTAACGGGCAACCCTTGTATACTTTGTTCACCACTACACTGTGGCCCAATGGATTTGTGACCAGAATGTCTTAGTCACTCTCCCCTACTAGTATCCCCCTTTCTACGGGTAAGTTGATGCAGATGTATGAATGAGTGGATCCTGGATCCACCAATGCATGCACAGATGTATTGTAGAGGGAGAACGTACCCCTGATGATGTCCGGGGCATCTTGCTCCTCCTGAGCTCTAATGGCATAAGCTCTTGCAGGTGGTCCGCTGTCAGGCCTCTCTGCTGGCTCAGACGCAGGCCTCTGTGATGGTCCCACAGCCTCATATTTGCTAGATTTTCTACCCCTCTGTGGTGCAGGAGTAGGTTTGTCTGCTTGTGTTAGAGCAACTATAGTAGCTCTGCGTGGACAGTTCTTCAACTGATGCTCTGTTGACCCACACCTTAAGTAGGCACCAGTCACTCTCCAACACTCCCCCTTATGCCATTTCAAACAGTGTGGACATGCAGAAGATGCCGCTGGTCCTCGAACCCCATCCCTGGAGAGCTGCCCACTGATGGTGTGGACTGACCTCTCCTAGGGGTAAACTGTGGCCTGGGCCCCTGAGACTGACCCTGACCTTGTGGCTGACCTGAACTCTGTGCAGATGGACCCTTGAACCTCTTCCCAGGTGCAGGAGATGAACTAGACTGACCCGGGCCCCTCTTTTGCTGTCTATCCCTTCAGTCCGCTTCACCGATTCTTACTTTTTCAACCTTTATTGCAGCTTCCACTAACTTGGTAAATTCTGTGATTCCTGTGGCGTGAGCTGGATCTTTATGTTGTCATTTAGTCCTCTTCAAATCTCTTGCACCTTTCAGCTTCATTAGGGACTATCTCCCTTCCATAGCGGCTCAATCTAACGAATTCCTTCTCATACTCGCCATCGACACTGCCTCGCCAAAGTTAATGAATTCCCTTCTTCTCTCTTCTAGGTATACAAGACCCACATATTTCTTCTTAAATTCGGAGAGGAAGAAGTCCCAAGTTATAGCTTCGGTCAGACTTCATCGACACCGTATCCCACCACTCATATGCATCATCTTGCAGAGAGATATGGCGACTTCTAAGTTTTGCTCGGGTGCAGTGGAGTTGTTTTAGAACTCACTGCTCGTTTCAACCAATTTTCTACGCAATGTAATCATCTTCTCTCTTGCCGAAGAAGTCCACTGCTCCAAATTTTCTCAAATTTTCCAGGTGTGATTTTGGTTGTGGAGGTGGTGGTGGTGGTGGTGCTGCTGGCATTACCTCAGCCATTTGTCTGAAGAATTCGGCCATTTGTTGGAACATGGCCCATGGAGGCTGAGGTGCTCGCTTGAGTCAAGTGAGCAGTTTTCCCATACCCCGCCTCACTGCCGCAGTGGAGCATGACTCTCCACTTCCTCCTCAACTGCCCTCTGAGATGTAGGGTCCATATCCTATTCAAAATAAGAAAGACAAACAGATCTGCATTAGTGTCACCTCGACTCTTACAAATGCAATGCATGGTATGGACTCAATATAGGCCCAGAAACGCCTAAACCGTGCTCTGATACCACTAAATGTGACACCCCTTACCCGTGTACAGTATATCCGAGTAAGCAATGTCACACGGTGTATCGGCACCCTCTATTTTACCTTAATCAATTTTTGTCATAGTTTTTTAGTATAGTTTATGAAATATAGTTTATTTAAGCCATTTATCAAAATTATTATTTATTTGAGGTTCCGAAAATTTTAAAGAAAAATTCGGCAAAGTACTGGCTAAAAATGGAGAAAACAGTTCTTCGGAACCTGTGAAAAACACTTCCAAAATCATTTCCATTACGCAAACATTCATTTCTCATAGTATTCAAACATAAGCAATAAACAAATATTCAAAATTTTCCAATCACAACCACAATTCTCATTATTTACATGAATATCAAAATACATTAAATAAGTTCAAATACATATGAGAAAATAAAAGTTAGTTACAAAGTACCAAAATGAAACCTAGTGTCCTACCAATGTAGTGTAGAAGGTGAGGTGACACGGACACTATGCAGAGCTGCAGGATGTCTCACCCAGTCTGCGGTCTACTGGGCTCTCGATCAGTATCTCCAGAACCTACGCGTGGCAAAAGCAACGCGCTAAGCAATAATGCTTAGTGGTGCAATAATAAAATAAAAGGAAATAGCAGAAAATAAATATGCATTGAATGTATAAGTCTTATTTGTTTTCTATTTGTATATCCATTTATTTCGTTAACTTTGTCGACTTTCATTCATTTGGTTGCCCAAGTAACCTATACTAAATGACTGGACTGGATAAACGGGTAACTGGCACTTGTTAGTAGTATACCCTAGAGCATATCATTTAGTATGTATCTTGTATATATTTTATTAATAAAAGGCATTTCCACTTTTCCGTTTACATAATATATTTATGTGTAATAGAAAAGGTCCATTGATATTTTGTTAGAAATATTATTCTTAAGTTGTTAAGAATATGAGTGACAATATTTCTAGCACAAAGTATCATAAATAGGTTCACAATCGAGGATACTTCATAATAAGGACATGACTTATCCAGAAAGATTGTATTCATGTTTGTTCCCAAGTTATTTATATGAGATATAAATAAGATGGAATGGTGAGTCTCATGCCATATAACAAACATGATAGGCACTTATAAATGATAAGTAGGTCAACCGGTGACACTTATGACAAGCAGCTGGTGTTTACTCTTGTCAATGTTTTGTCATAAATCATATCAGTGCATATAATCTTTAGACCTGAGATAGCACAGTTATCTTGTATATAGGTAGTTTTAGTTTGATACTGCTTTCATACTTGTACTGTGTATGGGTATATGGGCATGTGTTGGCTCCTACTAGTTATATATGGAGGTAGGTGTTGATCAAGATGGAATCTGTTCCTCTAAGTAAATAGAGATAAAATCCTATGTTCATTTAATTGTTCTTGATGTTTCAAGTTCTGGCCAGACAGATAGATTTATTCGTAAAAGAGTTTCGATGAGAAAAATCTTTTAATCAAGAACTGGAATTAAAAGAGAACATAATATTCATAGCAAATGGAGTTTGACATAAACCATGACTCGGCTTGAGTTGGGATTTTGTATGTAGAGATTCTAGTGCATGGTAACATATGATTATAGGTTCATTTAAGGTAAACCTTATTACTAATTGGGTGGCCATGGCATGCTATGCTAGGTGTTAACCATGGTCTATGAGGTTCATAAAATGATTTAGAGAAATCATTTATGGTAAGAAAGAGTTCTGATGATATTAAGAGTTGATATCATGTCTCATTGCCAATTAGTAATGAGCCTAGTAAGTCACACACATACACAAGTTATCACCTATTTAAATATGATTTAATTAATTAATTAAAGAGTTTAATTGATTAATTAAATAGATTTGGTTTGCAATAAAATTGCAAAGTCCCTAGCATGACTTGAAACCAAATCTAGATTATTGGATGTGTAGTATAAATTAAATTTATATTTAAAGTGTTTAAATATGAATTTAATTGATGAGAAATTAATTAATAGAGATTAATTAATTAATTAATTTATATTTGATATAAATTAATTAGAAGAAGAAAATAATTATTTTGGGTTAAGAACTCAAAATTAAGACACAGGGGCATTTTGGTCATTTTGCAGTGTGACACGTAGCACCATGAGATGGTGACACATGGCATAACACATAAGCTTGCCAAATGTTTTTTTTTTTAATCATGTAAGATGATTAAAATCAAGATTAAATATAGGTTTGACACTTGGCACAATGTGATTGGGTCACTTAAACCTAGAGCTAATCAAAAGGTGACATGTGGCTAGGGTTTAATGTGTTAACCTAGCTATTTAAGTGGGGTTATGAAAAGAAAACACAACCAGCAGCCTCTCCTCTCATATGTCACGCCACTTTGAGCCTCTCCAGCTATTTCTCTTCATCTCTCATCAATTCAAAGAGATTAGCCATCAATCTCTTGAATTAAGAACACTAGAAATTGTTTCTAGTGTCCTGTTTGCATCTCTAATCTCTTAAAAGGCAGAACTTGAATTTCTAATTAATAGAAAAGGCTTTAGAAGCTGTTCAAGGGCTGCCATAGGTGTTATTGGTGTGGACAAGCTAGAGGGACAACATCTGGTGTCAAGAAGACGAATCTCAAAGGCGCAGACACGCTGCAGCACATCAAGAGGTTAGTGTAATCGTTCTTGATTTAATCTAGGGTTCTGAAATTAATCTGATTAATTTTAAAATCTTAAATGGCAAATATAGATCCAAAAACATATTAAAAGAGTTTTAATATGTTGTTTATCATTGAAATTAAATAGATAAAAATAAATCTTGCATGGTGCATGTGACCCTAGGTGAAAATTTTTGAATTCAATGGTATAATTTTGTGTTTTTCACGCTTCCGTTCCTTCAATTGGTATCAGAGCCACTATATTTGCCATTTAGATTGTTGATTATATAATTTAATTGTGTGTTTGATCATGAGATCAAGAGATTCATTGCTGGTTGGATCATGAGATGTGGCGTCACACATGGAGAAGCCACCATTGGTGGCGGCAACAATGGTTCCATGGGTGATTCAAGGTTTGGCTTTTAATTCTGCAATTGTTGTATGATCTAAGGCCTATTCTTTGACTAATTAAAGTGTTTAATTAGTTGTTTTAATCACACAATTAAATTATGATTCAAATCAGAATTTTAAAAAAATATTTGAATGTGATTCAAATCTGAATTTTAAAAGTTGTTTGAATGAGATTCAAATCTGAATTTTTAAAGTTGTTTGAATCATATTTAAATCTGATTTTTTAAAATTGATTCAATAAAATTCAGATCTGATTTTTAAAAAATATTTGAATGTGATTCAAATCTGATTTTTTAAAAAATGTTTGAATGTGATTCAAATCTGAATTTTTGAAGTTGTTTGAATGTGATTTAAATCTGAATTTTTAAATTTGTTTGAATGAGATTCAAATCTGAATTTTTAAATTTATTTGAATCATATTCAAATCTGGAATTTTAAGTTGAATATGAGATATTCAATTTAATTTAAGAATGTATGTTTTATTTAATTGTTAAATAGTGATATGCATGATGGATGATCATGGACTATAAAAGACCAATGTGATTGGATTTATTTCTTTTATGTTTCTTTGGGATTGTAAATTAATTAATTTATTTTAATTTATTTTGGGCATGTATTATTAAGTTTGTAATATTTTTGGGTTGTAATTTCATTTATTTAAGTTCTTGTAAATTCGCCTTGGTATGCCAAGGATTACTATGTAATATTGGATTGCAAGAAGTTCAAGGAGGTCAAGAGCATTGGTGGGACCAGTGGGCGGAATTCAATATCAAGTGTTGATTCTGTACTCCTTCAGCAACTCTTGTACAATGACTGACTCACATGCACCTCGGAATGCCCTGAGTCAAGTCTTGGTGGCTCAGAATTGACTCCCGTAGCAAGTCCATGATCATACCATATTTCTTTGCTTATCCATGAATGCATGAGATGTATGGGAATGTATGCAATTATATGATATATGCATGCTAAATGGATAATGTGCAAAGTGAGACCTTAATAGTAATTAGGATGGCTATAAAATCTTCCAAACAAATGATTAAGTTGGAAATGCTATAATTAAAGTAATTATAACATAAGCCCTCCATTGGGGCAATTATTTTAAGAAATTTTAAATAGTTGCATGAGATGCAATTAATTTAAGAGATTTTCTTAAGAATAATTGTTAAGCATGAGATGTTGTAAATATGTAAATGGTTTGGTGGCCAATATTGGATGTACCTGAGGACATTAAAATTATTTGCATAATTACTGGCTCAATGGGATCAACTTAACTAATGCAAGATAAGTCAATATTGGATGTACCTGAGATTTTGAGCATTAGGGGCTAGTAAAGGATTGAACCTCACATGAGATGTGATGGGCAACGAGTTGCTCACTTATAGTTTATTGTAATTCCAATAATGGATGTACGAGGATGATCAATAGAATTATAAGAATTCAATCACCCACTAGAAATCCATCCAACTAGGATTTCCGTTTTCTACTTTGGAAGTGTAGGATTCGCTAAGTTAGTGGGAGGACCAATTTGATTAAAAGACCATAATCATTTTGGTTAATTACATGATACATTTACTAATTAATCTGGTTATTTTCTGCATTAATTTTACGATAAAAATGAGCACAAAACAACCACCACCATCCAATATCCTTGCAAGCATACTTGATCACAACAGTTGACAGACCTAATCATGCGATTGGCTAAGAAATTTGAAACTTGTCTGAACCTTGAACATATAGGATATGTTCTATATTCAAATGTTCTGGTCCCTTACCTCCGGAGGCCACACAAGAGGAACATGATACTTTGGACAAGTGGAAGGAGCATGATATGAGAGCTAAGTGTTACATGCTTGCTTCCATGAGTAATGAGTTCTGAAGCAACATCGAGAACATGCAGAGTGCTAGTGAGATCCTCCTTCACCTACAAGAGTTGTATGGTGAGCACAGCAGAATGCTAGGTATGAGATATCTAAACAGTTATTCCGTATGAGGATGTCCGAGG
Organism: Hevea brasiliensis; assembly: GCF_030052815.1. Taxonomy (NCBI): domain Eukaryota; kingdom Viridiplantae; phylum Streptophyta; class Magnoliopsida; order Malpighiales; family Euphorbiaceae; genus Hevea; species Hevea brasiliensis. The sequence continues at coordinate 29,366,050 of NC_079494.1, read as the reverse complement.
ACATAATGTTGGGGATCATGTCCACAAGATGATTCGGTGATTGAGCGGTTGGAACATCTTGACTTCAACATGGATTTCCAACTACAAACGGATTTGATCCTTGATCCCTTCCTGAGTCTTTTGGGAATTTTGTGACAAATTTCCATATGACTAAACAGAATGCACCTTAGCTGAATTACTCAACATGCTGGTTATTGCCCAAAAGAATATGCCGTGCAATAAAGGAAAAGAGGTAGCTTTGGTTGCATTTTCTTCTGTGGAAAGTCCAACAAGAAGAAAGGCAATAAGAAAAAGAAACCTCAGATTCTGGTCCTTCAAGAAAATAGCTAAGCAGAAAAGGAAGACTAAAGGCGATGAAGGCAAAGGAAAGTGTTTCCACTGCCAAAAGGATGGGCCTTTGGAAAAGGAACCGCCGAGTATCTTGCTTCTCTGAAGGACAAGAAGGATACACCTTGGAAGGTATGTCCATATCTTGTTATTTAGATTCGATGATACTTATAGTTCATCTACTGACTTGGGTTTTAGATCTGGTGCGGTTCTCACATTTCTAATGATATGCGGGAACTAGCAAGCGACTTGCATTCTCAAGATATTAGAGTCCGGATTGGCAATGGCTCAACTGTTGAAGCTTTAGCCATAGGATCTAAATCTTTTTACATGTTTGGACATGTTTTGTGTTTGGATAATATTTTATATGTACCTGATGCTTTTAAGAACATCATTTCTATATCTAGTTTGACTAGAAATGGCTATGAATTTCAATTCACAGATGATGTTTGCAATATTTATTTTGGAAATAAATATGTTGGTTCGGGTTATATGAATGATGGTCTTTATTATTTGGATAATAATGACAAACACAAAATGAATGCAAGTGATCTAAAAGAATACAATGCCATGGTGAAAACCAACTCAAGTTCAAAATATATTTGGCACTTAAGGTTATGTCATGTTGGAAGATAGGATTGCAAAATTGGAGAAAATGGGGATTCTATCCTCATTGGGCTCTGAGCCTACTCCAACTTGTGAATCTTGCCTTCAAGGCAAAATGACTAGATCACCCTTTGTTGGACAAGGGCTAAGAGTGAAAATATTTTGGAACTAATACATAGTGATGTATGTGGTCCGTTTAAAGAAATGGCTAGAGGGCTTTCATTATTTTATTACCTTTGATGATAAATCAAGGTTTGGGTATTTGTATTTGATGAAATACAAACATGAATCCTTTGAAAAGTTCAAAGAATTTAAATCTGAAGTAGAAAATCAAACAGGAAAAAATATTAAAGCTCTTCGATCAGATCGTGGAGGTGAATATTTGAGTACTGAATTTGATGAATACTTGAGAGAGCATGGCATTGTTTCTCAGCTGACTCCTCCAGGAACGCCACAACTGAATGGTGTATCCGAAGGAGAAATCGTACCCTATTGGATATGGTACGTAGTATGATGAGCTATCTTGATATGCCAATCTCCTTTTGGGGATTTGCATTAGAATCGACTTTATATATTCGAATAGGATTCCATCAAAATCGGTTTCTTCCACACTTTATGAGATATGGCATGGAAGAAAACCAAGTCTTAAGCATGTTAAGATTTGGGGTTGTCCGACTTATATCAAAAAGTGAACAACGATAAATTGGAGACCGGATCGTAAAAGGTCGATTTGTTGGATATCCAAAAGATAGTTTTGGATATTATTTTTATTTGCCTACTTCACAAAGGTTGTGATAAGTAGAGATGCCACATTTCTTGAACAACAATTTGTTCAAGAAGGAGGCAAAGGAAGGCAAATAGAGTTAGAATTGGAGAATTCGACCAACCAAGCATCAGATGGATATAGATCCATCTAGTCAACCTATACCCATTGATGAAACATCTACACTGTTCCTCGTAGAACAACTGGTATCTCACCTAGCAGTGAGATATGGTTTTCTTCATGAAGAAGAACAAGAGTTGTCTACTCATGAAGAAGTAGATCATGGAGATGATCCACTTACCTATGAAGAAGCTATATCAGATATAGACTCTTCAAAATGGATTGAAGCTATGAAATCCGAGATTGATTCCATGTATAAGAATCAAGTTTGGGATCTTGTTGACCCACCTGAAGGTATTGTACCTATAGGGAACAAATGGGTTTTCAAGAAGAAAATAGGTTATGATGGAAAGGAAGATACCTATAAGGCAATTCTAGAAGCTAAAGTGTTTCGCCAAATGCAAGGAATAGACTATGAGGAGACTTTCTCGCCTGTTGCCATGCTTAAATCAATTAGGATTTTAATAGCAATAGCTGCATACTATGATTATGAGATTTGGCAGATGGATGTCAAAACATCTTTTCTTAATGGATACATTGAAGAAAACATTTTCATGGAACAACCTAAGGGATTTGAATCCCAAGATGGTTCCAAGGTATGCAAGCTAAAGCGATCCATTTATGGGTTGAAACAAGCTTCGAGGAGTTGGAACATCCGTTTTGATGAAGCCATTAAATCTTTTGGTTTTATCAAAAATGAGGATGAGCCATGTGTATATAAGAAGGTTAGTGACAGTGCTATCACTTTCCTTGTCTTATATGTGGATGACATACTGTTGATGGGTAATGATACAGGTATGTTGACGACTATAAAGGTATGGTTGTCAAATACATTCTCCATGAAAGACTTAGGGGAGGCAACCTATATTCTTGGGATTCGCATCTATAGAGATAGAGCGAAAAGAATAATTGGTTTATCCCAAAATCTATACTTGGAAAAGGTGTTAAAGAGGTTTAACATGCTTGATTCCAAGAGAAGATTGTTACCAGTGAGACATGGTATCCTCCTTTCTAAAGAGATGTCTCCAAAGACACCTGAAGAAAGAGATATGATGGCAGATTCCATATGCTTGGCTATTGGAAGTTTAATGTATGCAATGTTGTGTACTAGGCCTGATATCGCATATCTTTGTTAGTTTGACTAGCAGGTATCAATCCAATCCAGGTTTGGAACACTGGATAGCTGTCAAGAATATTCTTAAGTACTTAAGAAAAACTAAGGATTTATTCTTGATTTATGGAGGTGGAGACTTGCAATTGGATGGTTATACTGATTCTGATTTCCAATCAGATATCGATGATAGAAAGTCTACCTCTGGATATGTGTTCATTTGTAATGGAGGTGCGATCGGTTGGAAGAGTTCCAAAGCGAGCACGCATTGCAGATTCCACTCGAGGTCGAGTATATTCTTTGCATCGATCTTTGCAAAAGAAGCTGTTTGGATAAAGAAGTTCATGACAGAACTTACAGTAGTTCCTTCCATTGAGTCAGCAGTTCCATTACACTGTGACAACAATGGAGCAGTCATACAGGCTAAGGAACCAAGGTCTCACCAGAAATCCAAACACATAGAAAGGCGCTACCACATTATCAGAGATATAGTTGGGCAAGGCAATATAGCCATGCAGAAAATAGCATCAGCTGAAAATCCAGCTGATTCATTCACTAAGCCTTTGTCACAAGCTCAGTTAGACTGACATCTTGAGAAGATGGGTCTAAGGTATTGTAATGAATGGCTCTAGTGCTAGTGGGAGATTGTTAGTAGTATCCCTTAGAGCATATCATTTAGTATGTATCTTGTATATATTTTATTAATAAAAGGCATTTCCACTTTTCCGTTTACATAATATATTTATGTGTAATAGAAAAGGTCCATTGATATTTTGTTAGAAATATTATTCTTAAGTTGTTAAGAATATGAGTGACAATATTTCTAGCACAAAGTATCATAAATAGGTTCACAATCGAGGATACTTCATAATAAGGACATGACTTATCCAGAAAGATTGTATTCATGTTTGTTCCCAAGTTATTTATATGAGATATAAATAAGATGGAATGGTGAGTCTCATGCCATATAACAAACATGATAGGCACTTATAAATGATAAGTAGGCCGAACCAGTGACACTTATGACAAGCACATGGAGTTTACTCTTGTCAATGTTTTGTCATAAATCATATCGATGCATATAATCTTTAGACTGAGATAGCAGTTATCTTGTATATAGGTAGTTTGAGTTTGATACTGCTTTCATACTTGTACTGTGTATGGGTATATGGGCATGTGTTGGCTCCTACTAGTTATATATGGAGGTAGGTGTTGATCAAGATGGAATCTGTTCCTCTAAGTAAATAGAGATAAAATCCTATGTTCATTTAATTGTTCTTGATGTTTCAAGTTCTGGCAGACAGATAGATTTATTCGTAAAAGAGTTTCGATGAGAAAAATCTTTTAATCAAGAACTGGAATTAAAAGAGAACATAATATTCATAGCAAATGGAGTTTGACATAAACCATGACTCCAGCTTGAGTTGGGATTTTGTAACAGAGAGATTCTAGTGCATGGTAACATATGATTATAGGTTCATTTAAGGTAAACCTTATTACTAATTGAGTGGCCATGGCATGCTATGCTAGGTGTTAACCATGGTCTATGAGGTTCATAAAATGATTTAGAGAAATCATTTATGGTAAGAAAGAGTTCTGATGATATTAAGAGTTGATATCATGTCTCATTGCCAATTAGTAATGAGCCTAGTAAGTCACACACATACACAAGTTATCACCTATTTAAATATGATTTAATTAATTAATTAAAGAGTTTAATTGATTAATTAAATAGATTTGGTTTGCAATAAAATTGCAAAGTCCATAGCATGACTTGAAACCAAATCTAGATTATTGGATGTGTAGTATAAATTAAATTTATATTTAAAGTGTTTAAATATGAATTTAATTGATGAGAAATTAATTAATAGAGATTAATTAATTAATTAATTTATATTTGATATAAATTAATTAGAAGAAGAAAATAATTATTTTGGGTTAAGAACTCAAAATTAAGACACAGGGGCATTTTGGTCATTTTGCAGTGTGACACGTGGCACCATGAGATGGTGACACATGGCATAACACATAAGCTTGCCAAATGTTTTTTTTTAATCATGTAAGATGATTAAAATCAAGATTAAATATAGGTTTGACACTTGGCACAATGTGATTGGGTCACTTAAACCTAGAGCTAATCAAAAGGTGACATGTGGCTAGGGTTTAATGTGTTAACCTAGCTATTTAAGTGGGGTTATGAAAAGAAAACACAACCAGCAGCCTCTCCTCTCATATGTCACGCCACTTTGAGCCTCTCCAGCTATTTCTCTTCATCTCTCATCAATTCAAAGAGATTAGCCATCAATCTCTTGAATTAAGAACACTAGAAATTGTTTCTAGTGTCCTGTTTGCATCTCTAATCTCTTAAAAGGAAGAACTTGAATTTCTAATTAATAGAAAAGGCTTTAGAAGCTGTTCAAGGGCTGCCATAGGTGTTCTTGGTGTGGACAAGCTAGAGGGACAACATCTGGTGTCCTGAAGACGAATCTCAAAGCGCAGAACATTGCGGCACATCAAGAGGTTAGTGTAATCGTTCTTGATTTAATCTAGGGTTCTGAAATTAATCTGATTAATTTTAAAATCTTAAATGACAAATACAGATCCAAAAACATATTAAAAGAGTTTTAATATGTTGTTTATCATTGAAATTAAATAGATAAAAATAAATCTTGCATGGTGCATGTGACCCTAGGTGAAAATTTTTGAATTCAATGGTATAATTTTGTGTTTTTCACGCTTCCGTTCCTTCAGCACTGGGTATCAAGTACCTCGGGCCGTCACACCATCGGTCACATATGTATCTCCCGGTGTGCAACAGAACAACTAACAAGCTGTAAATAATATTAGGCACGAGGCCAAGTCTCAACACACTATCAAAATGGCTAAAAGCCATAAAATCACAGAATGGCATAATGCCATGTGTAGTACTGCTAACTGAACCCTATTGGCATGCCAAACTATCCAAACCAATCTAGTTAGGTATACTAGGGCATTTGATACTTTTGAATTCTTCAATTTTTGAATTTTAAGTTTTGGTGTCACTATTCACCTCATTGGTCAACAAAAATGTTGACTTTTGGATAGAAAATAGGTACATTGGTTTTGACACTCCCAACATACCACATTTTGCATTCAAAACTTGTTGGCATTAAGCATTAATACCATTTCTAAGCTTAAACCAAGGGAAGCAAAATTTTCAATTTTTGTAACCCAAATTTACTGTTCCATTGGGCACTGTTGCAGTGGGAATTTGAGGAAATGGTAAACATGAAAGTTGTTCCTTATTTTGTCTAGTTGAATTTCCTTTTTTGAATCACTCCATTTGGAGTTTTGTAACTCCAGATATCGTCCAAAAACCACAGCTGGCCGGATTTCCAATCTGCAGAATTTACCAAATCTATAGTACCATGAATAGTGACTGCCACTGCCTTTTTGAAAGGTTCTGGTCATAATTTGGGGTAGGTTTCTTCATGAAAGTTGTTTGTCTATGTCTTAACCTTTTGCTGTAAAAATTTCAGGTCAATTGACCATTTTTACAGTGAGTTATGGCCAAATGAACAGTTTCATTTGGTTATTCTGCAGAACCTGTTTGCAGGATATCCGGATTGGGGCCAATTTTTAGTCCACTTGATTTAGTCTTTTGGAAATGGTTTCTTAAGAAAAATTGTGCCATTATAAGTCTAGTTTCATGTCCAATTGGCCAAACACCAATTGGACCTACACAGTCAAAGTTATGACTGTCTAAGTGGGCTGGAATCACAGCCTCCCTGCTGCTGTCACTAGGCAGCCTACCCATTTCAGTTTGCCATGCTATATTTCAGTCCAAATTATAGTCAACTTACCTCAAATGGTCACTAATTGACCACTAGAATGTTCTTTAACAATTTCATAAGCCAAGTCCACATTTTACTCCCAAAACCCTAGCTTCCCATTATGATTCACACAAGATGTCTTAATTTGCTAACTCATTCACTAACCACATACATACATGCTTTAAACATGATCTCTAGTCCACTTTAAATCTATCAAAACAGTCAACCCTATCCCTTCCTTAGGGCTGCCGAAATTCATGGTGGACATACACATAATTTTTATTCATTTAAGTTACAAATTCTTACTTAATTCAAGTCACTAACATGGAAATAAAGAGTTTAAGGTATATATGTGCACTAACCTCTTGTAGGGCAGAATTTTCCAAGCTTAAACTTCACTTTTTCTCTTTCTTTTTGCTCCCAAAAACTTCACCAAACTGAAATATCAAGGTTTTATGTTGACACTTAGGGTTTTTGTTGAAGGAAAGCTAGGGAAAATGAAGATGTAGAAAGTTTGTTAATGGAGGAGTGAGGGAGGAGGTGTAAAACGTTTTGAAGAAGAAGAAAAGGGCTGCTATTTTTTTCTAGAATTCTGCCTCCTTTTCTTTAGTTTAATGTATTTTAATTGTCTTGCTTTAATTTGATTGGTCATAGCATTTTTAATTACCTAAGCATGACATCATAATTCTCAATTTAGCTCATTTTTCTTTCTTTTCTTTTCTACTAAATTTCAATTTAATTTTTAGCAATATTTATTTATATTTTATGTCATAATAATTATTTACTCAACTGGACAAGTCGGCCAAAAATCGCCTCTGAAGGCGAAATGACCAAAATGCCCTCCGTTTGGCTTAACGGGTCAAAATTGTCTGTACCGATTGAAAAATATTTCTAAATATTTTCTTGGCATTCTAATGCCATAGGAACCTCAATGACCCTTCTCTGGAGTCCCAAAAATTATTTTATGAATTTTTTCCCGGGTCTAGGGCTCCTAGTTGCGAGAACCGCAACTTCCCTCTGGGTTACCCATCGCTTGGGCACCGGCTCATTTAACTTGGTTGTATTTTATTTCTAAAAGTTTTCCTAAATTTTTCTTATTAATATTTGAGTTAATTATGGTTCCTCACTTTAGTTTAAATATTTTTCCGGACGTTCTAGCTGTCCGGACCGACACTGGTCACCGGAACAGTAGAATGTACAGAGTTGCTACCGGGAGGGTGTTACAATAACTCAGAATGACCTGAAATTAGTGCCAAAAGTTCAATAAGGCATAGAGCTAAAAATTTGCTTCTTTGAGCAGAAGCTAAAAACCAATGAAAATAGGACATTTAGCTAGATCAATCTAACATACCAAAATTGAAAAATTGACAATACTATACAATAAAGCCTATAAATCAATTGGCAATAAATGCCAACTTGTGAGAAGTGTAAATTGTACTATATTGGCATCATATTGAAATGCAAATTGTGATATGTTGATACTAGAATCAACCTATCCATGATGTATAAAAAGGTTCAATATTTTTGTTTATTAGTGAAAGGCATAATGACCTATAAACCCTAAAAATAAAGAATTAAATATTTAAGTTTGTAAATACCCTAGTATTGCCTAATTGTCTAGTTTAGGTAGATTGGCATGCAGATAGGGTTTTGATAGCTGCATTGTAAGTGGCATCGTGCCATATTGTCTTTTATGGCTTATTATGCCACACTATGATTTTAATAGCCTATGGCTAAACAGATTGTGTTATTATACTCGGCTTATTGCCTAATTGATTATATGGTTTCTTAGCCCTACTGTTTGCACATCGGGAGATACTTTATGACCGATGGTATGACGGCTCAAGATACTAGGTACCTAGTGCTATTTTATCCATTGTTTGCACACCGAGAGATACTTTGTGACCGATGGTGTGACGGTCCGAGGTACTAGGTACTCGGTGCTATTTTATCCACTGTTTGCACACCGGGAGTGTAACACCCCTCTCTCATCTACAGTATAGCCGAGCAAGGCATGCTACACGGCATACCGGAACATCTTATCTTTGATTATTTCATTTTCTGAGCTCAATTTGATTTTAAGAAGTCTTTTATGTAATATTCATATCATACTGATATTATTTTCATACTTTGATAAAATCAGTGTTTCAAGATTGGTAATAAAAATTTGGCAAGGTGCCGTCTATATTTCAGACAAACTGTCCTTCCAAACCTATTGAAAATAGTTTAATATAATAATATCAAAATCTCAAATATTTCACAGTTTCTATTTCTCAGTAAAGTCAATAGACTTTTACGGTCATTAAACAGTTCCATGATATAGTCCATAATAATTCAACTATATCCAGAAAATCTTCATGTTATTTAATATGTACAAAATATTACAAACTTTAGAGCTTTCATAATATTACAAAATACAAGACCGAATTTCAAAAATACAACAAAAGTACAAAATACAAGATATCCTAAGTCCTACCATGTATGCAATGCAGTGCAGATGACTCTGGACTCCTATGCAAATCTGATGTCTCACCCGATCGTAGGTCTGCTGGGCTCCCCTGCTGTGTCTCCAATTGTGACACCCCTTACCCGACTACAGTGTAGCCGAGCAAGTTATGCCACTCAGTGTGCCGAGCACTCTATTTTATCTTAATTCATTTTTTTATTCTTCCTTTTGAATATAACTTGTGAAATATAATTTATTTAAGCCTTTTGTCGAAATTATAATTTATTTGAGGTTCCGAAAATTTTATAGAAAATCCGGCAGAGTACCGGCTAAAAATGGAGAAAGCCGTTCTTCGGAACCTGTGAAAAACACTTCCTATATTCTTATTCATTCATCTCAACTCCATTTATCAAAATCTCAATATTTTTCAGTTCACATTCATTTCTCAATCATTCACCTCATTTGATAATCATGTACCAGTTACAGATCAATATTCACTTTTCCATTTACAAACACAAATTTGCATTATTTACATGAAAATCAAAATACATTACATAAGTTTCATTACATATGAAAAAAATCAAAATTTATTACAGAATGCCAAAATGACACCTAGTGTCCTACCAATGCACTGTAGCCTGTGAGGTGACACAGACACTATGCAGAACTGTGAACGGCCTTACCCAATCTGTGGTCTACTGGGCCCTCTGTCCAAACCTTCAGTACCTACGCGTTGCAAAAGCGACGCGCTAAGCATAAAGCTTAGTGGTGCCAATAATACAAGAAATATAATATGCAAATAAAAATCATAATTTCTTAGCCATTGTGTTCATAAGAACTGAATAATTACCAACTAAATGTTTAGTCGAGGGCTAATTACGTTTTATGATATTAACTTCTTCATGCATTTTGTTAATTATTTTCTTCATGATCTTGAGTTTCTTTGTATTCTATCATAATCATTCCTGATATTTAATTTTCGTATTTTCTTTAACAATCAGTTCAATTACAGTTATACTTTTCCATGCCCAAGTAACCTATACAAATTGACCAGACTGGATAATGGATCGTTGGCACTGGACACCGCGGTGCCTCGGGCTGTCATACCATTGGACGCAGAACGTCAACCACGTATGCAGTCAGTATGGCTAAAAAGCCATGATATCACATGATCGGGCATAAAAGCCATGAATACGGGTATAAAGCCATGAATACGGGCATAAAGCCATGAATACAGGCATAAAGCCTTTCGCAGTACTGCTAAAACAATACCCTATTGGCATGCCAACCTATCCAAACCAATCACATTAGGCCTACTAGGGCATTTTGCACTTTTAAGTTTCACAATTTTTGAATTTCAAGTCTTGGTGTCACTATTCACTTCATTGATCAACAAAAAGTTGACTTTTGTATAGAAAATAGTTGCATTGGTTTTAACACTTCCGATGTACCACATTTTGCATTTAAAACTTGTTGGAATCAATTACCAAATCCATTTCCAAGCTTATTTCAAGTTTTCATGTCACTATTCACTTCATTAGTCAACTAAAATGTGGACTTTTGCATAGAAAATATGTACATTGACTTTGGCACTTCCAACATACTACATTTTTCATTTAAAACTTGTTGGTTTTGGTCACTTTCTCAAAGCTTAGGTCATTTTGGCAAAATTGCCAATTTTCGGTTTTGGTGCTCCGAAGTTGCACTGTTTCATTGGTCGATTTACTATTGGAATTTGACAAAACTTCCTTCATAGAAAATGTTCCTTATTTTGTCTAGTTGAATTTCGTTTTTTGAATCACTCCATTTGGAGTTTTGTAGCTCAAGTTATGGCCAAAATAAGTTTACTGTTCACGTGCACTGTTCATGCTGAGATTTTGGGTCTAGCAGATTTTTAGTCCAACTTTGGTCAGTAATTTGATCAAGTTAAGTTTATAATTTGGTCTAACTTTCTTCTTATGAAATGTTCTACCATACCTTAGGTTTCCATCGGTTCAAGAATCACCTAAATCCGAGTTTTCTAGAGAGAGTTATAGCCACCCAAACATTACTGCTCAAGTGAAAATTCTGGAAATCTCAATACAGTAAACTTCACTTTGCTCAATGATTTGATTAGGTTCTGGTCATAATTTGGGGTAGGTTTCTTCATGAAAGTTGTTTGTATATGTCTTAACTTGTTGCTGTTAAAATTTCAGATCAATTCACCATTTCTACAGTGAATTATGGCCAAATGAACAGTTCATTTGGTCATTTCTGCAGGGGCTGTTTGCAGGGTATCCGGATTGGGGCCAACTTTTGGTCCTCTTGCTTTGGTCTTTTGGGCAGGGTTTCTTCAGTAAAAATGTGCAATTATAAGCCTAGTTTCATGTCCAATTGGCCAAACACCAATTGGACCAACACAGCTCAAGCTATGGCAGTCCAAGTGGACTGAAATTTTAGTCACCCTGCTGCACTCACAAGGCAGCATGCTCCTTCACTTTGCCATGCTACATTTCAGTCCAATTTATGGCCAACTTACCTAAAATGGTCACTAATTGACCATTAAAATGTTCTCTAACAATTTCCTAAGCCAAGTCAAATTTTCACTTCTCAAAACCCTAGTTTTCCCTTATGATTCACACATACACCTACTTAAGCACTTCCATTCATTATATATGTGTATATACACCTTAAACATAATCTCTAATTCATTCTAAGTCCATTAAAACCATCAAAAACACTCCATCATTGTTCCTTCCTTAGGGCTGCCGAAAATCATAGTAGGCATACACATAATTTTGGTTCATTTAAGTTACAAATTCATACTTGTTTCAAGTCTCTAGCATGGAAATAAAGAGTTTTGAATATATATGTGCACTAACCTTGAATAGGGTAGATTTTTCCCAACTCAAACTTCACTTCCTTTCCTTTTCTTGGCTGCCAAACATTTCCCCAAGAGGTATGGACAAGTTTTGATGAAGGTGACTTAGGGTTTAGTAGTGGAAATTCATGGGAAAAATGAAAGTGATGAAAGAAACTTCTATGGAGGCTATGGAGAAGAGAGTCACGTATTGGAGGAAGAAGAAGAAGAAGAGCAGATTTATTTTGGTCCATTTTGACTCTTTTAAGTGTTTTAAGAATGCTTATTAACTTGTGATTGGTTGGGATTAAGTGAGTGACATCATGTGATGTCATTATCTTTAATTTTCCTTATTTTCTTTTCTTTTCTTTTCTACTAGCTTCAAATTAATTTTTCATCAACATTAATTCATATTTTATGTCATAATAATTATTTACTCAACTGGACAAGTCAGCCAAAAATCGTCTCTGAAGGCGAAATGACCAAAATGCCCTCCGTTTGGCTTAACGGGTCAAAATTGTCTGTACCGATTGAAAAATTTTTCTAAATATTTTCTTGGCATTCTAATGCCATAGGAACCTCAATGACCCTTCTCTGGAGTCCCAAAATTTATTTTATGAATTTTCTCTCGGGTCTAGGGCTCCTCGTTGCGAGAACCGCAACTTCCCTCTGGGTTACCCATCACTTGGGCACCGGCTCATTTGACTTAGTTGTATTTTATTTCTAAAATTTTTACTAAATTTTTCTCATCAATATTTGAGTTAATTATGGTTCCTCACTTTAGTTTAAATATTTTTTCGAAGTTCTAGGTCCGACCAAGATCGGTCATCGAACAATAGATCGTATGGAATTGCTACCGGGAGGATGTTACACCAATACCTACGCATTACAAAAGCAACGTGCTAATCAATTTGGCTTAGTGGTGCCAAATATAAAGAAATATACACTAAAATAAAGTAAATAAAATGTTTACGAATTTTTGGTGGTGCTTTATGTCAGTAGACTAGATTTAGGTATTTGAATTTAATAGTACTTGAATTACTGCCCCTGTAGCCTATATACTGACTAGACTGGATAAACGGATATACTGGCACTGGGTACCTAGTACCTCAGGTCGTCACTCCATCAGTCACAAAGTGTCTCCTAGTGTGCAAATAGCATGGCTAAAAAGCCATATAGTCAATTTGGCGATAAACAAAAAATAAATACACAATATGTATAGCCGTAGGCTATTAAAGTCACAATGCAGCATAATAAGCCGTAAAAACACAATATGGCATGTAGCCATTTACAGAACAGCTCTCAGAATCCTATTGGCATGCCAACCTATCCAAACTAGTCAACTAGGCAAACTAGAGCACACTATAAATTAATTGTTTAATTCATCAAATTTTTTTGAGTTTACTAGTTATTATGTAATTCATAAGTCAATGCATATGTTGACCTTTTTAGGTACTATGGATAAGTTGTTTCTAGCATCAACATGTCACATATTGTAATTCAATATGCTGCCAATATAGTGCAATTTACCATTTTGATAAGATGGCATTCATTGCCAAATTGCTTCAAGCATCATTGTATGTAAATGTCAAATTCTCAATTTTTGGTATGCTAGATTGGTCTAGCTTAAAGTCCTATTTCTCTTGTTTTTAGCTTATGGTCAAAGAAGAAAAATTGTAGCTCTATGTCTTATTGCACGCGAGACAAAATTTCAGGTCATTCCGAGTTGTATGGACCAAGATATGGTCAATTTACTAAAGCTGGACAGATTGAACTTTTAGTGCAAAATTTGGTCAATTTTAGGTCACTTTTAGTCTTGGCAGTTTTAGTACCCAAACTTGTGCAAGCTATTTGGTTTGGTTCTAGTCATTTATGGGCTTTGGTGTCTTCATAATAATTGTAGCTCTATGTCTAAGCTAACCATGGTAAAAATTTCAGGTCAATTGGACCTGTTTTAAGTGAGTTATGGTCATCCTCATGATTACTGTTCATATGATAAAAAATCTGGGTTGCAAGGTTGCTATTCCGGATTTGGTCATTTTTAAGGTCAGTTTATAAGCAGAATTTTGGCAACATTTCTACATGAAAGTTGGCCTATTTGGTGTCTAGTTTCACCCCCCATTGTCCTCATACCAATTGGGTTCATAGTTTGGCACTTATGACCTAATTTAGATACTGCCTTCAATACACAACCTGCACAAAGCACATACACTTCCAATTTGACATTCCTTCTCCTCCACATTACTTCAATATTCAATTAATGACACTTCCATATATATATATATATATATATATATATATATATATATATATATATATATATATATATATATATATATATATATATATATATTGTATACAATTCCAACAACAATTTTGGGCAGAACATTTAAGTGCTCAATGCACACAATTCACCACTAAGTTCAACATTCACTTTCACCAAAATTCAACATATCTCAATGTCAATATTACACATACACTTCAACATAATCATACTTCAATATCACTTACACATGCTACCCACAATTTAACACTAGCATATTTCATTAATAAACTACATATTCACACACAAATTCATGATTTAATAGGCTGCCAAACATGGCAGTTTGCCCAAAGCATTAAGGTTCCATTTCACACCCTTAATTCAAGCACTATATGCACATACTTAGATTTTAACTTAGTACATCCTCCATTTGAGTTAATCAACCATAATTTCCATCCATTAGAGGTAAGAAAAACTCAAATACAATACATAATCATAGCTACCGATAATGTACTATTTCATTTCTCAATGTTTTCTTCATTTCTCGTCACCAAAATACTCACCTCAACCTAAACGTAAGGTTTACTAAAGCAAGGGAGAGGTTTTGGACACTTACCACTTTTGGAGCTTGTTAAAACTTCACCAAATTTCTTCCTTTTTGTTCCCTATAATCTACCCAAGAGGTGTGGACCAACTTTAGTGAAGGAGCTTGAGAAAACTATGGCTTATTCATGGTGGATGTGAAGCTTTTGCTTGGGACGTTAATGGTGGTTTTGGGAGGAGATGGAATTCGGCCAAAGTGAGTTATGAGGAAGAATAAGGTGTTATGGGATTGCACATGTCCATTTAGGTGTTTAAAATACTCCCCTAGTGGTCCACTAACTTAATATATATATATATATATATATATATATATATAAATATAATTAAACTTTTAATTATCCTAAGTTTACTCCCATTTCTTTCACTATTCTTATAATGTATCACAATTTAATTTTTCATGACATTTTCTAAGTGCAATATCATTTATTTTTAATGGACATTGAAGTCAAAAGGCAACTCTAGGTGTCAAATGACTAAAATGCCCCACTTTGGGTTATATTCTCGATTTTTCGGTAACACTAATTTTTGTCTGTTTCTCAATTTTTTGTTTTTCTTTGTACTAATTTATTAATTTTTCTTTGATATTTCTAGTGTCAATTACATTTCAATAAACCTTTATTTATGTATCAAAATTAAATTCTGAGGGTTCCTCGTAGTCTTGGGGTCGGCAACGGCCTTCTCGGTGCGTTCACCCATCGCTGCTATGCCGGCTCATTTAACTTAGCTTCATTTTCTCTCTTTCACTTTTCTTTGATTTTTCTTGTTTTTTTTTATTTATTTCATCATTATATGTCTGTTCACTATCACTGAAGTGTAGTTCCAGACATCCTGACTTGCCTAGACTGTTATTTGGCCACTAGAGCAATAGAACGTATAAAATACATAAGGTGGGGATGTTACAACTCTTCTCCTCTAAATAAAAATATCGTCCTCGAAATTTACCTGATGTGAAGAGCTGAGGGAACTATTGCCTCATTGTCTCCTCGCTCGCCCATGTTGCCTCTTCTGTGTTGTGGTGTCTCCATAGGATTTTCATCAGTGAAATTATGTTGTTTTTGAGCTCTTTTACCTCTCATGCTAAGATTTTAATTGGTTCTTCTTCATATGTCAGGTTAGGTTGTACCACAATTTCTTCTGCTGAGATGATATGTGAAGGATCTGATCTGTATCTTCTGAGCATTGAGACATGGAATACATTATGTATCTTGTCCAGCTCAGGTGGAAAGGCTAATCTGTAGGCTACTGGTCCCACACGTTCCATAACTTCATATGGGCCAATGAACCTAGGGCTTAATTTTCCCTTTTTCCTAAATCTCAACACTTTCTTCCACGGTGATACTTTGAGAAATACCTTCTCGCCAACTTCGTACTCAATGTCCTTTCTTTTCAAGTTAGCATAAGATTTTTTCAGTCTGAGGCAACTTTCAAATTGGCTTTTATCAGTTTCACCTTTTCCTCTATCTATTTTATCAAGTCTGGCCCCACTAGCTTATCTTCATCCAATTCAGTCCAACATATAGGTGTTCTGTATTTTCTCCCATACAGTGCTTCATAGGGTGCGATTTGTATGCTAGCTTGATAGCTATTGTTATATGCAAATTCTACCAGTGGAAGGTATCTGTCCCAACTTCCCTCAAACTCAATAACACAACTTCTCAGCATATCCTCGAGGACCTATCACATATGTTCGATTATTATTATCATTATCAGTTCAATTATTGTTTACAATAACTCAATGAGTTTTAGAATTTACCTGGATTATTCTTTCTGACTGTCCATCCGTCTGAGGATGAAAAGCCAAACTAAAAAGGAGTTATGTGCCCAAGGACTCTTGTAATTTCTTCCAAAATCTAGATGTAAACCTCGGGTCTCTATCAGATATAATGGAAAGCGGAATTCCATGTAGTCTAACTATCTCACTGATATACAATTCTGCTAGCTTTTCCAGTGAGTAGTAAGTTCTGACTGGTAGAAAATGTGCTGATTTGGTCAACCTATCCACAATCACCCATACTGCATCAGGCTTCTTCTGAGTGAGAGGTAGACCACTGACAAAGTCCATAGTGACTCGGTCCTATTTCCATTCAGGTATGTTTATGGGCTATAACAAACCTGATGGAACTTGATGTTCTGCTTTGACTTGCTGACATGTCAAACATCTAGTTACATAGTCAACTATGTCCTTCTTCATACCTGGCCACTAGTATCGGAGTTTCAGGTCACGGTACATTTTTGTGCTTCCTCGGTGCATAGCATACACACTGTTATGTGCTTCTCTTAGAATATTGGTTTTCAATTCTTTATCATCTAGAACACACACTCTTTCTTTATAGTACAGGCACCCATTTTCTTTCACTTCATATTCAGTTTCCTTCCCTTCAGTGATTTTGCCTATAAAAGCTATTAATATCTCATCTGTCTTTTGCCCATCCTGTATTTGTTGTAACAGATTCGGCTTCACTTGCAACTAAGCCAAAATAACTCCATCATGAGTTAAGGACAGTTAGGCATTTAGAGATCTTAATGCTACAATAGATTTTCTGCTTAAAGCATCAGCAACTATATTTGCCTTTCCAGAGTGGTAGTCAATCACACAATCATAATCTTTTAGGAATTCAATCCATCGCCTCTGTCTCAAATTAAGTTCCTTCTGGGTTGGCAAATACTTCAGACTCTTATGGTCTGTGTATATGTAGCATTTTTCTCTATACAAGTAATGCCTCCATATTTCAATGCGAAGATAATTACTGCTAACTCTAAATCATGAGTAGGGTAGTTATTTTCATGTGGCCTTAACTGCCTGGAAGCATATGCGACCACTTTCCCTTCTTGCATGAGTACACACCCTAACCCATTATGTGAGGCATCACTATAGACTACAAAGTCTTTTCCAGACATTGGCTGTGTTAACACTGGTGCCTCTGTCAACATAGCCTTCAGCCTCTCAAAATTGGCTTGACACTTGTCATTCCAGTCAAATTTCATATTCTTGTGTAGTAATTTGGTCATTGGAGCAGCTATCAAGGAAAATCCCTTTACAAATCTTCTATAATATCTAGCTAACCCCAAGAAACTTCTGATCTCAGTTTTATTTCTGGGAGGCTTCCATTCCATCACTGCTTCAATCTTTTTGGGATCCACTCTAATCCCTTCAGCTGACACTACATGTCCAAGGAATGCAATCTCATTCAACCATAACTCACACTTGGACAATTTGGCGTACATATTCACACACAAATTCATGATTTAATAGGCTATCAAACATGGTAGTTTGCCCAAAGCATTAAGGTTCCATTTCACACCCTTAATTCAAGCACTACATGCACATACTTAGATTTTAACTTACTACATCCTCCATTTGAGTTAATCGACCATAATTTCCATCCATTAGAGGTAAGAAAAACTCAAATACAACACATAATCATGGCTGCCAAAAATGTACCATTTCATTTCTTAATGTTTTCTTCATTTCTCTTCACCAAAATACTCACCTCAACCTAAACATAAGGTTTACTAAAGCAAGGGAGAGGTTTTGGACACTTACCACTTTTGGAGCTTATTAAAACTTCACCAAATTTCTTCCTTTTTGTTCCCTATAATCTGCCTAAGAGGTGTGGACCAACTTTAGTGAAGGAGCTTGAGAAAACTATGGCTTATTCATGGTGGATGTGAAGCTTTTGCTTGGGACGTTAATGGTGGTTTTGGGAGGAGATGGAATTCGGCCAAAGTGAGTTATGAGGAAGAAGAAGATGTTATGGGATTACACATGTCCATTAAGGTGTTTAAAATACTCCCCTAGTGGTCCACTAACTTAATATATATATATATATATATATATATATATATAATTAAACTTTTAATTATCCTAAGTTTACCCCCCATTTCTTTCAATATTCTTATAATGTATCATAATTTAATTTTTCATGACATTTGCTAAGTGCAATATCATTTACTTTTAATGGAAATTGAGGTCAAAAGGAAACTCTAGGTGTAAAATGACCAAAATGCCCCACTTCGAGTTATATTTCTGATTTTTCAATAGCACCGATTTTTGTCTATTTCTCAATTTTTCATTTTTCTTTGTACTAATTTATTAATTTTTCTTTGATATTTCTAGTATCAATTACATTTCAATAAACCTTTATTTATGTCTCAAAATTAAATTCCGAGGGTTCTCCGCGGTCTTGGGGTCAGTAACGGCCTTCCCGGTGCGGTCACCCATCACTGCGGTGTCGGCTCGTTTAACTTAGCTTCATTTTCTCTCTTTCACTTTTCTTTGATTTTTCTTGTATTTTCTTTTTATTTATTTTATCATTATATGTCTGTTCACTATCACCGAAGTGTAGTTTCAGACATCCTGACTTGCCTGGACTATTATTTGGCCACTAGAGCAACAGAACGTATAGAATACATACGGTGGGGATGTTACAGGGAGATACTTTGTGACTGATGGTGTGATGGCTCGTGGTACTAGGTGCCCAGTGCTATTTTATCCATTTATCCAGTTTGGTCGGTGTATAGGCTACACGGGTAGTTAATTTAAACATTAATAAATTCAGGCAGCTAAATTAAGTTTATTAACCTATAGTATAACCAAAGTAAGCAAAAATGAAATATTAGCAAATAAAGGTACAAACAGAAATAAAAGAATAATTTTAGTACAGATTACTGAAATATTAGTCTGCAAAGAATATCGACACCTTGAAATCAATAAATGATTAATCTGTTTTATTTTAGTTTATTTCTCTTTATCATTGGTACCACTAAGTAAAATTGCTTAGCGCGTTGCTTTTGTAATGTGTAGGTATTGGAGACACAGCTGGGGAGCCTAGTTAATCTACGACCTGTTGAGAGATCAGATTTGTACAGGAGTCCAGAGTCATCTGCACTGCATTGCATACATGGTAGGACTTAGAGATTTTTGTGTTTTGTCTTTCTGTTGTATATTGAAATTTAGCCCTGTATTTTGTAATATTATGAAAGCTTTAAAGTTTGTAATAATTTGCATATATTAAATAACATGGAAATTTTCTAGATGTATTTGAATTATTATGGACTGTATTATGAAACTATTTAATAACTATGAAAGTCTATTGACTTTACTGAGAAATTGAGACTGTGAATGAAATTGTGATTTTGAGAATACTATATTAAGATTACTTTTAACAGGTGCAGAAGGACTATTTGTCCAATTTATAGACGATACTTTGCCGAATTTTTGTTAAAATTTTGCGACACTCAGTTTTATCAAAGCATAAAATAATAAACAATCATGATGTAAATTTCACACAACAATTTCCTAAACCAAATTGAGTATTCAGAAAATAAGATAATCACATACTAGGTGCTTCGGCACGCCTTGCTCGGCTACACTATAGACGGGTGAGGGGTGTTGCAGGGGGAGAGGACAAAAGGGACATAAAAAAAAAAAAAAAAAAACTAAAAGCCCCTCCTCTCCATACAAAATCAGTGAATAAAATTAGTATACTTGATATTTTATGTATACATGCTATCCTCATATTTGCATTCCCTAAAAACCTTTCATTGGTAACCAAGTCATTATCCTTTAGCCCCATTACAACCCTTTACAGACCTTTTGATCTTTTGAAGACTGTATGCTACATTAGTGGAGATAGGAAATTGAGATATGCATATGAAGTTGGAATTTGAATACTCCATCACAATTATCCATAATAGAGGCAAATTTGGGGGAGTAAGTGTTTCTCAAGTCTATCCTAATAAAATAAGTTATTTGTGACTTATTAATAGCCTTGCATAGAGGAATAACTAGTTAAAACTCCATGAAAAGTGTGAAGGTTTAGGAAGGTAACTATTGAAGCCCTTTTGCCTTGAAGGAAGGGAATTGGTAGGAAGGTTGAAAGAGTTCAACTGTGTGTATATTGAGATTATGGTTATGTTTCTAAGTTTTCCCCTAAAAAGTGTTCTAAAAAGAGTTTTGATTTTCTTAAGGAGAAGCAAAAGTTTAAGTTTGGGGGTATTTGATACACTTGTATTATATAGATGTTTTTAAGTATATTTGTATAATATTTCATAGCATTTAGAATAGTAATCTCATGCATAACCATTAATTTCATTAACTTCTATAAATTCCATTGCTAAGCTCTAAATTCCATGTTTTCTACATCATTTCAGATATTTGGGTGAAGTTTAAGAGCATAGGAGTGCGGAAGGAAACTTGGAAAGGTCAAAGGATTGAGAAAAGCTACTGATACAAAGTGCACGAGTCATGTAAGCAAAGCCACAGACCCTTGTAACCTACTGCCAGAAGAAAGCCAGAGAGCCAAAGAAGAAGCAAAAGTACACGAGTCATGTAATTAGTCTCGTGTAAGCTATGGAGACCCGTGTAAGTCTCTGCCGGGCACAAGCTTGAAGAATTCTCTAAAAATAGAAGTACACAGGCCATGTAACTAGACCCTTGTACCCAGCGAGGACCCGTGTAAACTCCTGTGCCAATGCAAGACACAACCATTCAGCTCCAGTAAGTTACACAACTCTGGGCTGTGTAATGACACACGGACTGTGTACTATGCGGAAGCCAGTTTCTTAATCCGAATTCCAACTCCTATTTACACACTCCAAATAGACTCCTAATGCTTTTGGGATTCTAAGGACCTAACCCTAGACCAGCTATTATAAATAGAAGTAGAATATGACAATAGGGGAGCTCTTCTTTCAATTCAACCTTTTTGTAGAGCTTTTTAGAGTTTTCAGAAGGGTTTTCATTTTTTCATACTTGTATTGTTCAGTTCTTTTGTTCTATTTCTCTAAATGGACTCTTTATGTTCTTTTATTTTATTTCCTCCATGTTTGTTGAACTCACCATGAGTGAGTAATTCCTTTATTCTTGAATTAGGAGAGTAACATTTGCAATTGTTATTATGGATAAATATTGAGTTTTATAAATTGGATTTGAGTTTAGTTGTTTGATTCAACTTCTTGTGATATTAATGCATGCTATGTGTCGGTAACCACTTAGTATTAATTGCAGATATTAATTGAAAGATTAAAAGGTGAAGATTAATATTAGAAAATCGAGATCTTGAACTTAGGAAATCTGACCTAGAGATAGGCTGATACCTTTATGGAATTCCAAAATTAATCATAGATCTTAAACAGTTTTAATTAATTTAATCACCATGAAAGTAGGGTTTAGGTTAATTAAAATACACCTTAAGTGCCCTGAGAGAGGACTTAGGATATCCTAGGATTAATTTCCATCAAAGCAATTATTCTCAATCTGATGAATAGGTAAGATTAAAATCCATAGTAAAGTTGTAGTGTGAAATCTTAATTCTAGAATTGCTTTTATAAATAGTTTAATTCAAAAATTACTTTCAACATTTAAAATAGGTTTAACTCATTCTCATCCATATTCGATAGTCTAAACAGTCAAAATTATCGTGTAGCCTGGTACTTGCTAATTAAATTCCTCGTGGGAATAATACTTCACTCATCACTTTATTACTTGTTAGCGATCCGTGCACTTGCGGTGGTTGAAAAACCAACAAACGGTTACTTGGGCATAAATATCAATAATACACTTTAAATTTAAATAATTACATGAAGAGATCACAGATATGAGTAATAAGACTGAACATGGAATAAATGAACAGAAAATATCCTGATTAACTTAGTTGTTTCTAAAGTTCTATAAACATGTAAAAGACTATAAACTCATGAAATCTATATTTCTTTATAAGGTTATACGTAGAATAACTATTCCAATTATTTAACTATTTTTATTTCAAATTATAGCATCACTAAGCAGAAATGCTTAGCGCTATAGATTGTTTTCTCGCGTAGGTACAGGTGACTACCACCAGCAGTCGTAGCAGCAACAGTAGACTCTAGCTAGGATCTTGATCAAATCTGCTACAGTATCAGTGTCACCTCAGCAGTCTATTTTGGTAGAGCTTATGTATTTAGATTTTGCATTTTGATCACTATACATAAGTAATGTTGTAAATCACTTCGAGATATGTAATTAAATTTTTGGATTGTATTTAATTTATACATTATTGTATGTAAATTTTATAAGAATGAAATGAAATGTATTTTCTTGAAAATTTATATGAGCAATGATGTGATGTATGGACATATGAAATGAACATAAATTGTTTTTAACAGGTAAATAAGGAAACTCGCGATGCACTAATAAAACAAAGAAGACTCTGACTGGGTCTCTATAAAAATAAGATGTGATATAAAAAAAAAATTCTACACATAAGATAATATAATTAAATAGACATTAAATTAATATTGAACACGACAAGACAGGATATGTCTCACCTTACCCTTCCGTAAGGCATAACATGATCCCATAGTATACCTAATGAATTACCAAACTACGTCTACTGATAACTCATTAAATACACTACAAGGGATTTTAAACCTTTTCTTATTTCTTTTTTTAAAGTGGTGAGCACTTTTGACTGGTGTAAATTTTTTTTTTTATCTGAAGTGAACCAATTAGCAAATCTGAAGTAGCAATAATTTCTGAAAAAAATTTTTAGCAGAGTGCCATCTGTATTTTTAATAAAACAGTTCTTCAAAAACCTGTAAAAAGCACTTCCAATATATATATTTCTTCAATCCCAAATTCCAATAATAGTTCAACACAATAAATTTCTCAACCTTTATCAACTCAATTCAACATCAATTTTTCAGTGTTTCCAAAAGCTGAGATAAGAGAAATATGTCACAATATTTTTACAGGCCAAAATGATTTACAATTTTAGTTTACAACTGCTCAAGACCAGTACAATATATACATATAGAACACATACATTATAACAAAGACTACAAAAATATGGTATACTCAATATACGCGGTGAGTTCTCAAAATGTAGCACAAGCAGCCTACTCTGCTGCTCTGTTCGTCTGTCTACCTGCGACAGCAATGAAAAAGCTATCGTTGAGCCAATATCTCAGTGGTACATAATATTAAGAAAATGCAATTTAAAACCATAAACCATAAATCATATGAACCATGGATACCTAAAATCATAGTTGAATTCAAAAGACAATGACTATCATAAAGAATTAAACTCCATTTCACAATATCACAATAAATATCAATAAATCACACACATAGCTTAATCATGTTTCCAAATCCAATTCATCCCAAAAATCGATGGCTAGTGAGGAATAACATAGCTAGCTAGCAAATATATGAGTACTCATCCTATTCGTCCTCAACTGACACACACCTCAACACTTCAGTCGGAGAGGGAATTCAAAGTCAATTCGTCCCACTAGACAAGCTAGTGAGGAATTCAATCTAATATAAATGACAACTATTGTTTCAAACCATTTACAATATTTTTCAAGCAATAAGTATCTATCAAATATCATTCAAACAAATTTTCCACAATTTAAAACAATAACATACAAATTATCATTATTTATTTCAATTGAAAATTCAAAAGAAATAACTGTTGTGCACAAACCTCTGAAGAGTAACATCTTGGCCCTGACTCAGTGTTTCCTTCCCCTTCCTTGAGTTTTTGCTAACTGAAACACACAATTTAAAGTGTTTCAGTACTCATTTAAACTGTTTCTAATAATAAGGTTTAATAATTAATTTATTTAATATTATTGCTTTCCTTAGTCAACCTATAATGTTGACCCTTAATGCACTTTAGGGGAATAAATTTTAATGTTACCAATATGTCACATTTTATAGTCCCTAAGTGTTGGTATAAGTTACCAATTCCATTATTAAGTGTATTGCATTTTATTACAATTTATCGGATTTCGGTATGCTATTTTAACCTAGCCGGATAACCTAGCTTCCTCGGTTTTCGAGTTCTGGTCTGACTTACAAACTTGTAGGTCTATGTCTTAGTGAACTCTTGTCACAAATTTTAGGTCATTTTGAGTTTACTAGATCAAGTTATGGTCATTTTACTATTGTTGGTCAGATTGCACTAAAATGGCAAACTTAGGTCATTTTTAGGTCATTTCTAGTTCTGACAGCTTTTATACCCAAACTTGTGCAAGCATTTTGACTTGTGTATGGTCATTTCTGGGTTTTCGTTTCTTCATAAGAGTTGTAACTCTATGTCTAATATATCCATGGTAAAAATTTCAGGTCATTTGGACCTGTTTTGAGTGAGTTATGGCCGAAACACTAACTGCTGTCCAATTAGTCAATTTTCAGGTTTTCAAGTCACTAATCCGGATTTGGTCATTTCTCAAGTCATTTTCTGGACAGAATTTAGGTTGGCTTTCGTCATGAAAGTTGGCACATTTTGTGCCTAGTTTCACCTCAAATTGGCCTCATACCAATTGGAGTCATACAGTTAGGGTTATATGCTCATTTGCACACTGCCCTTTACATGCCTTTCAAACACCAAACCAAACACACATTCACCAACTATATCCTCACTTCTCCAAACCATTCTGCAATTGGCACTAACCATAACCATTCATTCTTTTACATTATAGGTCAACTTGGACAGAATATAACAACCTCACAATACACAAAATGCAATCATAATTCACAAAGTCCAAACCTAATAATATATACACATAAACACTTCTAATTATTACACATAATTCCATCATCAATTTACATACCTTATCACTACTATTCCACATACATATGCTGTCATTTTTTTACAATACTTCAATAACATTTCATGAACTTAAACATTACTAATTTCCATCATGAGGCTGCCCAAGTAATACATTCATATCAAACTTTCATTTTCACTAGCTTACCATTCAAACTTTATACATGGAAATCAACTTCAATATATTTAAACACTTTAATCAATACCCCAAATCACCAAATACAGGAAAAAACCAAGTTAAAATATTGGACTTCCATGGCTGCTGAAATGGAGCTCAACCTAACTCATCAAAACTTCAACTTTTCTTCCGTAAATCAACAACCCACAACCTTAGTTACAATTTTAATGAAACAAGAAATGAAAACAACCACTTACCGCTTTTAAAACTTCTTAAAAACTCACCAAAACCTATCTTTCTTGCTCCCTAATTGATGCCCAAGTTGTATAGAACAACTTTAGTGAAGAAACTTAGAAGAATTGATGGCTTGATGATGGTGGATTGGCCCTTGCATGGTGGACGCCCATGGGAGACTTTCGAGAAGCTTGATTCGGCAATGGAGAAGGAAGAATGAAGATGAAGGCTGTTTAGTGGAGGTGGCTATCCAAAGCTTGGATATGTGTCAAATATCACAAGTTAGTGGTGTAACACCCCTATGTTTGGTAGTGTGTTCTACTGTTTCGGTGACTAGTGTCTGTCCGGACAGCTAGAATGCCTAGAACTACATTTAAATATTGGTGAGGAGACATAAAATAATGAAATACAAGAAAAGAAAATACAAGAAAAATAAAAGAAAAATAATAGCAATGAAATGTAACTAAGTTAAATGAGCTGAGAACCCTACCGATGGGTGACCGCACCGGGAAGTTGCGGCGTGGACCATTGACTTGCCCTGGATCGCAGGGAACCCTGGAAAATATTTTTAGGACTTAAATAAACGTCTATTGAAGTATAAATGTCATTAGAAATATCAAAGAAAAATTAAATAATTAGTATAAAGAAAAATGAAAAATCGAGAAACAGACAAAACTCAGTATTACCGAAAAATTGGGAATCCAACCCGAACAGGGGCATTGTGGTCATTTGACACCCCAAGTTGATTTTTGACCTAAATATCTATGGAAATAAAATAGTGTTAAAGTTTAGAAATTACATGAAAAATTGAAGTTGGAATGAAATATAATGAAGTAAAATTATGGGGTATAATGTGAATAATTAAAAAGTTTAACATTAACTTATTATTTAATTGAGTTAGTGGACTATTATGCACCATATAAAAGCGTAAGTGGACAGATTTCTTCCACTAATATTCTGCATTCATCTTCTTCATCATTTACATTTCATTTGGCCGAACCAAGCTTGGGAGAATTCTCCCATGGTCGCCCACCTTTGAGACATTAAAATTCCATGATCAAGCCCTAGTTTCTTCAAGAGTTCTTCATTAAAGTTAGTCTACACATCATGGGCAACACATAGGCAGCAAGAAAGATAAATTTTGGTGAGGTTTTTAAGAAGTCCAAAAGTGGTAAGTATGTATTTTTAACTCTTGTTTCATTAAACTTTGAATGGGTGTTGTGGGTAGTTGATTTGTGGAAGGATTTTTGAAGTTTGATGAATTAATAGAGATGTACATTTTGGTAGCCAAGAAACCTCACTATGACCAGCTTGTTCTTGTATGTAAATAGTGGTTTGGATGATGATTTAAATGTTTAATTGTATTGAAGTTAAATTCCATGTGTAGGGTTTGATTTGTAAGCTTGAAATGTGAAAATAGAAATTGATGGGTATGTGTAAAATTGTGGCAGCCTCATGAAGAAGATTGAAGTGTTTGAGTTCATGAAATATTGTTGAATTATGTTGCTTATGATGGCAGCATATGTATATGAATAATGGTTTAGAATTGGGTAGGTATATGAGGTATGTCATGTGGTTACATTGTTGTAATTGGACTTGGAAAATTCTGTATTATAGTGTGTATGTTGAGAGTGGTTACAAGCTGCCAAAATGACTAAAAATGTGTTGCTAAATTTGTTAATGTTATGGTACAAACCAGAATTGGCATGGAAGAGTGAACTTGGTAAGCATAGGATGTGTAATTGGTGAAGGATGAACAAATTGTAATAGGGCAGTGTATGTTTTGGCTTAGAACCTTAAGTGTGTGGCTCCAATTGGTATGAGACCAATTGGAGGTGAAACTAGGCACAAATGTGCCAACTTTCATGAACGAAGCTTACCAAATTTCTGCTTAGAAGATGACTTGAAAAATGACCAAATCCGGATTAGTGCTTTGAAAGCCTGAAAATTGACCATTTGGGCAGTAGTTAGTATTTTGGCCATAACTTATTCAAAACAAGTCCAATTGACCTAAAATTTTTACTATGAATAGTTGAGACATATATCTACAATTCTTATGAAGACACCAAAGCCATGAAATGGCCAGAACTAACCCAAATAGCTTGCACAATTTTAGGTCCAAAAATTGGCCGAACCAAAAGTGACCTAAAAATGACCTAAAGTTACCTTTTTGGTACATTCTGTCCAGCATTGGTAAATTAACCATAACTTGGTCTACACAACTCAGAATGACCTGAAATTTTGCCCCGCGTGCAATAAGACATAGACATACAAGTTTGTAGTTTCGACCAAAACCCGAAAACCGAGGAAACTAGGTCATCCGGCTAGGTCAAATTAGTATACCGAAATTCGGCAAATTGCAATAAAATGCAATATACATGAAAATGAATTTGATAACATGTACCAACACTAAAAGGCTGTTAAATGTGACATATTGGTAACATTAAACCTAATTCACCTAGAGTGCATCGAGGGTCAACATTTTAGGTTGACTAAGGAAATAATAGAATTCAATAAGTTAATTATTAAGCTTTATTCTTAGAGACAGTTTAAATGAGTACTGAAACACTTCAAATTGTGTGTCTCAATTAGCAAAGACTCAGGGAAAGGGAAGAAAACACTGAGTCAGGGCCAAGAGACATTTATCAGAAGTTTGTGCACAACAGTTATTTCTTTTGAATTTTTCAATTGAAATAAATTATGACTATTTGTATGTTATTGTTTTAAATTGTGGAAATTTGTTTGAATGGATATTTGATGGATACCTATTGCTTGAAAAACATTGCAATTGGTTTGAAACCACAGCTATCATGTATATTGATTGAATTCCTCGCTAGCTTGTCTAGTGAGATGAATTGACTTTGAATTCCCTCTCTGGCTGAAGTGTTGAGGTGTGTGCCTGTTGAGGACAAATGGAATGAGTACTCATATTATTGCTAGCTAGCTATGTTATTCCTCACTAGCCATCGGCTTTTGGGATGAATTGAATTCCTCACTAGCCATCAGCTCTTGGGATGAATTGAGTTTGAATTCCGTCTCTGGCTGAAGTGTTGAGGTGTGTGCCTATTGAGGACGAATAGAATGAGTACTCATATTATTGCTAGCTAGCTATGTTATTCCTTACTAGCCATCGACTTTTGGGATGAATTGAATTCCTCACTAGCCATCGGCTTATGGGATGAATTGAACTTTGGCAACATGATTAAGCTGTGTGTGTGTGTGTGTGTGTGAGTGCGTGTGTGATTCATTGATATTCATTGTGATATTGTGAAATGGAGTTTAAATTCTTATTGACATTCACTGTCATTTGAATTTAACTATGTTTTAAGTATCCACTATTTATATGACTTATGATTTATGAT
Source organism: Hevea brasiliensis (assembly GCF_030052815.1). NCBI lineage: Eukaryota > Viridiplantae > Streptophyta > Magnoliopsida > Malpighiales > Euphorbiaceae > Hevea > Hevea brasiliensis. The sequence continues at coordinate 29,336,848 of NC_079494.1, read as the reverse complement.
CTAAAGTTGCAATTTGTTAATGTTGTGTACCACTGAGACATTGGCTCAGCGATAGCTTTTCATTGCTATCACAAGTAGACAGACTGACAGAGCAGCAAACTAGGCTGCTAGTACTACACTGAGAGATCATCGGGTACATTGAGTATACCATATTTTGCATTTTGTATTGTAATGTATGTTCACTGTATGTATATATTGTTTTTAGTTTTGAGCAGTTGTAAATTAAAATTGTACATTAAAGTTGTAAACTAAATTTGTAAATTATTTTAGTTTATAAATATTGTGATATATTTCTTTTATCTCAGCTTTTGAAAACACTGGAAAATCATTGTGGATTTGAGTTGACAATTGTTGAGAAACTTATTGTGTTGATTGAAAATTGGAGTTTGGGGATTGAACAAAATAATTGAAGTGCTTTTTTTACAGGTTTTTGAAGAACTGTTTTATTCAAAATACAGATGGGACTCTGCCAAAATTTTTGCAGAAATTGTTAATTCTTCAAATGTGTTAGCTATTTCACTTCAGTTCAAACATTTTTTTAACACTTGTGAATAGTGCTTACCACTCCAAAATGAAGTAAGAAAAGGTTTAAATCCCTTGTCGTATATTTAATGGGTTATCAGTAGACGAAGTTGGTAATTCATTAGATATACTATGGGATCATGTTATGCCTTACAGAGGGGTAGGGTGTGACAAGTGGAGCACTAATGAAGATTTTAATAGTTGTTTATTCAAAGTTTCCAAATTTTGCAATTTTACCTCATTTTTTTTATTATTTAAATTATGTACCACCACTTTAATTTTCATAATATTTTCAAGGTTCAATATCATTTATTTTTAATGGACATTTAGGTCAAAAGGCAACTCAGGGTGTCAATTGACTACAATGCCCCTATTCGGGTTGTATTCCCAATTTTTCGGTAATACTGATTTTTGTCAGTTTCTCAATTTCTCGTTTTTCTTTGTACTAATTTCTTAATTTTTTTTTTGACATTTCTAATGTCATTTATACTTCAATAGATGTGTATTTAAGTCTTAAAAATATTTTTCAGGATTCTTCGCAGTCCAGGGCTAGTCAACGGTCCACGCCGTAACTTTCCGGTGCGATCACCCATCGCTACGATTTTCGGCTCGTTTAACTTGGTTACATTTCATTGCTATTATTTTTCCTTTGTTTTTCTTGTATTTTTCTTTCTTGTATTTCATGATTTTATATATCCTCACTAACATTTAAGTGTAGTTCTAGGCATCCTAGCTGTTCGGACAGACACTGGTCACCTGAACAGTAGAACGCATTATCGAACATACGGGTGTTATAATTCTCCAACCCCCTTAAAATAAATTTCGTCTAAAATTTTTATCTGGTTTTAGCCTCTGAACAGCTGTGGGGGCTGTCTCCTCATGTCCTCTTTACGTTCCCAAGTAGCTTTCTGGCCTGAATGATGGTTCCACAGCACTTTCACCAAGGGTATCTGTTTGTTCCTTAGCTGCTTCACCTCATATGCCAGAATTTCTATGGGTTCTTCTTCATATGAAAGGTCTAGATTTATCTCAATCTCTTCAATTGATAGAACATGAGATGGGTCAGATCTGTACCTCCTTAACATGGACACATGGAAGACACTGTGTATCCTTTCTAGCTCTAGAGGTAATGCCAATCGATATGCCAAAGGACCCACTCTTTTTAGAACCTCATATGGTCCGATGAAACGAGGACTCAGTTTCCCCTTTCTTCCAAATCTCATAATCCTCTTGTCACACCCAACCCCTCCGTAAGGCATAACATGATCCCGTAGTATACCTAATGAATTACCAACTTCGTCTACTGATAACTCATTAAATATACTACAAGGGATTTTAAAACTTTTCTTACTTCTTTTTATAGTGGTGAGCACTATTTACAGGTGTTAAAAAAATTTTTAACTAAAGTGAAACCAGATAATACATTTAAAGAATTAATAATTTCTATAAAAATTTTGACAAAGTGTCATCTGTATTTTGAATAAAACAGTTCTTCAAAAACCTGCAAAAAGAACTTTCAATATTTTGTTCAATCCCCAAACTCCAATCAACACAATAAGTTTCTCAACATTTGGCAACTCAAATCCACAATAATTTTCCAGTGTTTTCAAAAGCTGAGATGAAAAAAAAATATATCACAATATTTACAAACCAAAATAATTTACAAATTTAGTTTACAACTTTAATGTACAATTTTAATTTACAACTGCTCAAAACCAATAACACTATATACATACAGTGAACATATATTACAATACAAAATGCAAAATATGGTATACTCAATACACCCGATGATCTCTCAGTGTAGTACTAGTAGCTTAGTCTGCTGCCCTGTTAGTCTGTCTACCTGCGACAGCAATGAAAAGCTATCACTGAGCTAATGTCTCAGTGGTGCACAACATTAACACAATGTAACTTTAAATCACAAATCATAAGTCATATAAATAGTGGATACTTAAAACCATAGTTAAATTCAAATGACAGTGAATGTCAATAAGAATTTAAACTCCATTTCACAATATCACAATGAATATAAATAAATCACACACACAGAGCTTAATCATGTTGCCAAAGTTCAATTCATCCCAAAAGTCGATGGCTGGTGAGGAATAACGTAGCTAGCTAGCAATAATATGAGTACTCATTCTATTCGTCCTCACCAGGTACACACCTCAACACTTTAGCTAGAGAGGGAATTCAATTCATCTCACTTGACAAGCTAGCAAGGAATTCAATCAATATACATGATAGCTGTGCTTTCAAACCATTTACAATGCTTTTCAATCAATAAGTATCCATCAAATATCATTCAAACAATTTTTCACAACTTAAAACAATGATATACAAATAGTCATTATTTATTTCAATTGAAAATTCAAATGAAATAACTGTTGTGCACAAACCTCCGATAACTGTGTCTTGGCCTTGACTCAGTGTTTCCTTCCCCTTCCCTAAGTCTTTGCTCACTAAAACACACAATTTGAAGTGTTTCAGTACTCATTTAAACTGTCTCTAAGAATAAAGCTTAATAATTAACTTATTGAATTCTATTATTTTCTTAGTCAACCTAAGATGTTGACCCTCGATGCACTCTAGATGAATTAGGTTTTAATGTTACCAGTATGTCACATTTGTAGCTTTTTAGTATTGGTACATGTTACCAAATTCATTTCCAAGTGTGTTGCATTTTATTGTAATTTGCCGGATTTCGGTATACTAATTTGACCTAGCCAGATGACCTAGTTCCCTCGGTTTTCGGGTTTCGGTCAAAACTACAAACTTGTATGTATATGTCTTGTTGCACGCGGGGTAAAATTTCAGGTCGTTTTGAGTTGTGTAGACCAAGTTATGGTCAATTTACCAATGCTGGACAGAATGCACCAAAAAGGTAACTTTAGGTCATTTTTAGGTCACTTTTGGTTCAGCTAGTTTTTGGACCTGAACTTGTGCAAGCTATTTGGCTTGGTTCTGGCCATTTCTGGGCATTGGTGTCTTCATAAGAATTCTAGATATATGTCTCAAATATTCATGATAAACATTTCAGGTCAATTGGACCTATTTTGAGTAAGTTATTGTTAAAATACTAACTACTGGCTAAATGGTCAATTTTCAGGCTTTCAAAGCACTAATCTGGATTTGGTCATTTTTCAAGTCACCTTCTAGGCAGAATTTTGGTAAGCTTCTTTCATGAAAGTTGACACATTTTGTGCCTAATTTCACCTCCAACTGGTCTCATACCAATTGGAGCTACACACTTAAGGTTCTAAGCCAATACATACACTACCCTATTATAATTTGTTCATCCTTTACCAATTACACATCCTATGCTTACCAAGTCACTCTTCCATGCCAATTCTGGTTTGTACCATAACATTAACACATTTAGCAACTCATTGTTGGTCATTTTGGCAGCTTATAACCATTCTCAATATGCACACTATAACCCAGAATTTTCCAAGTCCAATTACAATAATTAAACACATGAATGCACCTCATTTACATGTCCAAATTCAAACCTTAATACACACATACATGCTGCCATCCATAACAACATAATTCAACAATATAATTCCATAAACCAAACCATGAAACAACACATTTTGATCTTCTTCACAAGGCTACTGCAAGTTTACAAATACGCATCAATTTCCACTTTCACTTTTCAAGCTTACAATTCAAACCTTACACATGGAATTCAACCTCAATACAATTAAACATTTAAATCATCATCCAAACCACTATTTACATACAAGAAAAAGTTGTTCATATTGAAGTTTCATGGCTGCCAAAATGTACATCTCCATTAATTCATCGAACTTCAAAAATTCTTCCATAAATCAATTACCCACAACCTTGGTTACACTTTTAATGAAACAAGAATTGAAAACACTCACTTACCACTTTTAGACTTCTTCAAAACTCCACCAAAACTTGTCTTTCTTGCTCTCTTATTGCTACCCAAGGTGTGTACTATAATTTTGATGAAGACAACTTGAGGATTGGGTGGCTTGATCATGGTGAGTTGGTCCATGCATGGTGGGCGGCCATGGATGACCCTTAGGAGAAATTCGGCTGGTGTGGTTTCTGAAGGTTGAAGATAATGTTCAGCTGTCTATTTAGCTTATATAGTGGTCCCAAATCTGCCTTAGTGGAGCACTTACATGATTTAAATGTTTAATTATTCTAACTTTCTAAATTTTCATTTTTATGCCCCAAACTTTCATCATTTATATTATATACTTCAATTTTAATTTTCATGACATTTTTCAAGTATAATATCATTTATTTTTAAGGGACATTTAGGTCAAAAGGCAACTTGGGGTGTCAAATGACCACAATGCCACTGTTCGGGTTGCATTCCTGATTTTTCGGTAACAACGAGTTTTTTCGTTTTCTCATTTTCGCATTTTTCTTTGTACTAATTATTTAATTTTTCTTCGATATTTCTAATGACATTTATACTTCAATAGATGTTTATTTAAGTTCTAAAAATATTTTTCATGGTTCCCCGAAGTCCAGGGCTAGTCAACGGTCCACGCCGCAACTTCCTAGTGCGGTCACTTATCGCTATGGTTCTCGGCTCGTTTAACATGGCTACATTTCATTGCTATTATTTTTTCTTTGTTTTTCTTGTATTTCATTATTTTATGTCTCCTCACCAATATTTAAGTGTAGTTCTAGGCATTCTAGCTGTCCGGACAACACTGGTAACCGGAACAGTAGAACGCACTACCAAACATAGGGGTGTTATACCTCTTCCAAAGAGAAACTTTGAGGAATACCTTATCACCCACTGCATATTCAATATCTCTTCTTTTCAAATTAATATAGGACTTTTGACGGTCTGATGTAGCCTTGAGTCGATCTTTGATCAATCTGATCTTTTCCTCTATCTGTTGAACAATTTCTGGCCCAATCATCTTCCTTTCACCTACTTCATCCCAACATAGGGGAGTTTTGAACTTTCTGCCATATAAAGCTTCATATGGGGGCATCCCAATGCTTAATTGGTAGCTGTTGTTATAAGCAAACTCAATCAAAGGCAAGTGTGTATCCCAACTACCTTCAAACTCAATCACACAAGCCTGTAGCATATCCTCCAATATCTGAATTACCCTCTCAGACTGGCCATCTGTCTGTGGGTGGAATGCCGTGCTGAAGTTCAATCTAGTTCCTAGGGCTCTCTGAAGACTACCCCAGAATCTAGAAGTGAACCTAGGATCTCTGTCAGATACACTCCATGCAGTCTTACAATCTCATCTATGTACAATCTAGCAAATCTTTCTAGGCTATAGTCCATCCAGACTGGTAGAAAGTGAGCAGACTTGGTCAGTCTGTCAATTATAACCCATACTACATCATGACTATTCTGTGTCCTCGGAAGTCCCATCATAAAATCTATAGTTATCCATTCCCATTTCCACTCTGGTACTGGCAATGGATGTAACAAACCAGCTAAAACTTGATGTTCTGCCTTCACTTGCTGACAAGTTAGTCATTTGGAAACAAAATCAGTGACATCCCTTTTTATACCCATCCACCGATAATGCTCTTTTATCCCTCTGTACATTTTAGTTCCACCAGGATGTATAGCAAAAGGAGACTAATGTGCTTCCTTCATAATGATTTGTCTCAAGTTAACATTATTAGGAACGTACATTCTGCCCTGATGTAGTAATGAACCATCATCTCTCACAGAGAATTCAGGTTTCTTACCATGCTGAACTTCTTTCAGTAGCTTCTGATATTTTTCATCATTCTGAGCAACCATTTTGATCTGATCAATCAACACTAGCTGTATATGCCATGCAACTACTGTTATCCCTCATCATCAATCTCCAAACTAGCATGCTGTGCTTTCAACTCATGTACCATGAACAAAGGAGAAACTCTGAGACTTGCCATAGTCTTGCGACTTAAGGCGTCAGCCACCACATTTGCTTTCCCTGGCTGATAGTCAATTAAGCAATCATAGTCTTTAATCAGTTCTAACCATCTCCTCTTCCTCAAATTCAATTCCTTCTGGGTGCCCAAGTACTTCAAGCTCTTGTGATCTGTGTAAATATAGAATTTTTCCCCATACAAATAGTGTCTCCAGATCTTCAGAGCAAAAACAATAGATGCAAGCTGCAACTCATGTGTTAGGTAGTTTCTCTCATGCAGTTTTAACTGGCGTGATGCATAAGCAATGACATTCCGATCTTGCATTACTACAGAGCCTAACCCATTGTGAGAAGCATCACTATAAACTGTGTATTCTTTACCTAGCGTAGGTAAAGTAAGGACTAGAGATTCCGTCAAACACCTCTTCAACTCATCAAAACTCTACTGGCATTTATATGTCCACTGAAATTTTACATCTTTCCAAAGCAGCTTGGTCAGTGGAGAAGCTAACATAGAAAACCCTTTCACAAACTGGCGGTAATCTCCAGCTAAACCCAGAAAACTACGAATTTCAGTAATAATCTTGGGTGACTTCCAATTAAGGATAGCTTCTACCTTGTTGGAATCTATCTTGATCCCTTCAGCTGACATAACATATCCAAAGAAAGAGATTTCTTTTAGCCAAAATTCACATTTCGATAATTTGGCGTATAGCTGTTTGTCCCTTAAAGTCTACAGTACAATCCGCAGATGTCTGTCATACTCCTCTGCATTCCTCAAATATATCAAAATATCATCAATAAACACCACCACAAACTGGTTGAGATATGGTCTGAAATCATCAGATCAATAAAAGCAGCTGGAGCATTAGTTAACTCGAATGGCATTACCAGAAACTCATAGTGGCCATATCGAGTTCTGAAAGCAGTTTTTGGAATACTCTGCTCTTGCACTTTCAACTGATAATAACTAAATCGCAAATCATTTTTGTAGAATACAGCTGCACCCTTCAACTGATCAAATAGATCATCAATGCGAGGCAATGGATATCTGTTCTTTATTATCACCTTATTCAACTGCCTGTAGTCAATACATAAGTGAAAAATGCCATCTTTATTCTTAACAAACAATACTGGCGCTCCCTAAGGTGACACACTAGGGCGGATGAAGCCCTTTTCAAGTAGTTCTTGCAACTGTACCTTTAACTCCTTCAACTCTACTGGTGCTATTCTGTATGGTGTTATGGAGATTGGATCCACACCAGGCATAACATTAACCTCAAACTGCACTTCTCTTTTCGGAGGTAATCCTAGCAATTCATTAGGAAACACATCTGGAAAGTCACATACTGTAGGGATGTCCCTCAATGCTGGACTCCCCACTTGGGTGTCTACCACATGTGCCAAGTATGCTTCACACCCCTTTCTGATCATTTTTCTTGCTAGTGCAGTCGAAATGATGTTTGATGGCAATAGCTGCCTCTCCCCATGTATTACCACATCATTGTACTAAGGGAGACCAAAAGTGACTGTCTTTAACCTACAGTCAATCATGGCATGATGCCTGGCTAACCAATCCATGCCCAAGATGATATCATAATCTCTAAAAGGCATTTTAATGAGATCAGACCAAAAAGTATGTCCTTGGATAATCAAAGGACAATCCCTATACATTCTAACGACCCTGACCTCTTGTCCTAGAGGACTTGTTACTAGCACCTCAAAGTTCATTTTGATGCACAGAACAGCAATGCAATCAATGATGCTAGTACTCACATAGGAATGGGTAGAACCCGGATCAAATAACACAAACACATCTTGATTAAAAGTTGAGAAGGTACTAGCCACAATATCATATGTCTCTGCCTCTTCTCTCTGTCTCATTACATAGACTCTGACTGGAGCACTGCCTTGCTCTGATTGATTCACTATGCCTTGGCTGCCTGCTGTACTACCTCTACCCCTGTCTCTACCTCTACTAGGTGGTTGTGAACATTTGGTGGTAGGATTCTAAACTGACCTTTCTGCAATAGTAGGAGGTGGCCCAACTCTATAGGCACTGGTGTAGTATTTAGCAAAGTGTCCTGTGCCTCCACAGTTATAACAGGCTCCTGTGGCCTTATAGCATACCCCACCATGATTTTTTCCATAAGTTTCACATTAGCGGGGAGGGTAGGAACTTCTGGTAGTCTGCTAACCAGATGGAGGAGGTCTCTGTCTGAAAATCTTCCTCTACCAGACTTTTTACCACCCCTGCTGTGTCCCCCAAAGTTCTTTCTCTTTCTAGTAGGACCACTGGAACTCTAATCTACTAACTTCCCCTCTTTTTCTTTTTCTGTCTTCTCTGATTTCTTTTTCTCTGGGGCCACTTCTGACTCAATTCTTTCTAATTCCAGTGCTTGAGAAATAAGCTTAGAGAAGTTAGTATATTTGAATCCAACCACTTGTAATCTGAAACTGGGCTTCAAGCTGGCTTCAAACCTTTTATATCTTTCCCTGCTAGTAGAAAGGAGACTTACTGGCTCAGGTGGGAAAATTCCCCTTTATATTCTGCCACTGACCTACTTCCTATTTTAAACTTAAGAACTCCTGTAGCTTCTGGTCCACATAGGCATTTAGAACATATTTTTGTCTGAACTCCCACAGAAAGTCATCCCAGGTTAGTACTGGAGGTTCCACCAAACTATGAGGAATGGTTTTCCACCAGTCATATGCATCTCCCTGTAGTAGTGACACTGAATACACAAATCTGAGCTCCTCTGTGCAGTGTAGTTTCTTGAACACCCATTCCATTCTCTCCAACCATTGTTCTGCTTCTAGTGGATCTACTGTCCCCTTAAACTCAGTAGCCCCATATTTAATCAGCTTTTCATACTGCCTAGCTGAAGACTGTGGTTGTACCACTAGTGTCTGCAATGGGCTTGGGTAGGCATGGGTAGGCAGGTTATAGGCTCATTTGCACACTACCCTCTACATGCCTTTCAAACACCAAACCAAACACACATTCACCAACTATATCCTCACTTCTCCAAACCATTCTGCATTTGCCACTAACCATAACCATTCATTCTTTTACATTATAGGTTAACTTGGACAGAATATAACAACCTCACAATACAACAAATGCAATCATAATTCACAAAGTCCAAATCCAAAAATATATACATATAAACACTTCTAATTATTACACATACTTCCATCATCAATTTACATACCTTATCACTACTATTCCACACACATATGCTGCCATTTTTTGTATAATACTTCAACAACATTTTATGAACTTAAACATTACTAATTTCCATCATGAGGCTGCCCGAGTAACACATTCATATCAAACTTTCATTTTCACTTTTCAAGCTTACCATTCAGATTTTATACATGGAAATCAACTTCAACATATTTAAACACTTTAATCAATACCCCAAATCACCAAATACATGAAGAAAACAAGTTAACATATTGGACTTCCATGGCTGCCGAAATGGAGCTCAACCTAACTCATCAAAACTTCTACTTTTCTTCCATAAATCAACAATCCATAACCTTAGTTATAATTTTAATGAAACAAGAAATGAAAAAAACCATTTACCTCTTTTGAAGCTTCTTAAGAACTCACAAAAACCTATCTTTCTTGCTCCCTAATTGCTGCCCAAGTTGTATAGAACAACTTTAGTGAAGAAACTTAGAAGAATTGATGGCTTGATGATGGTGGATTGGCCCTTGCATGGTGGACGGCCATGGGAGACTTTGGAGAAGCTTGGTTCGGCAATGGAGAAGGAAGAATAAAGAAGAAGGCTGTTCAGTGGAGGTGGCTATCCAAAGCTTGGATATGTGTCAAATATCACAAGTTAGTGTAGCACTAATGAAGATTTTAATAGTTGTTTATTCAAAGTTTCCAAATTTTGCAATTTTACCTCATTTCTTTTACTATTTAAATTATGTATGTGACACCCCTTAACCGTCTACAGTATATTCGAGTTAGATATGTCACACGGTGTACCGGAACACTCTATTTTATCATAATCATTTTTATTCTTCCTTAATTTATTTTTATCATAGTTTTGAATATAACTTGTGAAATATAATTCATTTAAGTTATTTATTGAAATTATAATTTGTTTGAGGTTCCGAAAATTTTATAGAAAATTCGGCAGAGTACCGGCTAAAAATGGAGAAAATAGTTCTTCAGAACCTGTGAAAAACACATCCAATAATCATATCCAATCATACTCAACTCCAATAATCATCAAAAACTCAATATTTTTCAACAACATTTCTTAATCATTCATTTCTCATGGTACTCATATGTATAAGAAATAAATAAATACTCAAATTTTCCATTCATAACCACAATTTTCACTATTTACATTAACATCAAAATACATTATATAAGTCTCATTTACACAATAGAAAATAAAAGATAGTTACAAAAATACCAAAATGAAACCTAGTGTCCTACCAATGCACTGAGGATGGTGAGGTGACACGGACACTATGCAATGCTGCAGGAGATCTCACCCAGTCTGTGGTCTACTGGGCTCTCGGTCAGTATCTCCAGAACCTACACGTGGCAAAAGCAACGCGCTAAGCAATAACGCTTAGTGGTGCCAATAATAAAATAAAAAGAAATAACAGAAAATAAATATGCAGTGAATGTATCGATGTCTTATTGCAAATAAATTTTCATTGAGTATTTGTAGTCTTACTTATTTTGTACTTGTTATATTCATTATTTCGTAAAATTTATCCACTTTCATTTTTGGTTGCCCAAGTAACCTATCTTTGGATGATCGATGGATAAATGGGTAAACTGGCACTGGGTATCAAGTACCTCGGGCCGTCACACCATCGGTCACATATGTATCTCCCAGTGTGCAACAGAACAGCTAATAAGCTGTAATGGCATCAGGCACAAGGCCAAATCTCAATACAAGGACAGAATGGCTAAAAGCCATGAAATCACAGAATGGCATAATGCCATGTGCGATCGCTAATCGAACCCTATTGGCATGCCAAACTATCCAAACCAATCTTGTTAGGTATACTAGGGCATTTGACACTTTTGAATCTTTCAATTTTTGAATTTCAAGTTTTGGTGTTACTATTCCCTTCATTAGTCAACAAAAATGTTGACTTTTGCATAGAAAATAGGTACATTGGTTTTAACACTCCCAACATACCACATTTTGCATTCAAAATTTGTTGGTATTGGTTAACAATATCATTTCTAAGCTTAAAATTTATGGAGCAGAATTTTAAGTTTTTATACCCAAATTTTACTGTTCCATTAGTTGCTGTTGCAGTGGGAATTTGGGAAAATGATAAACATGAAAGTTGTTCCTTATTTTGTCTAGTTGAATTTATTTTTTTGAATCACTCCATTTGGAGTTTTGTAGCTCAAGTTATGGTCCAAAAACCACAACTGGCCGGATTGAAAAATTTCAGAACTGACCATATATACAGTGCAGTAAATAGTAACTTGCACTCTCTTGTTGAATAGGTTCTGGTCATAATTTGGGGTAGGTTCCTTCATGAAAGTTGTTGGTCTATATCTCAGCTTGTTGCTGGTAAAATTTCAGGTCAATTGGGCCATTCTACACTGAGTTATGGCCAAATGAACAATCACTGTTCATTTGGTCATTCTGCAGAAACTGGTTGCAGGACATCCGGATTGAGGCAAGTTTTTGGTCCACTTGGTTTGGTCTTATGGGCATGGTTTCTTCACCAAAGTTGTGCCATTATGTGTCTAGTTTCATGTCCAATTGGCCAAACACCAATTGAACCTACACAGCCCAAGTTATGGCTGTCCAAACAGGCTGGACTCACAGCCACACGAACTGCTCTCACTAGGTGGCCACATCTACCTCAAATCCCACAACCCAATTCACTTCATTTCTGATTCAAACCAAACCAAATGGTCACTAATTGACCATTAAAACCTACTTCCATCATCACAAGATCAAATCTCATTCTTCAACCCAAACCCTAACTCAACAATTTCTCAATAATCCTTTTTAATTTCTTTCAATTTTTACTTCCTTATGCATGCTTAACATAGTTTAACAAGAAAGAAAGAATTACATAGCACTAACCTTTTTGAGCAGAATTTTCCCAAGCTTAAACTTCACTTTCTTTCTTTTCCTAGGCTGCCAAACACTTTCCCAAGAGGTATAGACAAGTTTTAATGAAAGATGTCTAGGGTTTAGTAGTGAGAATTCATGGGAAATGGAAGTGATGAAAGAAAATTTTTATGGAGGGAGAGAGAAGAGAAGGTCACGGCTAGATGAAGAAGAAGAAACCAGAAATTGGTTTCTTAATTTGTCATTTTTCCCTTTTTAAAGAATTTTAATTGTGTTGTTGAATGGTGATTAGTGGAGGGCATTTAAATGACATCATAATGATGTCATAATTAGGGATTTAAGTCATTTTCTTTTTCTTTCTTTTCTATTCATTTTTAATTTAATTTTTAGCAATATTTATTCATATTTTAGATCATATTAATTATTTACTTAATTGGACAAGTCGGCCAAAAAATCGCCTCTGAAGGCGAAATGACCAAAATGCCCTCCATTTGGCTTAACGGGTTAAAATTGTCTGTACCGATTGAAAAATTTTTCTAAATATTTTCTTGGCATTCTAATGCCATAGGAACCTCAATGACCCTTCTCGGGAGTTCCAAAAATTATTTTATAAATTTTCCTTCAGGTCTAGGGCTCCTAGTTGTGAGAACTGCAACTTCCCACTAGGTTGCCCATCGCTTGGGCACCGGCTCATTTAACTTAGTTGTATTTTATTTCTAAAATTTTTCCTAAATTTTTCTTATTAATATTTGAGTTAATTATGGTTCCTCACTTTAGTTTAAATATTTTTCCGGACGTTATAGCTGTCCAGACCGACACTGGTCACCGAAACAGTAGAATGTACGGAGTTGCTACCGCGAGGGTTTTACAACTCTTGCCCTCTAATTTAAATTTCGTCCTCGAAATTTACCTGATGCAAACAGTTGAGGGAACTGTTGCCTCATCGTCTCTTCACTTTCCCAAGTTGCCTCTTCGGTGTTGTGGTGCCTCCAAAGCACTTTCACCAGTGGAATCTGCTTATTCCTCAACTCTTTCACTTCCCGAGCCAGGATCCATATGGGTTCTTCTTCATATGTCAAATCCGGTTGTACTTCAATTTCTTCCATGGAGATGACATGTGAAGGATCTGAGCGGTATCTTCTTAGCATAGATACATAGAACACATTGTGGATCTTGTCCAGCTCTGGTGGTAAAGCTAGCCTATAGGCCACTGGACCCATACGTTCAATGACTTTATATGGGCCAATAAACCTAGGGCTCAACTTACCTTTTCTTCCAAATCTCAGTACCTTCTTCCACGGTGACACCTTGAGGAACACTTTGTCGCCCACGGTATATTCTATTTATTTTCTCTTTAGGTCGGCATAAGATTTCTGTCTATCTGAGGCAACCTTCAGATTGGCTTTGATTAGTTTTACTTTCTCCTCGGTTTGTTTCACCAGGTCTGGCCCTACTAGTTTGTCTTCGCCCAATTCAGTCCAGCACACTGGAGTTCTACATTTCCTCCCATACAGTGCTTCATACGGGGCCATTTGGATGCTAGCTTGGTAGCTATTATTGTATGCAAATTATGCCAGTGGGAGGTATCTATCCCAACTTCCCTCAAACTCAATGACACAACTCCTCAGCATATCCTCAAGGACCTGACATATATTTCATGTTATTATTATCATTTTAGTTCAATATTTGTATTAATTCAATTGGTTCAATTGTTTACCTGGATTACTATTTAGGATTGCCCATCCGTCGAGGATGGAAAGTCATCTTTGAAGTGGAGTTGTGTACCCAAGGACTCATGCAACTTCTTCCAAAATCTTGATGTAAACCTTGGGTCTCGATCAGATATGATGGAAAATGGAATTCCATGCAATCTGACTATCTCACTGATATACAATTCTGCTAATTTCTCTAGTAAGTAGTCAGTCCTAACTGGCAGAAAGTGTGCTGACTTCGTCAATCTATCCACTATCACCCATACTGCATCATGTTTCTTCTGGGTGAGAGGTAGACCACTTACAAAATCCATGGTGACCCGATCCCATTTCCATTCAGGTATGCGTATAGGTTGTAGCAAACCTGATAGAACTTGATGTTCTACCTTGACTTGCTGACATGTCAAGCATTTAGTCACATAGTCAGCTATGTCCTTCTTCATACCAGGACACCAATACTGAAGTTTCAGATCATGATACATTTTTGTACTTCCTGGGTGCATAGCATACACACTGGTGTGTGCCTCTTTTAGAATACTGGCCTTTAATTCCCCATCATCTGGTACACACAGTCTTCCTTTGTAGTACAGACACCCATCTGTTTTCACTTCATAGTCAGTTTCTTTCCTTTCTAGGATTTTTCTCATAATAGCCTTTAGCTTCTCATCTACCTTCTGCCCATCTAAAATCTGCTGTAACAGGCTTGGCCTCACTTGCAACTCAGCCAAAATAGCTCCATCTCGAACCAAAGATAGACGGGCATTCAATGATCTCAAAGTTGTGATGGACTTTCTGCTCAAAGCATCAGCAACTACATTTGCCTTCCCAGGATGGTAGTCAATTACACAGTCATAGTCCTTCAGGAACTCAATCGATCGTCTCTGTCTAAGGTTGAGCTCCTTCTGGGTTGGCAAGTATTTCAGGCTTTTGTGGTCCGTGTAAATGTAGCACTTTTCAACATATAAGTAATGCCTCCATATCTTCAATGCGAAGATAATTGTTGCAAGCTCTAGATCATGGGTAGGGTAATTCTGTTCATGTGGCCTTAGCTGTCTGGAAACATAAGTGACCACCTTCCCCTCTTGCATCAATACACACCCTAACCCATTATGAGAGGCATCACTGTAGACCACAAAGTCCTTTCCCGACATTGGCTGTGTTAACACTGGTGCCTCTGTCAACATAGCCTTCAACTTCTCAAAACTAGCCTGACACTTGTCATTCCAGTCAAATCTGACATTCTTGTGTGACAACTTGGTCATTGGAGCAGCTATTAACGAAAATCCCTTCACAAATCTCCTGTAATACCCAGCTAGCCCCAAAAAAAAGCCTCGACTGTTGTATTTCTGGGAGGCTTCCATTCCATCACTGCTTCTATTTTCTTGGGATCCACCCTAATCCCATCAGCTGACACTATGTGTCCAAGGAATGCAATCTCATTCAACCAAAAGTCACACTTGGACAACTTAACATATAGCTTCTTTTCTCTCAGGGTTTGCAGAACAATCCTCAAATGTTCATCATGTTCTTCCCTGGTCTTGGAATACACCAAAATATCATCAATAAAGACCACTACGAACCGATCTAAGTATGGATGGAAGATACGGTTCATAAGGTCCATGAATGCTGCTGGTGCATTCGTTAGGCCAAAGGGCATCATCAGAAACTCATAATGCCCATACCGGGTCCTGAATGTAGTCTTTGGCACATCTACATGCTTCACCCTCAACTGATGATACCCTGATCTGAGATCAATTTTAGAAAATGCTCCTGCTCCCTTCAACTGATCAAACAAATCATCAATTCTAGGCAACAGATATTTGTTCTTCACAGTCACTTTATTCAACTGCCGATAATCGATCCATAACCTCAAAGTCCCATCCTTCTTTTTCACAAACAGCACTGGAGCTCCCCATGGTGACACACTGGGGCGTATAAACCCCTTATCAAGCAACTCTTGCAACTGAGTTTTCAACTCCCTCAATCCAGTGGGTGCCATCCTATAAGGAGCAATGGAAATGGGTCTTTGTGCCGCAGTTGTCTCAATAGCAAATTCAACTTCCCTTTCTGGTGGCAAACCAGGTAATTCTTCAGGAAACACATCTGAGAAGTCCTTTACTGTGGATATGTCACACAGATCTGGCTTAGCCTACCTAGTATCCACCACATGTGCTAAGTAGGCTTCACAGCCTTTTTTCATCAGTTTTCTTGCAACTGTGGCTGAGATAACATTGGACAAGAAATCTGTCCTTTTCCCCACAACTGTAATCTCATTACCCTCAGGAGTTTTCAAAGAAATTCTCTTCAATTTACAATCAACCATTGCCCGATGACGTGACAACCAGTCCATTCCCAAAATCACGTCAAACTCATGGAAAGGCAACTCAATCAGGTCTGCCAAGAATTCATACCCCTGAATCCTTAACGGGCAACCCTTGTACACTTTGTTCACTACCACACTGTGGCCCAATGGATTAGTGACCAGAATGTCTTGGTCACTCTCCCCTACTAGTATCCCCCTTTCTACGGGTAGGTTGATGCAGATGTATGAATGAGTGGATCCTGGATCCACCAATGCATGCACAGATGTAGTGTAGAGGGAGAACGTACCCCTGATGACGTCTGGGGCATCTTGCTCCTCCTGAGCTCTAATGGTGTCACACCCTACTCTCCTGTAAGATGCAACATGATCCCGTAGTACACCTAATGAATTACCGCACTTCGCCTACCGATAACCCATTAGATATACTACAAGGGATTTTAAAACAATTTTCGTGAAATTTAAATCATCGGTTAACATCTGGTGTTATAAATTTTTTTTTTTTCAGAATTTCGGCAAAGTGCCGGCTATATTTTGAGAAAATAGTTCTTCAATCCTGCAAAAGAAAATGCTCCCAATATGTTTTCTCAAATACAACTTCAATAACTTCATTTCAATTCACAATTCAATTCTCAATAAACAATCAATTCATTTTCAAACTACTCTCATCATAAAGAAACATTTCATTGATTACAAGACTCAAAATTTATAATACAAAACTATTCAAGTAAATGAAATCTCAACTTTATATTTACAATAATTTACATTTAATTACATACCAGAATATTTTACAAGAGTTTTTATACAACTGCTCAAATAATTTACATACATATTATTACATGCATACATCAAAACCTATGTACATGGGTATACCTATGATATACCTGGAGCTGATATGAATATGTCTTCAAAAAAAACTTATTCACTGCTCTATGCTCTTTTTACTCATGACAAGATACAAAGCTATCATTGAGTGGTGAACTCGATGGTGCACAACTATAATTTAAAACATAGTACAATATACATTGACAAAATTCTGATAAATAATTTGGAAATCTGAATACTCATCAAATTCCAAAACTCAAAATATTCATTGACAATAATGTAAATCATTTGTATAAATGACTTTGATCAAAAAATTCAATTTATCAAATCATGACTAACCATTTAAGTAATTCCAACAAAATCAATTATACATAAACCATAATTGAAATCACAATTCTTTACCATTCAAAAGCCATTCTGTATCTCAAAAATCATTATGTATCTCAAAAATCAATCTTTATCTCACTAACTATGCAAGACTAATCCGAAAGGGCCATATTCGATGTGATTCTAACTCCCTATGGTCGGGGAGGTCGAATCATCGTGCACAGTACCATCACAATAATGAATATTCCGCAAGGGCCATAACGATAAAATAAACTTAGATCTAACCTCAAATCAGAGGAAAATCTAAGCCTGTGGACGTACCATGGTAATCAAAACACAACTAACTCTATTGTCTTCTCAACAAATGAGAGAGACGGGTAATAACCTAGTTAAGCATCTATAGTGAGATATAAAACAATATCACAATCCTTTTAGTGAGCATAAATCACAATATAATTCAATTCAAAGTCAATTCCAATATCCAATAATTTTTATGCTCATCACAATTCAAATCATAAATTTGCATTTTTCCATGAAAATTACCATCACAATTCAAAACATGTTCTATCACAATTTTCCAAAACATAATTTATTCAATCCATAACAATGCTTAATACTTGTGGAAATACCATTTCACAAAGCTAAATTCATACATACTATAACAATTTCAATAATCATTGAATTAAATTCAATGCTTATTAAACATAATACATAAGAAAAGTGTGTCATTTAATCATATGAAATATTCAAACAAAATCAGTTAAAAACTAGTTGTGCACAAACCTCTGATAACTGTCTCTTGGTCTTGACTCAATGTTTCCTTCCCTTTCCCGGAGTCTTTGCTAACTGAGAAACACAATTTGAAGTGTTTCAGTACTTAATTAAACTGTCTCTAACGATAATGTTTGATAAATAATTTACTGAATACTATTATTTGCTTAATCAACCTAATATATCGACCCCCGATGCGTTTTAGGTAATTTAGGTTTTAACGTTACTAATATGTCACATTCGATAGTCTTTTAGGGTTGGTATATGTTACCAAGTTCATTTCCGTGTATACTGCATTTTCTTGCAATTTGCTGGATTCCGGGATACTAGTTTGACCTAGCCGAACGACCTAGTTCCCTTGGTTTTCGGGTTTCGGTCAAAACTACAAACTTGTAGATCTATGTCTTATGGAACGCGGGACAAAATTTCAGGTCATTATGAGTTATTTAGACCAAGTTATGGTCATTTTACTATTGCTGGTCAAATTGCACAAAAATTAGTCATTTTAGGTCACTTTAGGTTATTTTAGGTTCGGCCAGTTTTTGGACCCGAACTTGTGCAAGCTCTTTGACTTGCTTATGGTCATTTCTGGGCTTTGGTGTCTTTATAAGACTTGTAGATATGGGTCTTAACTATTCATGGTTAAAATTTCATGTCAATTGGACCTGTTTTGAGTGTGAGTTATGGCTTAAACACTAACTGCTGCCCAAATGGTCAATTTTCAGGCCTTACTTGCACTTAATCCGGATTTGGTTATTTTTCAAGCTACCTTGCAAGCAGAATTTTGGCAAGCTTCCTTCATGAAAGTTGGCACATTTTGTGCCTAGTTTCACCTCCAATTGGTCTCATACCAATTGGAGCCACACACTTAATGTTATAGGCCTAAAACTCAAACTGCCTTATTGAAATTCTTACATACACATCAAGCATCACTTTTAACACTTACCAAACTTAACATTTAAACCAATTCTGGTTGTACCACAACCTAAACATAATTTACAACATTTTATAGGTCATTTTGGCAGCTTACAATTACATTCAATGTGCACCAACAAGTGCAGAATTTGTCCAACTCAATTTACAACAATTCAATCACCAATTCATGCTCATTTACATGTCAAACTTCACACCATCATTCATGCACTCAAACTGCCATAACAACCAACACATTTTAACATCATTATTCCATAAACCAAACATGAATTCCATCATTCTTCAAGAGCTAACAAACTGCCACAATGGCACATTTACATTCCATTAATTTCCGAGCTTTAAATTTCATTTCACATTTACATATTCTAAATATACATCACCCAAATGATTACCCATACACATAAATAATTAATCAACCTTATAATCCACCATTTACAAGCAAGAGTAAACTATCTTCAAAGTGTTTCCATGGCTGCCAAAAGCACACATTCCCATTCAACATCAAACCTCAAAATTTTCTTCATAAATCAAACACCCATAACACCCTTACAAACTTTAACAAAGCAACAATCAAAAACTCAAACTTACCTATGGATGAGACTTCTCAAATCTTCACTAAACTTCCTGATTTTGGTATCAAACTATTCCTTGTGATGTGGAGATAAACTTTAATGAAGCAACCTAGGTGTTTGGAGGTGAAATGAAAAGGATGATGAAGCTTGAACCAATTGCGGCAATGGAGGTTTTGAGAGAGTTCAATTCGGCATGGTGAGTCTCAAGGTTGAAGATGAAGTTTAGTGGAAGTAATCTGCCCATGTGATGTTAATTTAATCCCCAAAGTGCTCCACTCACCCATTTTTAATTATTTAATAAGTGAAAAGTGTTAATTACCCAATTTGAACCCCATTTTTGCTATTTATATTAGGTACCCCTAATTTAATTTTTCATTATATTTTCCAAGTGTAATATCATGTATTTTCAATGGACATTTAGGTCAAAAGACAAGTCGGGGTGTCAAATGACCACAATGTCCCTGTTCGTGTTGCATTCCCGATTTTTCGGTAACACCGGGTTTTGTTCATTTTTCGATTTCTCACTTTTCTTTGTACTAATTATTTAATTTTTCTTTGATATTTCTAATGATATTTATACTTCAATTGATGTCTCTTTAAGTCTTAAAATTAATTTTCAGGGTTCCCCGCGGTCCAGGGCTAGTCAACGGTTCACGCCGTGACTTCCCCGTGCGGTCACCCATCGCTAGGGTTCCCGGCTCGCTTAACTTGGTTGCATTTCTTTACTATTATTTTTCCTTTGTTTTTCTTGTATTTTCTTTTCTTGTATTTCATTATTTAATGTCTCCTCACTCATATCGAAGTGTAGTTCTAGGCATCCTAACTGTCCGAACAACACTGGTCACCGGAACAGTAGAACGCATTACCGAACATAGGGGTGTTACAAATGGCATAAGCTCTTGCAGGTGGTCTACTCTTAGGCCTCTCTGTTGGCTCAGATGCAGGCCTCTGTGATGGTCCCACTGCCTCAGATTTGCCAGATTTCCTACCCATTTGTGGTGCAGGAGTAGGTCTGTCTGCTTGTGTTGGAGCAGCTGTAGTAGTTCTGCGTGGACAGTTCCTCAACTGATGCTCTGTTGACCCACACCTTAAGCAGGCACCAGTCACTCTCCAGCACTCCCCCTTATGCCACTTCAGGCAATGTGGATATGCATAGGTTGCTAGGGCTGGTCCCCTGAACCCCATCCCTGGAGAGCTGCCCACTGATGGTGTGGACTGACCTCTCCTAGGGGTAAACTGTGGCCTGGGCCCCTGAGACTGACCCTGACCTTGTGGTTGACCTGAACTCTGTGCAGGTGGACCCTTGAACTTCTTTCCAAATGCAGGAGATGAACTAGACTGACCTGGGCCCCTCTTCTGCTGTCTCTCTCTTCTGGTCTGCTCACTTATTCTAACCTTTTCAACCTTTATTGCAGCTTCCACTAACTTGGTGAAGTCAGTGACTCCCAAGGCAGTGATCATGATCTTTATGTTGTCATTTAATCCCTCTTCAAATCTCCTACACCTTTCGGCCTCATTAGGGACTATCTCCCTTCCATAGCGGCTTAATCTGACAAATTCCTTTTCATACTCGGTCACTGTCAACTGTCTCTGCCTCAGGTTAATGAACTATCTTCTTCTCTCTTCCAGGTATACACTACCCACATATTTCTTCTTGAATTCATAAAGGAAGAAGTCCCAAGTTATTACTTCTGGCTGTACTTCACTGGACACCGTATCCCACCATTCATATGCATCATCTTGCAACAGAGATACAGCAGCTTCTAGATTTTGCTCTGGAGTGCAGTGGAGTTGTTTTAAAACCCTGCCTGTTCTGTTCAACCAATTTTCGGCTGCAACAGAATCATCTTCTCTCTTGCCAAAGAAGTCCACTGCTCCAAATTTTCTTAGTCTTTCCAGGTGTGACTTCTGCTGTGGAGCTGGTGGTGGTGCTGGCATTACCCCAGCCATTTGTTTGAAGAATTCAGCCATTTGCTGGAACATGGCCTGTGGAGGCTGAGTAGGCTCTGCTTAAACTGGTGGAGTAGGTTCTCCCCTACCCCCAGTCTCAGCTGCTGCAGGTGGAGCATGACTCTCCACTTCTTCCTCAACTGCTCCCTGAGATGAAGGGTCTATATCCTATTTAACAAAGACAACAGATCTGCATTAGTGTCACCTCGACTCTTACAAATGCAATGCATGGTATGGACTCAATCTAGGCCCAGAAACGCCTAAACCGTGCTCTGATACCACTAAATGTGACACCCCTTACCGGTCTACAGTATATTCGAGTAAGATATGTCACACGGTGTACCGGAACACTCTATTTTATCATAATCATTTTTATTCTTCCTTAATTTATTTTTATCATAGTTTTGAATATAACTTGTGAAATATAATTCATTTAAGTTATTTATTGAAATTATAATTTGTTTGAGGTTCCGAAAATTTTATAGAAAATCCGGCAGAGTACCGGCTAAAAATGGAGAAAACAGTTCTTCGAAACCTGTGGAAAACACATCCAATAATCATATCCAATCATTCTCAACTCCAATAATCATCAAAAACTCAATATTTTTCAACAACATTTCTCAATCATTCATTTCTCATGGTACTCATATGTATAAGAAATAAATAAATACTCAAATTTTCCATTCATAATCACAATTTTCACTATTTACATTAACATCAAAAAACATTATATAAGTCTCATTTACACAATAGAAAATAAAAGATAGTTACAAAATACCAAAATGAAACCTAGTGTCCTACCAATGCACTGAGGATGGTGAGGTGACACGGACATTATGCAGAGCTGCAGGAGATCTCACCCAGTCTGTGGTCTACTGGGCTCTCGGTCAGTATCTCCAGAACCTACGCGTGGCAAAAGCAACGCGCTAAGCAATAACGCTTAGTGGTGCCAATAATAAAATAAAAAGAAATAACAAAAAATAAATATGCAGTGAATGTATCGATGTCTTATTGCAAATAAATTTTCAATGAGTATTTGTAGTCTTACTTATTTTGTACTTGTTATATTCATTATTTTGTAAAATTTATCCACTTTCATTTTTGGTTGCCCAAGTAACCTATACTGGATGACTGGACTGGATAAACGGGTAAACTGGCACTGGGTATCAAGTACCTCGGGCCGTCACACCATCGGTCACATATGTATCTCCCGGTGTGCAACAGAACAGCTAATAAGCTGTAATGACATTAGGCACAAGGCCAAATCTCAATACAAGGTCAGAATGGCTAAAAGCCATGAAATCATAGAATGACATAATGCCATGTGCAGTACTGCTAACTGAACCCTATTGGCATGCCAAACTATCCAAACCAATCTTGTTAGGTATACTAGGGCATTTGACACTTTTGAATCTTTCAATTTTTGAATTTCAAGTTTTTGTGTTACTATTCCCTTCATTAGTCAACAAAAATGTTGACTTTTGCATAGAAAATAGGTACATTGGTTTTAACACTCCCAACATACCACATTTTGCATTTAAAATTTGTTGGTATTGGTTAACAATATCATTTCTAAGCTTAAAATTTATGGAGCAGAATTTTTAGTTTTTATACCCAAATTTTATTGTCCCATTAGTTGCTGTTGCAGTGGGAATTTGGGAAAATGATAAACATGAAAGTTGTTCCTTATTTTGTCTAGTTGAATTTATTTTTTTGAATCACTCCATTTGGAGTTTTGTAGCTCAAGTTATGGTCCAAGAACCACAACTGGCCGGATTGAAAAATTTCAGAACTGACCATATCTATAGTGCAGTAAACAGTAATTCCACTCTCTTGTTGAATAGGTTCTGGTAATAATTTGGGGTACATTCCTTCATGAAAGTTGTTGGTCTATATCTCAGCTTGTCGCTGGTAAAATTTCAGGTCAATTGGGCCATTCTACACTGAGTTATGGCTAAATGAACAATCACTATTTATTTGGTCATTCTGCAGAAACTGGTTGCAGGACATCCGGATTGAGGCAAGTTTTTGGTCCACTTGGTTTGGTCTTATGGGCATGGTTTCTTCACCAAAGTTGTGCCATTATGTGTCTAGTTTCATGTCCAATTGGCCAAACACCAATTGAACCTACACAGCCCAAGTTATGGCTGTCCAAACAGGCTGGACTCACAGCCACACTTACTGCTCTCGCTAGGCAGCCACATCTACCTCAAATCCCACAACCCAATTCACTTCATTTCTGATTCAAACCAAACCAAATGGTCACTAATTGACCATTAAAACCTACTTCCATCATCACAAGATCAAATCTCATTCTTCAACCCAAACCGTAACTCAACAATTTCTCAATAATCCTTTTTAATTTCTTTCAATTTTTACTTCCTTATGCATGCTTAACATAGTTTAACAAGAAAGAAAGAATTACATAGCACTAACCTTTTTTAGCAGAATTTTCCCAAGCTTAAACTTCACTTTCTTTCTTTTTTAAGGCTGCCAAACACTTTTCCAAGAGGTATAGACAAGTTTTAATGAAAGATGTCTAGGGTTTAGTAGTGAGAATTCATGGGAATTGGAAGTGATGAAAGAAAATTTTTATGGAGGGAGAGAGAACAGAGGGTCGCGGCTAGATGAAGAAGAAGAAACCAGAAATTGGTTTCTTAATTTGTCATTTTTCCCTTTTTAAAGAATTTTAATTGTGTTGTTGAATGGTGATTAGTGGGGGGCATTTAAATGACATCATAATGATGTCATAATTAGGGATTTAAGTCATTTTCTTTTTCTTTTTTTTTCTATTCATTTTTAATTTAATTTTTAGCAATATTTATTCATATTTTAGATCATAATAATTATTTACTTAACTGGACAAGTCGGCCAAAAATCGCCTCTGAAGGTGAAATGACCAAAATGCCCTCCATTTGGCTTAACGGGTCAAAATTGTCTGTACCTCAACTCAACAACAACTCAACTCAACTAAGCCTTTATCCCAAAAATTTGGGGTCGGCTAAATATTTTCTTGGCATTCTAATGCCATAGGAACCTCAATGACCCTTCTCGGGAGTCCCAAAAATTATTTTATAAATTTTCCTTCAGGTCTAGGGCTCCTAGTTGCGAGAACCGCAACTTCCCACTAGGTTGCCCATCGCTTGGGCACCGGCTCATTTAACTTAGTTGTATTTTATTTCTAAAATTTTTTATAAATTTTTCTTATTAATATTTGAGTTAATTATGGTTCCTCACTTTAGTTTAAATATTTTGTCAGACGTTCTAGCTATCCGGACCGACACTGGTCACCGGAACAGTAGAATGTACAGAGTTGCTACCGGGAGGGTGTTACAATGTACCACCACTTTAATTTTCATGATACTTTCAAGGTTTAATATCATTTATTTTTACTGGACATTAGGTCAAAAGGCAACTCAGGATGTCAAATGAGCACAATGCCCCTATTGAGGTTGTATTCCCAATTTTTCAGTAACACCGATTTTTGTCGGTTTCTCAATTTCTCATTTTTCTTTGTACTAATTTCTTAATTTTTCTTTGACATTTCTAATGTCATTTATACTTCAATAGATGTTTATTTAAGCCTTAATAATATTTTCCAGGATTCTCCGCAGTCCAGGGCTAGTCAACGGTCCATACCGCAACTTCCCGAT
The DNA here is from genome assembly GCF_030052815.1 of Hevea brasiliensis. NCBI lineage: Eukaryota > Viridiplantae > Streptophyta > Magnoliopsida > Malpighiales > Euphorbiaceae > Hevea > Hevea brasiliensis. The sequence goes on along the minus strand of NC_079494.1, from coordinate 29,311,298 downwards.
GCGATCACCCATCGCTACAATTTTTGGCTTGTTTAACTTGGTTACATTTCATTGGTATTATTTTTTCTTTGTTTTTCTTTTATTTTCCTTTCTTGTATTTCATTATTTTATATCTCCTCACTAACATTTAAGTGTAGTTTCGGGCCTCCTAACTGTCCGAACAAACACTGGTCACTGAAATAGTAGAACGCACTACCGAACATAAGGCTGTTACAGGATAGGGTACTCCGGCACTAAATGTAGCACACCTTGCTCAATTATACTGTAGACGGGTGAGGGGTGTTACATTTATTGGTATCAAAGCAAAGGTTTAGGCAGTCCTAGACCTATATATGTAGAAAGATATAGTGTGTATAACATGCATGAGCCCTTATTTAGGAGTCGAGATGATTCAATGTAGATCTGTTCTTTGTTTATTTTATAGGATTGATGGAGTCCGATCCTTTAGAGGAACGATCCTATAGACCTGAGGAGGAGGAGGAGATTGATAGTCATGCACCTGTTTGTAATCAGGGGCGAAATAGGACAGAGGAGTTATCACATGGTGCTGCGGGTAGAGCGCAGCAGGCACTTTTGAAGCAGAAGACTCAGATGCTCCACCTGTTTACTAGAGCCACCCCCTAGCCACAACTTACACAACGATACCCTCTAGAGAAGTTGAGAAAATATGGGGCCATCAATTATATACATAAAAAGGAGGATAACCCAGCCGCTACTAAGCATTGGCTAGAGCGGACTGAGAGAGTGTTAAAGCAGTTACACTGTACAATAGAGCAGCAGTAGAAGTGCACTCTGTCACTCCTACAAGAAGAAGCTTACTAGTGGTGGGATACGGTGTCTAGAGCAGTATAGTCGATAGCACTTACCTGGGACTTCTTCTTGGTTGAGTTAAAAAAGAAGTATATTAGTCACGTGTATTTAGATAACAAAAGGAGAGAGTTTCTGACATTGAGATAGATACATGTGATGGTCTCTGAATATGAGAGGGAGTTTGTGAGGCTAGGTAGATATGCCCAGGAGATAATGCTTATAGAGGCAAATCGGTGCCGTAGGTTTGAGGATGGATTAAATGATAATATTAGACTTCTAGTGATGGCAAATGGGTATACAAACTTCTTATAGTTAGTGGCTGCAGCTCTTAATGTAGAGAGAGTACCAAATGATGACCAGTCTCGGAAGGATAGACAGCGAAATAGAGGTTCTGGATAGGGCCAGTCCAGTGCACCAGTATCTAAGAGTAAAAGGCCCAAGGGTTCCCATGGCCAGGGCTAGAGACAAAGGTCTCATTTTAGCCAGAGAGGAGGACAGTCTAGAGCATCAGTGGGGAGTTCTCCAGACATAGCAGTAGGAGGATTAGCCTCTATACTATTATGTACCTACTATGAGAGGAGGCACTAAGGGGAGTGCCGATTGATGACTGAGGGATGCTTTCGATGCGGAGCTACTGATCACTTTCTACGGGATTGTCCCCATCGGAGTGTTCCTATTGTCCCACCATCGACTGAGAGATCCGCCCCTGCAGCTTAGAGGGGTAGATGACCCTTGAGGCCAGAGGTGATGAGTGCCTCACAAAGACCAGCTTTTGAGACTATTGAGTGACCCGAGACCCGAATAGCACCTCGTGTATACGCTATGAGGACATAGGAGGAGCCAGATCTAGTAGATGTTGTCAGAGGTATATTATTTCCTTATAATATTTCAGTATATGTATTGATAGACCCTGTAAATGAGATGAGAGAAGCTAGGTGTAGAACTAGTTGAGAATAAGATCATAAAACCAGAACTAGTAAGACAGACTAAAGAGATAGTAGTTCCTCGACTATTTACACCGGGTAAATTTTGAGGACGAAATTTTATTTAGAGGGGAAGAATTGTAACGGCCTCACTTTTGGTAGCCCGTACATTCTACTGTTCGGATGACTAATGTCTGTTCGGATAGTCAGGATGTCTAGAAGTACACTTAAACTAGAGTGAAGAAAAATAAATTGGTTGAATAAAGACTAAGTGAAATTAAAGAAAAGTAAAATAAGTGAAGTATGAATCGGTTAAACGATCCACGGTCACGACGATGGTTGACCATACTGGGAAGCGACTGTGAAGACAGTTACTGACCCCAGACCCACGAGGAACCCTAAGAAATTATTTTTGGGACTAAATTAGAGGATTTATGAAGATTAAATAATATTAAAAAATGTTAAAGAAAATTCAGGAAAATTAGTTAATCGATACAGACCAAAAATAACCCGATAAGCATAACGAAGGACATTTTGGTCATTTCAACCCCAGAGTTGAATTTTGACCTAAATGTTAATTAAAATGAGAGAGATTAAAATACATAAAATAAATTAAATGATGAATTATGGTATGGAAAATGAGAAAAGAAAAGAAAAGAAAAAGAAATACATTATTACACAAGCATGATGTCACAATGACATCATTAAAAAGCTTAACCAATGGGAAATTAACAAACACATACTAAGGGATATAAAAGACATAAAAAGGAGTCAAAATGAATTAAAAATAACCATCTTGTTCTTCCTCACTCTTCATGGCTGAATTCTCTCCAAGAAGCTCTCCTCCATTTTTGTTTTCAAGAGCTTGAATTCTCCCCACATCTTTCCTCAAAACCCTAGTTTACCTTTACAAAAATTCCTCTCCACATAATAAGAAAGCTAATAATAGTAACAAGAAGAGGTAGAATTGAAATCTGGAAAATTCAAGAAGTGGTCATCTAAAGGTTAATGCACTAAAACTTTTCCTTCAACTTCTAGGTGTAGTTTACATATCAAATTAAGTGTGAATTGCATGTAATTAAAAGAAATTATTAAGGGAATCAATACTTCAAATTTCAATAGCCTTGAAATTTTTAAGAGTTTGATGAATTCTTGACCATGATAATGATTAATGATGTTGAGTGGTGAAATTATATAGATTAGAAATTGGCTTGCATGATTATACTTGATCATTGCCATTTTGAGTTAGGGTTTGGCCTAACAATTGGGGATTTTGTGCAATTGTTGGAATTTGACCAAATTGAGATTGATTGTTGCTATTTAGAAGTGCTATGTATGCCAAATTGGAGTTTTGGAGTTGCAGGAAAATAAAATTGGGAGTGCTTTCTTGTGCAGGTTGTGGGACTCAATGAGTCTAGTTTGGTTTTTAACATATAATTGAGATTGTGTGTAACACCCCTATGTTCGGTAGTGCGTTCTACTGTTCCGGTGACTAGTGTTGTTTGGACAGCTAGGATGCCTAGAACTACACTTCGTTATGAGTGAGGAGACATAAAATAATGAAATACAAGAAAAAAAAATACAAGAAAAACAAAGGAAAAATAATAGCAAAGAAAGGTAACCAAGTTAAGCGAGCCGAGAACCCTAGCGATGGGTGACCGCACCGGGAAGTCACGGCATGGACCGTTGACTAGCCCTGGACTGTAGGAAACCCTGGAAAATATTTTTAGGACTTAAAGAGACATCAATTGAAGTATAAATATCATTAGAAATATCAAAGAAAAATTAAATAACTAGTACAAAGAAAAGTGAGAAATCGAAAAACAGACAAAACCCGGTGTTACCGATAAATCGGGAATGCAACCCGAACAGGGGCATTATGGTCATTTGACATCCCGAATTGTCTTTTGACCTAAATGTCCATTAAAAATAAGTAATATTACACTTAGAAAATAAAATGAAAATTTAGTTTAGTGGTACCTAATGCAAATAGCCAAAAGTGGAGTGAAAATTGTGTAATTAGCACTTTAAGCTTATTATATGATTAACTTGAGTAAGTGGACCACTATAGAATAAATTAAGAACAAAATGTGTAGGTGTACACCTATTACACAATCTGCAAATTCATTTTCTCCCATTTCTCTCAACCATGCCGAATTGAAGAAAAGGAAAAACTCCATTGCCGTTTTGCATGAAGCTTCATCCTCTCCCTCATTTCACTTCTAATCACCTAAGTGGCTTCATTAAGTTTTATCTCCACATCATAAGGAAGAATTTGATACCAAAATCAAGAAGTTTGGTGAAGGTTTAGCAAGTCCCAACAATATGTAAGTTTGAGATTTTGAATATTGCTTTGTTAAACTTTGTATACATGTTATGGGTGTGTGCTTTGTGAAGGAATTTTTAAGTTTTGAGAAGTTCTTGATATATCCAGTTTGGACAGCCATGGAGTTGTATATTTGATGATTTATTCTTACATTTATTTGATGGGAAATTATGTTGAGTAGGGTGATTAATGTCCTAGTAAGTTAATTCCATGTATATACGTGGTGATTGTGCAATTGGGATGAAAGTTGACGAATTGTGGGACACTTTGGCATTGTGGAGCATTTCGGCAGCTTTGGGACTCCTTAATGAATGTTTGAATTCATGGAAATATTGGATAAATTGTGATATTGAGGATTGATAAATATGTATGTAAATGGGTTGTGTAAAGTGTATGTAAGAATTAGAAATGTTTATGTGTATATGTGGTTGTATTTGGACTTTGTGAATTAGAGTTTTATTTGGTGTATTGAGGATGTTTGTATTCTGCCCAAAATGATTTTTATGTGAAGTGGTAAATGGTTTTGGTAATGTACCAAAACAGAATGGGGTTGAGAGGTGGATTTGTAGCAAGGTAAATGTGTAATGAATAGATGTTTAAGCAATGTAATTAAGGGCAGTGTGCATTTTAACCTATAAAACTAAATGTGTAACTCCAATTGGTATGAAACCAATTGGAGGTGAAACTAGGCACAAAATGTGCCAACTTTCATTGAGAAAGCATACCAAAATTCTACTTGCAAGGTAGCTTGAAAAATGACCAAATCCAGATTAAGTGGCCGAACCAAAGTCTTATGAAGACACCAAAGCCCAGAAATTACCATAAGCAAGTCAAACAGCTTGCACAAGTTCGGGTCCAAAAACTGGCCGAACCAAAGTTGACCAAATTTGACCTAAAATGACCTAATTTGATGCCATTTGACCAGCAATAGTAAAATGACCATAACTTGGTCTACATAACTCAGAATGACCTAAACTTTTGCCCTGCGTTCCATAAGACATAGATCTACAAGTTTGTAGTTTTGACCGAAACCCGAAAACCGAGGAAACTAGGTCGTCCGGCTAGGTCAAACTAGTATCCCGGAATCCAGCAAGTTGCAATAAAATGCACTAAACAAGGAAATGAAGTTAGTAACGTGTACCAACCCTAAAACACTATCGAATGTGACATATTAGTGACACTAAAACCTAATTTACCTAGAATGCATCGAGGGTCGGTATATTAGGTGATTAAGCAAATAATAGCTTTCAGTGAATTATTTGTCAAACATTATCGATAGAGACAGTTTAATTTAGTACTGAAACACTTCAAATTGTGTTTCTCAGTTAGTAAAGACTCAGGGAAAGGGAAGGAAACACTGAGTCCAGACCAGGAGACAATTATCAGAGGTTTGTGCACAACAACTATTTCTTTTGAATTTTTCAATTGAAATGAATTATGACTATTTGTACATTATTGTTTTAAATTGTGGAAATGTGTTTGAATGGATATTTATTGCTTGAAAAGCATTGTAAATGATTTGAAGCTATGAGAAATTATTTGAATGATATTGATGGATACTTATTGATTGAAAAGTATTGGAAATGGTTTGAAACCACAGCTATCATGTATATTGATTGTATTCCTCACTAGCTTGTCTAGTGGGACGAATTGAATTCACTCTCTGGCTGAAGTGTTGAGGTGTGTGCCTGTTGAGGACGAATTGGATGAGTACTCATATTTCTACTAGCTAGCTATGTTATTCCTCATTAGTCATTGACTTTTGGGACGAGTTGAATACCTCATTAGCCATCGGCTTTTGGGACGAATTGAACTTTTGAACATGATTAAGCTGTGTGCGATTTATTGATTTGTATTGTGAGATTGTGAAATGAATTTAAACTCTTATTGACATATACTGTCTTTTGAATTCAACCATGATCTGACTTATTGAAATTTATTGTGATATTGAGAAATGGAGTTTAAATTCTTGTTGACAATTACTGTATTGAAATTAACTATGGTTTTAAGTATCCACTATTTATATGATTTATGAATTGTGATTTAAATTGTACTTGGTTAATGTCGTGCACCACTGAGACATTGTCTCAAATGATAGCTTTTATTGTCGCCGCAGTAGACAGACAGACAGGGCAGCAGACTAGGCTGCTAGTACCTCCAGCGAGAGATTACTGGGTATAATGAGTATACCAACATTTCGCATTTTATACTGTAATGTATGACCACTGTATGTACATATTGTTTTTGATTTTGAGCAATTGTAAATTCAAATTGTACCTTAAAGTTGTAAAATAATTATGAGTTATTTTGGCTCGTAAAAATTGTATTATATTTCTTTTATCTCAGTCTTTGAAAAATCACTGTGGATTTGAGTTGAGAAACATGTTGTGTTGAGAAATATGTTGGATTTGAGATTTGAAAAAAATATTGAAGTGCTTTTTACAGGTTTTCTGAAGAACTATTTTATCCAAAATACAGATGGCACTCTGTCAAAATTTTTACAGAAATTCCAAATAATTCAAAGGTGTTAGTTCTATCACTTCAGTTCAAAAAGGTTTTTAACACCTGTAAATAGTGCTCACCACTGTAAAAGAAGTAAGAAAAGTTTTTAAAATCCCTTGTAGTGTATTTAATGGGTTATCAGTAGACGGAGTTGGTAATTCATTAGGTATACTACGGGATCATGTTATGCCTTACAGAGGGGTAGGGTGTGACATTGTGTGGCTCCAATTGGTATAAGGCCAATTGGAAGTGAAACTAAACCCAAAACACTCCATTTTTCATGAAGAAACTATGCCTAAATTCTATCCAAAAATTGACCTAAACGCTGCTTGAATCCGGCTGTTTATACCCAAAACCCATAAAAATGACCAAATGAACAATACATTTAGCTATAACTTTCTCTAGAAAGGTCAGAATGTCTTGATTTTTATACTATTATAAAGGCTAGACATAAGAGCACAACTCTCATGAAGAACACATAACCCAAAAAATGCCTCTAACCTAACCAATTTGCTAGCACAAATTAGGTCACAAAACTGTCTAGAACCAAACTGCCCAGAATTTGCTAGACATAGGCCTACCCGGCCAGTTTTGGCAAAAATACCATAACTTGGCCTACAAAATTGCAAATGCAATGAAACCAATGCTAAAACTTTTATAAGACATAGATATACAATATTTATGTTTTGACCAGAACCTAGAACCCAAGGGAACTAGGCTAAATTGCTAGAACAATTCAGCACATCAAAACCTGGAATATAACTAAACCACCACTTGACCCCAGAATAGTGTTTATAGCATATCTCCCTCTAGGAAATCCTAAATGGGATAAGCCAAACTGTTCTAGAAACCTAAGAGATAAGGATTCAACTTTGATTTAGAAACTTTTCTCAAAATTTGACTGTAAGAACTCTAAAATGGGAGTCAAATCCACTGACCTAAACCTGGAATCCTGTAGACACAGGGTACTTGAGTCCAGGCTAGTTAATTAGTTTAACTAATTCTAAAAAACTTGAAAAATTGTAATTCAAAATTTTGAGTGATCATAAGACATAGGGTAACAACTTCTATGAAGAATATTAGGTCTAAAAGTGACTGTGACATGTCCAAATAATTAGGGAAAAATAGACTCCAGAATTTGCCTGAATCTGGACCCAGAAAGAGACCATGAATCAGTTGTGGTTATTTGACCATAACTTGAGTTCTAAAACTTCAAATGACATGAATAAAAAAAGGAAAACAAAGGCAAGACATCGAGGAACAACTTCCATGAAGGAAGTGTCACCAAACAGTGGCCACACCTTAACCAATTTGTTAGGTGAACTTAAGACATCAAATTTGGACCTTGAGAAAGGTTCATAAAATGACTTGTTATATGATATAAAGTTAATCAAAATGAATTGTTAAACATAAAAGTGACATGAATATGCATGTGGGACTTATGTTTCCCATCATAAGTAACATGAAAATGTTATTAAATACAACTAGTATATAATATGAAACTATAAATACTTAATAACATTAATTTGCCCAAAGTATACCTAGACTTTGTAACACCTCTCACCCGTCTATAGTGTAGTCGAGCAAGGTGTGCTACATTCGGTGCCGGAGCATCCTATCCTATCTTATTGTGTAAAATATTAATTTAATGTCTATTTAATTATATTATCTTACATGTAGAAATTTTTTTTATCACATCTTTTCTTCTTTTTTTTTTTTTTGTGGAGACCCAAACAGAGCCAACTTTATTTTATTAGTGCATGGTGGATCCCATTATTTACCTATTAAAAATAATTTATATCCATTTCATATTTTTATACATCATCTCATTGCTCATATAAATTTTCAAGAAAATAAATTTCATTTCATCCTTATAAAATTTACATACAATAATGTACAAATTATATACAATATAAAAATTTAATTACATATCTCAAAGTGATTTACAACGTTACTTATGTACAGTGATTAAAATGTAAAATCTAAATACAAATGAACCCTAACAAAATGGACTGCTGAGGTGATACTTGTATTGTAGCAAATCTGGTCAAGATCCTAGCTAGAGTCTACTGCTGCTGCTGCGATTGCTGGTGGTAGTCTATTGTACCTACGCGAGGAAACAATCCATCGCACTAAGCATAATGCTTAGTGGTGCATAAATTGAAATAAAAATAACTAAATAATCAAAATATTTATTCTAGGTATAACTTTATAAAGAAATATAGATTTCATGAGTTTATAGTCCTTTATATATTTATAGAACTTTGGAAGCAATTAAGTTAATCAGGATCTTTTTTGTTCAATTATTCCTTGTTCAGTCTTATTACTCATATCTATGATCTCTTCATGTAATTGTTTAAAATTTAAGGTTTATTACTGATATCTGTGCCCAAGTAACCTATAACAAACTATAAAGACTTGATACATGGGAGTATACTAGTTAAACATCCGTATGTCTAACATGTATACATCTGTCATGTCAGAAATAAGGCCAGCAGGCAGGCATAAAGCTAGAAATAAAATCAAGCACAATGGCCAATGGGCAGGCATAAAGCCAGTAGAACAACCATCTTAGACATATATTGTCTATCAATAATTATTCCTATGGACAGTACTGCAATCTGTAGTCCCTAACTGGTATACCAATCGATCCATTCTATATAAATAAGTCTAGGTATACTTTGGGCAAATTAATGTTATTAAGTATTTATAGTTTCATATTATGTGCTAGTTGTATTTAATAACATTTTCATGTTACTTATGATGGGAAACATAAGTCCCACATGCATATTCATGTCACTTTTATGTTTAAAAATTCATTTTGATTAACTTCATATCATATAACAAGTCATTTTATGAACCTTTCTCAAGGTCCAGATTTGATGTCTTAAGTTCACCTAACAAATTAGTCAAGGTGTGGTCACTGTTTGGCCTCACTTCCTTCATGGAAGTTGTTCCTCTATGTCTTATCTTTGTTTTCCTTTTTGATTCATGTCATTTGAAGTTTTAGAACTCAAGTTATGGTTAAATTACCATAATTAATTCCTTAACTCACTCTAATTCTAGATCAGGCAGATTCTATAGTCAATATTTCCCTAATTATTTGGACAAGTTACAGCCACTTTTTGGCCTAATGTTCTTTATAGAAGTTATTATCTATGTCTCATGATCACTCCAAATTTTGAATTACAATTTTTCAAGTTTTGTATAATTAGTTATAACCAATTAACTGGCCTAGACTCAGGTACCCTGTGTCTACAGGATTCTAAGTTCAGGTCAGTGGTTTGACTCCCATTTTAGGATTCTTACACTTAAATTTTGAGAAATGTTTCAAAATCAAAGTTGAAGCCCTATCTCTTAGGTTTCCAAAACAGTTTGGCTCATCCTATTTGGGATTTCCTGGTGGGAGATATGCTATAAAAACTATTCTGGGGTCAAGTGGTGGTTTAGTAAAATTCCAGGTTTTGATGTGCTAATTTGTTCTAGAAATTTGGCCTAGTTCCCTTGGGTTCTAGGTTTTGGTCAAAACATAAATATTGTAGATCTATATCTTATAAAACTTTTGGCATTGGTTTCCTTGCATTTGCAATTTTGTAGACCAAGTTATGGCCTTTTTTCTAAAACTGATCTAGTATGCCTAAATCCAAAATTTCTAGGCAGTTTGGTTCTAGACAACTTTGTTAACCTAAATTGTGCTAGCAGTTTGATTTGGTTAGAGGCAATTCTGGGTTCTATGTTCCACATAAAAGTTGTGCTCCTATGTTTAACCTTTCCAATGGTATAAAAATCAGGTCATTCTGACCTCTCTAGAGAAAGTTATGGCCAAATGAACATATATATTTGGTTATTTTTTCTGGGTTTAGGGTGTGGTCAGCCGGATTCAAGTAGGATTTAGGTCAATTTGTGGACAGAATTTGGACATGGGTTCTTCATGAAAAATGGAGTATTTTGGTCCTATTTTCATCTTCAATTGGCCTCGTACCAATTGGAGCCACACAATTTCAGTTATAAGTCAAAAACCAAACTAGACTTATTGAGTCCCACAACCGACATAAGAGAGCACTCCCAAATTTTCTATTTCCTCCAACTCCCTTACTTTAATTGGCATACATAGCACTTCTAAATATCATCAATCAATCTCAATTTGCCAATTTCAAACAATTTCACAAAAACCTTAATTTATGATTAAACCCTAATTTCAAGATTCAAATCTCAAGCACACTTATGCAAATTAACTTCCAATACATTTAATTTCATTCATCAACATCACTAATCAAATTTAGGTAAGTCAAAATTTTCAAACTCCTAAGGTTCCCTAAGCTGCCGAAATTCATTTCCTCATAAACTTGTCATTTCCTTTTTATTTCATGCAATTTCAACTCCTCCTAAGTCCAAATCAAAAATTAAGGAAGAAAAGTAAGAAGATTTAGCACTAACCTTGATTGTGTTCAATTCCAAGCTCTCAAAATTTCAAATTTTCTACTTCTTTTGGCTGCTAGTAAACTCACCAAGGTGTGAGGATAAATTTTAATGAAGATGGCTTAGGGTTTTATGGGAAGAAAAGGGGAGAATCAAGCTTGGGAGGAAGGAAAAATGGAAGAGACTTGGTTGAGAGGTTCGGCCATGGGAACAAGAGGAAGAAGATGGGTTTTCTTTTGGTCAAATTTGTCTCTTGTATACATATTTATCCATTTTAATTTAGGTGTTAGATTTTAAATGGCTAAAATTTTAATTTAAACCTTTATGGCATCATGTATGTTTATGTCATAATTAGTATTTAAATTTTCTTTTCTTTCTTTTTCTCTACTCATTTTTCATTACACAAATTCATAATTTAATTCATTTTAATTATTTCATTCTCACTCTTTTTGATAGACATTTAGGTCAAAATTCAACTCTGGGGTTGAAGTGACCAAAATGTCCTTCATTAGGCTCATCGAGTTATTTTTGATCTGTACCTTAAATAAATTCTCATGAATTTTCCTTGGCATTTATATCGTCATTTATGCCTCATTAGACCTTTAATTAAGTATCAAAATTATCTCCTAGGGTTCCTCGTGGTCTAGGGTCAACAACTCTCTTCACACTCGCTTCCCAGTATGGTCACCCATTGCTATGACCCCGGCTCGTTTAACCGAGTTGTATTTCGCTTGTTTTACTTTTCTTTAATTTTACTTAGTTTTTATTCAGTCAATTTATGTTTCCTCACCCTAGTTGAGTGTAGTTCCAGACATCTTGACTATCCGAACAAATACTAGTCGTCGAAACAGTAGAATATACGGACTACCTAAAGTGAGGGCATTACAGACTTATTTATATAGCATGGATCGATTGGTATACCAATTAGGGACTACAGATTGTAGTACTGCCCATAGGAATAATCATTGATAGACAATATATGTCTAAGATGGTTTTTCTATTGGCTTTATGCCTGCCCATTAGCCGTTGTGCCTGATTTTACTTCTAGCTTTAGGCTTGTCCGCTAGCCTTGTGCCTGACATGACAGATGTATACATGTTAGACATATGAATGTTTAACTAATATACTCCCGTGTATCCAGTTTTTATAGTTTGTTATAGGTTACTTGGGCACAGATATCAGTAATACACTTTAAATTTAAATAACTACATGAAGAGATCACAGATATGAGTAATAAGACTGAACATGGAATAAATGAATAGAAAAGATCCTGATTAACATAATTGCTTCCAAAGTTCTATAAATATATAAAAGACTATAAACTCATGAAATCTATATTTCTTTATAAGGTTATACGTAGAATAATTATTTCAATTATTTAGTTATTTTTATTTCAAATTATTGCACTGCTAAGCAGAAATGATTAGTGCGATGGATTATTTCCTCACATAGGTACAAGTGAGTACCACTAGCAGTTGCAGCAGCAACAGTAGACTTTAGCTAGGATCTTGACCAGATCTGCTACAGTATGAGTGTCACCTCAGCAGTCCATTTTGGTAGGGCTTATGTGTATTTAGATTTTGGATTTTGATCACTGTACGTAAGTAACGCTATAAATCACTTCGAGATATGTAATTAAATTTTTGGATTGTATATAATTTGTACATTATTATATGTAAATTTTATAAGAATGAAATGAAATGTATTTTCTTGAAAATTTATATGAGCAATAATGTGATGTATGGACATATGAAATGGACATAAATTATTTTTAACAGGTAAATAAGAAAACCCACCATGCACTAATAAAACAGATGAGACTCTAACTGGGTCTCTGTAAAAATAAGATGTGATATAAAAAAAAAATTCTACACGTAAGATAGTATAATTAAATAGACATTAAATTAATATTGTACACAAAAAGATAGGATAGGGTGGTCCGGCACCGAATGTAGCATACTTTGCTCGACTACACTGTAGATAGATGAGGGGTGTTACATTGCTACCAACAAACAACTGGCCTTTGTTCGACTATCGCACCTCACCAGCAATGCTGCTCTATGCCCACCTTTCATCGCTGATCTAACACTTGAAGGTCCCTCGCACAACCCTCCTTCTTGCTGCTTCACGTACTCCATGTTTTTAACATCAATCTTGATTCTAAGCACCATTTTTAATCACCCATTCAACATCAACCTTTGTACTTTTATTGCATGTTGGTACCTGTATCATTAGTTATTATTCTCTGGGCATGTATTTGATATAACTGCTTATTATTTGCACTTGTAAAGATGGCTTCTGATGATTCACCTTCTAGTTTGTAGGTACCTAGTAGTTCACAAGTACCTGTTGCTTCGCAGGTACCACTAATAGTGCCATAAGTCTCACCTATTAATAGCAACGTCCCTTGTAACACCCCTATGTTCGGTAATGCGTTCTACTGTTCTGGTAACCAGTGTTGTCCGGACAGCTAGGATGCCTAGAACTACACTTCGATATGAGTGAGGAGACATTAAATAATGAAATACAAGAAAAGAAAATACAAGAAAAACAAAGGCAAAATAATAGTAAAGAAATGCAACCAAGTTAAGCGAGCCGGGAACCCTAGCGATGGGTGACCGCACAGGAAAGTCACGGCGTAGATCGTTGACTAGCCCTGGACTGCGAGGAACCCTAGAAAATATTTTTAGGACTTAAATAGACCCCTATTGAAGTATAAATATCATTAGAAATATTAAATAAAAATTAAATAATTAGTACAAAGAAAAGTGGGAAATCGAAAAACGGACAAAACCCGGTGTTACCGAAAAATCAGGAATACGACCCGAACAGGGGCATTGTGGTCATTTGACACCCCGAGTTATCTTTTGAATTAAATGTCCATTAAAAATAAATAATATTACACTTGGAAAATATAATGAAAAAATTAATTTAGCGGCACCTAATGTAAATAACAAAAATGGAGTGTAAATGGAGTAATTATCACTTAAAACTTATTAAATGATTACCCTAGCATGAGTGGAGCACTATGGGAATTAAAAATTCACTAAGTGGGCAGATTACTCCACTAATGTCTTCTTCTTCCTCTCAAATCCTCACTTTGCCGAATTGAATTTTCTCTCCATTGTCCACCATGGCCACAACTTGCATGCAAGCTCCACTCCTAATGATCAAGCCACAATTTCTCCAATTGTTCTTCATTAAACTTGTTCTACACATCATGGGCAGCATGTAGGAAGCAAGAAAGAGAAGTTTTGGTGAGGTTTTGAAGAATTTCCAAAGTGGTAAGTTTGTATTTTTTATTATTGTTTAATTAAAGCTTGTAAGGATGTTATGGGTGTTTGAATTATGGATAAATTTTTTAGGTTTGATGTTTAAATGGAGAAGTGTACTTTTGGCAGCCATGGAAACACTTTGAAGGCAGTTTATTTGTGCTTGTAAATGGTGAATTAAATGATTGATTAAATGTATATTGTGTAGGAAATTGTTTGGGTGATGTATACTTGGTATATGTAAATGTAAAATGAGATTTAAAGCTTGGAAAGTAATGGAATGTAAGTGTACCATTGTGGCAGTTTGTTAGCTCTTGAAGAATGCTGGAATTCATGCTTGGTTTATGGAATAATGATGTTAAAATGTGTTGGTTGTGATGGCAGTTTGAGTGTGTGTAAGGTGGTGTGAAGTGGGACATGTAAATGAGCATAAAAAGGTGATTGAATTGTTGTAAATTGGATTGAAAAATTCTGCACTTGTTGGTGTATGTTGAATGTAATTGTAAGCTGCCAAAATGACCTATAATGTGTTGTGAATTATGTTTAGGTTGTGGTACAACCAGAATTGGTTTGAATGTTAAGTTTGGTGAGTGTTAAAAGTGATGCTTGATGTGTATGCAAGAATTTCAATAAGGCAGTTTGAGTTTTAGGCCTAGAACTTTAATTGTGTGGCTCCAATTGGTATGAGACCAATCGGAGGTGAAACTAGGCACAAAATGTACCAACTTTCATGAAGAAAGCTTACCAAAATTCTGCTTGCAAGGTAGCTTGAAAAATGACCAAATCCGGATTAAGTGCAAATGAGGCCTGAAAATTGACCATTTGGGCAGCAGTTAGTGTTTAGGCCATAACTCACACAAAACAAGTCCAATTGACCTGAAATTTTAACCATGAATAGCTAAGACCCATATCTACAAGTCCTATGAAGACACCAAAGCCCAGAAATGACCATAAGCAAGTCAAACAGCTTGCACAAGTTCGGGTCCAAAAACTGGCCGAACCTAAAATGACCTAAAGTGACCTATAATGACCAATTTTGGTGCAATTTGACCAGCAATAGTAAAATGACCATAACTTGGTCTACATAACTCAGAATGACCTGAAATTTTGCCCCGCGTTCCATAAGACATAGATCTACAAGTTTGTAGTTTTGACCGAAACCTGAAAACCGAGGGAACTAGGTCGTCCAGCTAGGTCAAACTAGTATCCCGGAATCCAGCAAATTGCAAGAAAATGCAGTATACACGGAAATGAACTTGGTAACATGTACCAACCCTAAAAGACTATCGAATGTGACATATTAGTAATGTTAAAACCTAAATTACCTAAAACGCATTGAGGGTCAATATATTAAGTTGATTAAGCAAATAATAGCATTCAGTGAATTATTTATCAAACATTATCGTTAGAGACAGTTTAATTAAGTACTGAAACACTTCAAATTGTGTTTCTCAGTTAGCAAAGACTCAGGGAGAGGGAAGGAAACACTGAGTCAAGACCAAGAGACAATTATCAGAGGTTTGTGCACAACTAGTTTTTAACTGATTTTGTTTTGAATATTTCATATGATTAAATGACATATTTTCTTATGTATTATGTTTAACAAGCATTAGATTTAATTCAATGATTATTGAAATTGTTATAATATGTATCAATTTAGCTTTGTGAAATGGTATTTTCATAAGTATTAAGCATTGTTATGGATTGAATAAATTATGTTCTGGAAAATTGTGATAGAACATGTTTTGAATTGTGATGGTAATTTTCATGGAAAATGCAAATTTATGATTTAAATTGTGATGAGCATAAAAATTATTGGATATTGGAATTGACTTTGAATCAAATTATATTGTGATTTATGCTCACTAAAAGGATTGTGATATTGTTTTATATCTCACTATAGATGCTTGACTAGGTTATTACCCGTCGCTCTCATTTGTTGAGAAGACAATTGAGTTAGTTGTGTTTTGATTACCATGGTACGTGCACAGGCTTAGATTTCCTTTGATTTGAGGTTAGATCTAAGTTTATTTTATCGTTATGGCCCTTGCGGAAGATTCATTATTGTGATGGTACTGTGCACGATGATTCGACCTCCCCGACCATAGGGAGTTAGAATCCGATTCGACCTCCCCGACCATAGGGAGTTAGAATCACCCCGAAGATGGCCCTTTCGGATTAGTCTTGCATAGTTAGTGAGATAAAGAATGGCTTTTGAGATGAAGAATGATTTTTGAGATAAAGAATGATTTTTGAGATACAGCATGGTTTTTGAGATACAACATGATTTTTGAGGCACAGAATGTTTTTGAACAGTAAAGAATTATGATTTCAGTTATGATTTATGTATAATTGATTCTGTTGGAACTACCTTAAATGGTTAGTCATGATTTGATAAGTTGAATTTCGTGATCAAAGTCATTTTATACAAATGATTTACATTATTGGAAATGAATATTTTGAGTTTTGGAATTTGATGAGTATTTAGATTTCCAAATTATTTACTGTAAATTTTGTCAATGTATATTGTACTATGTTTTAAATTATAGTTGTGCACCAGGTTCACCACTCAATGATAGCTTTGTATCTTTATCGCAGTAAGAAGAGATAGAGCAGTGAGTAAATTTCTTTGAAGACACTTTCAGATCAGCTCCAGGTATATTATAGGTATACCCATGTACATAGGTTTTGATGTATGCATGTAATAATATGTATGTAAATTATTTGAGCAGTTGTATAAAAACTCTTGTAAAACATTTTGGTATGTAATTAAATGTAAATTATTGTAAATATAAATTTGAGATTTCATTTACTTGAATAGGTTTGTATTATAAATTTTGAGTCTTGTAATCAATGAAATGTTTCTTTATGATGAGATTAGTTAGAAAATGATTTGATTGTTTATTGAGAATTGGATTGTGAATTGAAATAAAGTTATTGAAGTTGTATTTGAGAAAACATATTGGGAGCATTTTCTTTTGCAGGATTGAAGATTTGTTTTCTCAAAATACAGCCGGCACTTTGCCGAAATTTTGGAAAAAAAATTTATAACACCAGATTTTAATCGATGATTTAAATTTCACGAAAATTGTTTTAAAATCCCTTGTAGTATATCTAATGGGTTATCGGTAGGCAAAGTACGGTAATTCATTAGGTGTACTACGGGATCATGTTACATTTGACAGGGGAGTAGGGTGTGACATGTTTTGTGGTATCAGAGCAATGGTTTTAAAGTGAATTTCGAACTGTGAATTTGAAATCTTTTTATCGGTAACTACAACTGCTCAATTGTTTGATACATATAATACATTTACATCATAAATATGAACTAATGGAGAGGAATCTCCTTATGTTGGTTGTACAGGAATAGAAGATCTTGTGAAAAGATATGGAAGAGAATAATGAGACAATAGAACAGTCTGTGATGGCAGAAGAAAAAGTTGAGGCCCCAGCTCCACAAAATGTCAAAGTTCGACTGTATCAGTTTTATCGGTACAAATTATCGCACAAATGGCCCAAAGAATGGCCATTTTCTTTCAACAAATGGTCGATAATCACACCAAAGCCCAAGTCTGCACTCCAACCCCACAAGGGCAACATGAAATAGAGAAGAGGGAGAAACCTATGGGTCAGAGCTCAAGCAGTAATTTGAGAAAGAGAAAAGAAATTGAGGAGCCCCGAGCTCAGGGATATAACAGAGGTGGATCATCAAGGCAGAGACCACCAAGGTCCAGTCGTCGAACAACTAGAACTTCCTACCCTTCTCGTCAATGTGAAGCTTGTGGAAGATATCATGGTGGGATATGTTATAAGGCTATTGGAGCCTGTTATAACTGTGGAGGCACAGGACACTTTGCCAAGGACTGCACCAGTAGTCGCAGAGTTGGACCACCTCCTACTACTGCAGAAGGGTCAGTTCAGAGCCCTGTCACCAGAAGTTCACAACCACCTAGCAGAGGTAGAGGCAGGGGTAGAGGTAGCCCAGCAGGCAGCCAAGGCACAGTGAAACAATCAGAGCAAGACAGTGCTCTGGTTAGAGTCTACGTAACGAGACAGAGGGAAGAAGTCGAGACATCTGATGTTGTGGCTGGTACCTTCTTAACTTTTAACTGAGATGTGTTTGTGTTATTTGATCTGGGTTCTACCCATTCTTATGTGAGTGCTAGCATCATTGATTGCATTGCTGTTCCATGTACAAAAATGGACTTTGAGGTGCTAGTAACAAGTCCGCTAGGACAGGAGGTTAGGGTTAATAGAATGTATAGAGATTGTCCTTTGGTGATCCAAGGGCACACTTTTCTATTTGATTTCATTGAAATGCCCTTTAGAGATTATGATATCATCTTGGGCATGGATTGGTTAGCTAGGCATCATACCATGATTGGATCAGAGGTCAAGATCACTTTCGGTCTCCTCGATGCTGATGTGGTAATACATGGGAAGAGGCAGCTATTGCCATCAAACATTATTTCGGCTACACTAGCCAGAAAATGATCAGCAAGGGGTGTGAAGCATACTTGGCACATGTAGTAGAGACACAAGTGGGGAGTCCAGCATTAAGGGACATCCCTACAGTATATGACTTTCCAAACGTGTTTCCTGATGAATTGCTAGGATTACCTCCGGAAAGAGAGGTGTAGTTTGAAATTAATGTTATGCCTGGTGTGGATCCAATCTCCATAAAACCATACAAAATGGCACCGGCAGAGTTGAAGGAGTTGAAGGTACAGTTGCAAGAACTACTTAAAAAGGGCTTCATCCGCCCTAGTGTGTCACCATGGGGAGCGCCAGTATTGTTTGTTAAGAAGAAGGATGGCACTCTTCGTTTATGTATTGTTTGACCTAGGGTCTGCATACTTTTATGTTAGAGTTTGAACTATATGTTCTGTTGTTATTCCTTTACAGGGGAATAAATTTTGATGCATTAGTGATTAGTCCTTAAGATAAGGATTGTGATAATAAGTGAAATTAGTTTTAGAAGAGTTTATCGGCGAAAAGTATTTTCTAACACACCATAAATTATAAAGCTAAATGGCAAGCCTACTTAATGTAAGGCAAGAGGACGTAAAAGTAAGATGCGGTAATAGAATTGTTCTAGATGAAGGCAGAGATGTTCTAGTTGTTAATTGTTAATGGATATTGTAATCAGAATAAGTTTCAAGTATTGGTGAATTTGAAAAGGATAAAAGATAGGAAAGTTTGATCTATTGGGATGTATCGTAGTAACTATGCAATGTTCTTGATGTTTATAATCGTAGTCGCAGACACTGATCGACTTGAGATTATTGTGTAGAGCTACGTACTACCCGATAGTATACCTAGATAAGAATAGTTACCAACGGCATCTGTTTTGGTATAGTTATGCCAAGACAGAATTTAATTGTTAGAAATAAGTTTGAAAATCCTACTTAGGGATCTAAAACTCAAAGGTTAGAATATCGAAAGGTTATAGTTCAATACAAAAAGAAGCAAGTTATAGAATATTGACAGATAAACAGAGTTATGAAAGTAAAAAAAAATTCAAACAATTGGTTCAAATATAATAAAGAAATGTTACGAATTTGAGAAAGACTATGGGCTAGAATGGTTAGAGGACCAACGACTAGATAAATGATTCTAACATGACCTCAAGGGTCATTCAAGAAGGAACATGAATCGAAATATTAGACAGGACAATAGTAAGAGAAGATTAGTGATATACAAACAAATTAAACGTTGTATTAGATTGTTAAAAGTCTTATACAAATTTGAGAAAAAGAAAATTATACGATCGTATAAAAAGGAAAAAAATAAACGTATGACTATTGTAAGATGACTATTGGGTAAAATTTCATGGACGAAATTCATTTTAAGGGGGGAAAATTGTAACACCCCAATGTTCAGTAATGCGTTCTACTGTTCCGGTGACTAGTGTTGTCCGAGCAGCTAGGATGCCTAGAACTACACTTCGATATGAGTGAGGAGACATTAAATAATGAAATACAAGAAAAGAAAATACAAGAGAAACAAAGGAAAAATAATAGTAAAGAAATGCAACCAAGTTAGCGAGCTGGGAACCCTAGCGATGGGTGACCGCACGGGGAAGTCACGGCGTAGATCGTTGACTAGCCCTGGACTGCGGGGAACCCTAGAAAATATTTTTAGGACTTTAATAGACCCCTATTGAAGTATAAATATCATTAGAAATATTAAATAAAAATTAAATAATTAGTACAAAGAAAAGTGGAAAATCGAAAAACGAACAAAACCCGGTGTTACCGAAAAATCGGGAATACAACCCGAACAGGGGCATTGTGGTCATTTGACACCCCGAGTTGTCTTTTGACCTAAATGTCCATTAAAAATAAATAATATTACACTTGGAAAATATAATGAAAAAATTAATTTAGTGGTACCTAATGTAAATAACAAAAATGGAGTGTAAATGGAGTAATTATCACTTAAAACTTATTAAATGATTATCCTAGCATGAGTGGAGCACTATGGGAATTAAAAATTCACTAAGTGGGCAGATTACTCCACTAATGTCTTCTTCTTCCTCTCAAATCCTCACTTTGCCGAATTGAATTTTCTCTCCATTGTCCACCATGGCCACACCTTGCATGTAAGCTCCACTCCTAATGATCAAGCCACAATTTCTCCAATTGTTCTCCATTAAACTTGTTCTACACATCATGGGCAGCATGTAGGAAGCAAGAAAGAGAAGTTTTGGTGAGGTTTTGAAGAATTTCCAAAGTGGTAAGTTTGTATTTTTTATTATTGTTTAATTAAAGTTTGTAAGGATGTTATGGGTGTTTGAATTATGGATAAATTTTTGAGGTTTGATGTTTAAATGGATAAGTGTACTTTTGGCAGCCATGGAAACAATTTGAAGGCAGTTTATTTGTGCTTGTAAATGGTGAATTAAATGATTGATTAAATGTATATTGTGTAGGAAATTGTTTGGGTGATGTATACTTAGTATATGTAAATGTAAAATGAGATTTAAAGCTTGGAAAGTAATGGAATGTAAGTGTACCATTGTGGCAGTTTGTTAGCTCTTGAAGAATGCTGGAATTCATGCTTGGTTTATGGAATAATGGTGTTAAAATGTGTTGGTTGTGATGGCAGTTTGAGTGTGTGTAAGGTGGTGTGAAGTGGGACATGTAAATGAGCATAAAAAGGTGATTGAATTATTGTAAATTGGATTGAAAAATTCTTCACTTGTTGGTGTATGTTGAATGTAATTGTAAGCTGCCAAAATGACCTATAATGTGCTGTGAATTATGTTTAGGTTGTGGTACAACCAGAATTGGTTTGAATGTTAAGTTTGGTGAGTGTTAAAAGTGATGCTTGATGTGTATGCAAGAATTTCAATAAGGAAGTTTGAGTTTTAGGCCTAGAACTTTAATTGTGTGGCTCCAATTGGTGTGAGACCAATTGGAGGTGAAACTAGGCACAAAATGTACCAACTTTCATGAAGAAAGCTTACCAAATTTCTGCTTGCAAGGTAGCTTGAAAAATGACCAAATCCGGATTAAGTGCAAATGAGGCCTGAAAATTGACCATTTGGGCAGCAGTTAGTATTTAGGCCATAACTCACTCAAAACAGGTCCACTTGACCTGAAATTTTAATCATGAATAGATAAGACCCATATCTACAAGTCTTATGAAGACACGAAAGCCCAGAAATGACCATAAGAAAGTCAAACAGCTTGCACAAGTTCGGGTCCAAAAACTGGCCGAACCTAAAATGACCTAAAGTGACCTAAAATGACCAATTTTGGTGCAATTTGACCAGCAATAGTAAAATGACCATAACTTGGTCTACATAACTCAGAATGACCTGAAATTTTGCCCCGCGTTCCATAAGACATAGATCTACAAGTTTGTAGTTTTGACCAAAACCCGAAAACCGAGGGAAATAGGTTGTCCGGCTAGGTCAAACTAGTATCCTGGAATCCAGTAAATTGCAAGAAAATGCAGTATACACGGAAATGAACTTGGTAACATGTACCAACCCTAAAAGACTATCGAATGTGACATATTAGTAACGTTAAAACCTAAATTACCTAAAACGCATCGAGGGTCGATATATTAAGTTGATTAAGCAAATAATAGCATTCAGTGAATTATTTATCAAACATTATCGTTAGAGACAATTTAATTAAGTACTGAAACACTTCAAATTGTGTTTCTCAGTTAGCAAAGACTCAGGGAGAGGGAAGGAAACACTGAGTCAAGAACAAGAGATAGTTATCAGAGGTTTGTGCACAACTAGTTTTTAACTGATTTTGTTTTGAATATTTCATATGATTAAATGACATATTTTCTTATGTATTATGTTTAACAAGCATTAGATTTAATTCAATGATTATTGAAATTGTTATAATATGTATGAATTTAGCTTTGTGAAATGGTATTTCCATAAGTATTAAGCATTGTTATGGATTGAATAAATTATGTTCTGGAAAATTGTGATAGAACATGTTTTGAATTGTGATGGTAATTTTCATGGAAAATGCAAATTTATGATTTAAATTGTGATGAGCATAAAAATTATTGGATATTGGAATTGACTTTGAATCAAATTATATTGTGATTTATGCTCACTAAAAGGATTGTGATATTGTTTTATTACCCGTCTCTCTCATTTGTTGAGAAGACAATGGAGTTAGTTGTGTTTTGATTACCATGGTACGTTCACAGTTTTAGATTTCCTCTGATTTGAGGTTAGATCTAAGTTTATTTTATCGTTATGGCCCTTGCGAAAGATTCATTATTGTGATGGTACTGTGCACGATGATTCGACCTCCCCGACCATAGGGAGTTAGAATCCGATTCGACCTCCCCGACCATAGGGAGTTAGAATCACCCCGAAGATGGCCCTTT
Source organism: Hevea brasiliensis (assembly GCF_030052815.1). Taxonomy (NCBI): domain Eukaryota; kingdom Viridiplantae; phylum Streptophyta; class Magnoliopsida; order Malpighiales; family Euphorbiaceae; genus Hevea; species Hevea brasiliensis. The sequence continues at coordinate 29,288,175 of NC_079494.1, read as the reverse complement.
CGGATTAGTCTTGCATAGTTAGTGAGATAAAGAATGGCTTTTGAGATGAAGAATGATTTTTGAGATAAAGAATGATTTTTGAGATACAGCATGGTTTTTGAGATACAACATGATTTTTGAGGCACAGAATGTTTTTGAACAGTAAAGAATTATGATTTCAGTTATGATTTATGTATAATTAATTTTGTTGGAACTACCTTAAATGGTTAGTCATGATTTGATAAATTGAATTTCGTGAGCAAAGTCATTTTATACAAATGATTTACATTATTGGCAATGAATATTTTGAGTTTTGGAATTTGATGAGTATTTAGATTTCTAAATTATTTACTGTAAATTTTGTCAATGTATATTGTACTATGTTTTAAATTATAGTTGTGCACCACTGAGTTCACCACTCAGCGATAGCTTTGTATGCTGTCGCAGGTAAGAAGAGCATAGAGCAGTGAGTAAATTTCTTTAAAGACACTTTCAGATCAGCTCAAGGTATATTATAGGTATACCCATGTACATAGGTTTTGATGTATGCATGTAATAATATGTATGTAAATTATTTGAGCAGTTGTATAAAAACTCTTATAAAACATTTTGGTATGCAATTAAATGTAAATTATTGTAAATATAAATTTGAGATTTCATTTACTTGAATAGTTTTGTATTATAAATTTTGAGTCTTGTAATCAATGAAATGTTTCTTTATGATGAGATTAGTTTGAAAATGAATTGATTGTTTATTGAGAATTGAATTGTGAATTGAAATAAAGTTATTGAAGTTGTATTTGAGAAAACATATTGGGAGCATTTTCTTTTGCAGGATTGAAGAATTGTTTTCTCAAAATACAGCTGGCACTTTGCCGAAATTTTGGAAAAAAATTTTATAACACCAGATTTTAATCGATGATTTAAATTTCACGAAAATTATTTTAAAATCTCTTGTAGTATATCTAATGGGTTATCGGTAGGCGAAGTACGGTAATTCATTAGGTGTACTACAGGATCATGTTACATCTTATAGGGGAGTAGGGTGTGACATCCCTGGGTTGAGTGCTACTCCTTCTTCTGCTACCTTATGTATTTACACTCCGCCAGTTTTCCCCATGCCCAATGTTAACCTTTTTTCTCAAGCTACTAGAGGTAACTTCTTGGACTGACACTTGCTATCTATTTTTATATGTATGAGCTTTTAGCTATTGTGTAGGTTGTGTTTAATTATTAGTTATGAGGATTGGTTCATAATTGAGGAACTAATTTCTTGATGTTCATTTTATAGATGACACTCAATCTAAATTTCACCTAACTAGGTACTTGCCACTATTTTTACAAGTATCAGTAACACATAGACAACGAGTACTAGCTATAAGAAGTATAGGTTCCTTCATCCTCTGAGCCAACTCTCAGTAATTATTCTAAATTTTTACTGCTTTATCCATTCCTTACAGATGTTTCTCCCAAGTACCTGATCTCAACTACTTTACTTTTGTAGGGTCTTATTATAGAGGTTGCTATTATAGGCCCTTTGGCACTTCCCCATGCTATCCTAACTCCTCCCTACCCTTTGGGAGAGTATAAGGAACTGCTGGTCAATAGTCACTTGCAACCTCTTCCTCGCCTTAGTGATAATAAAACTTTACCTTGATAGTCTTCAAGTGCATGGATTAACAAACTCCAACCTCGTTTTTCTAACACTTGGAAGCTCTTGGGCATCTATGACTTCATAAAACTAACCAGATTTGCTCCTACTTTTTACTTTAGGTTGATAGTTATTTTCTTAAAACTCTGGTCAAGGTCTTACAACTTCTTCATTCTATCAATGTAGCCCATATCTATTACTTTAAAGGACATCAAGGTTCTCACAGTCCTCCCTTATTATTGGCAAAGAGGTGCCCAACTCCTTCTTAGAGTTGCCATCCAAATTTAAAAAGTTGGACAAGTTCACTCCTTATAGTGCCCTGATTTACTATAACACCAACACCAGTCAGTTTGATCATACTTTGTTTATTTGGTGCTTAATCTGCAAGTTCATTTTCTAAACCATCTTTGGACATCCTTATGACACCCCTTACCCATCTACAGTGTAGCCAAGCAAGATATGCCACACAGTGTGCCGGAGCACCATATATTATCTTATTGATATTTATCATTTCTTAATTTATTTAATTATGGGTCACTAAGTAAAATTTTTGAAATTGACATACTTTACATCATTTATTGAAATTTTAAATTAATTTTAGGTTCCGAAAATTATACAGAAAATCTGACAGAGTGTCGGCTAAAAATGGAGAAAACAGTTCTTCAGAACCTATGAAAAACACTTCCAAATATTTTTCCAATCATTCTCAACTCCAAATAATCAACATCATCTCAACATTTCTCAACAATATTCATTCATTCAATTCATATCATACATAATTAAATTCGAACTCAAATTTATGAAGGCAATACTTAATTTCATTAATTTACAATACAAAATAATACAAGTGTTTATATTTACATGATAACATGAAAATCTAAATATAAAATACAATTGACAAAAATACAAAAGAGAATCCTAGTGCCCTACCAAAATACACTGCAGATGAGAAGTGACACAGGACACTAGCAGATCTAACTCTCACCCAGTCTGGGGTCTACTGGGCTCGTGCTCTGTATCTTCAGTACCTACACGTGGCAAAAGCAACGTGCTAAGCAATACTACTTAGTGGTACCAATAATAAAATAAAAATAACTAAAATGAAATAAACATGCAGAGTGTATACTGATATTTTATGCGAACAAGTTTCTAGTAATTATTTGTAGTATTACTAATTCGGTACTTTTTCTGTTAATTATTTGATTTAAATTTATCAAGATTTATTTTGGTTGTCCAAGTAACCTATACTAGTTGACTGGACTGGATAAATGGATAAACTGGCACTGGGTACCAAGTATCTCAGGCCATCACACCATCAGTCACAATGTGTCTCCCGATATTCAACAAAATAGCTAATAAGCTGTAATAAATATTAGGCACGAGGCCAAGTATCACAACAGTCTCAGAATGGCTAAAAGCCATAAAATCACGAAATGGCCACATAAGCCATAAATCACAGAATGGCATGATTGAAGGAATGGAAGCGTGAAAAACACAGTTTATACCATTGAATTCAAAAATTTTCACCTAGGGTCACATGCATCATGCAAGATTTATTTTTAACTATTTGATTTCAATGATAAACAACATATTAAAACTCTTTTAATACGGTTTTTGGATCTGTATTTGTCATTTAAGATTTTAAAATTAATTAGATTAATTTTAAAACCCTAGATTAAATCAAGAACAAACACACTAACCTCTTGATGCACTGCAGTGTATTTACGCCTTTTAGATGCGTCTTCAGGACACCAGATGTTGTCCCTCTAGCTTGTCCACACCAAGAACACCTATGGCAGGCCTTGAACAGCTTTTAAAGATTTTCCTATTATTTAGAAAATCAAGTTCTGCCTTTTAAGAGATTAAAGATGTAAACAGGACACTAGAAACGATTTTTAGTATTTTTAATTCAAGAGATTGATGGCTAATCTCTTTGAATTGATGAGAGATGAAGAGGAAGAGAGGGAGAGCTTCAAAATGGCGTGACAAAGGAGTGTGGCTGCTGATTGTATTTTATTTTCTCATAACAACACTTATATAGCTAGGTTAACACATTAAACACTTACCACATGCCACCCTTTGATTAGCTCTAGGTTTAAGTGACCCAATCACATTGTGCCAAGTGTCAAACCTATATTTAATCTTAATTTTAATCATCTTACATGATTAAAAGACATTTGAAAAGCTTATGTGTAATGCCATGTGTCACCATCTCATGGTGCCACGTGTCACACTGCGAAATGACCAAAATGCCTCTGTGTCTAAATTTTGAGTTCTTAACCCAAAATAATTATTTCTCTTCTTCTAATTAATTTATATCAAACATAAATTAATTAATTAATCTCTATTAATTAATTTCTCATTAATTAAATTCATATTAAACACTTTAAATATAAATTTAACTTATACTATACATCCAATAATCTAGATTTGGTTTCAAGTCATGCTAGGGACTTTGCAATCTAATTGCAAACCAAAACTATTTAATTAATCAATTAAACTCTTTAATTAATTAATTAAATCATATTTAATTAGGTGATAACTTGTGTATGTGTGTGACTTACTAGGCTCATCACTAATTGGCAATGAGATATGATATCAACTCTTAATATCATCAGAACTCTTTTTTACCATAAATGATTTCTCTAAATCATTTTATGCACCTCATAGAGCATGGTTAACACCTAGCATAGCATGCCATGGCCACCCAATTAGTAATAAGGTTTACCTTAAATGAACCTATAATCATATGTTACCATGCACTAGAATCTCTCTGTTATAAAATCCCAACTCAAGCTGGAGTCATGGTTTATGTCAAACTCCATTTGCTATGAATATTATTGTAACACCCTAGGCAAATCCCACATCGACAAAACACGGGAGAGATGCTGGGTTTATAAGTTGATGGTTCGTAACCCATAGTGACGCGTTTTAAAACCGTGAGGGCTTCAGCTCAGAGCGGACAATATCACTAGTGGGCCGGGCCATTACATTTGTGGTATCAGAGCCGCTCCGCGTGCAACCTTAAACGATGGTGGGGCAAACCTCAGCGAGGACGCTGAGTCCCATAAGGGGGGTGGATTGTAACACCCTAGGCAAATCCCACATTGACAAAACACGGGAGAGATGCTGGGTTTATAAGTTGATGGTTCGTAACCCATAGTGATGCGTTTTAAAACTGTGAGGGCTTCAGCCCAGAGCGGATAATATCACTAGACTGTTACAGTGGGAATTTGAGGAAATGATAAACATGAAAGTTGTTCCTTATTTTGTCTAGTTGAATTTCGTTTTTTGAATCACTCCATTTGGAGTTTTGTAGCTCAAGTTATGGTCCAAAAACCACAACTGGCTAGATTGAAAAATTGCAGAACTGACCATATCTACAAGGTCTGATGAACGAATCGCAACTGCCTTGTTGGATAGGTTCTGGTCATAATTTGGGGTAGGTTTCTTCATGAAAGTTGTTGGTCTATATCTTAACTTGTTGCTGTAAGAATTTCAGGTCAATTGAGCCATTCTACAATGAGTTATGGCCAAATGAACAATCACTGTTCATTTGGTCATTCTGCAGAATCTGGTTGCAGGACATCCGGATTGGGGCAAGTTTTTGGTCCACTTGCTTTGGTCTTTTGGGCATGGTTTCTTCACCAAAATTGTGCCATTATGTGTCTAGTTTCATGTCCAATTGGCCAAACACCAATTTAATCTACACAGCCAAAGTTATGGCTGTCCAAACAGGCTGGACTCACAGCCACACCTGCTGCTCTCACTAGGCAGCATACCAAATCAGTTTGTCATGCTATAATTCACTCCAAATTATGGTCAACTTACCTCAAATGGTCACTAATTGACCATTACAAAGTTAATATATCATTACATGAGCAAACCCTAATGTTGTTCAAGTGTCCACATTTTTAAGGTTCATTCATGCATTACACTTGCATTTCACTTACTCTTACATGTTCAATCACTTATCTCATGCTAAGGGCAGCTCATAACCACTTTGTTTCAAGTAATTTCATCAAACCCTAACCCACCCCTAAGCTGCCAAAATTATAGGGATAGACACACATAAGTTTTATTTTGTTTTTCTTACATGTTTTTATTTATTCCATGGCAATAAACATAAATTAAGTAAAAAGGGTAGAAGATTGGACACAAACCTTGTTGGAGCTATTCTCAAGTTTGAAAAACTTCTTTTTTCCTTCTTCAAATTGCTGTCCAATGTTTGCTCTAGTGATAAGGAAAATTTTTAATGAAAGGAAATCAAGGTTTTGAAGTGAATTGGGTGAGAAATTGGAAGCTTGGTTGAGTTTTAATGGAGGGAGGGAGAAGTGAGTTCTCGGCAAGAAAAAGAAAACAAGATAAAGTCTAATTGTTTCCTTTCATTTCTGCCCATTTATTCATTTTAAATGGGTTATAGCCATGTGTCACCATGTAATTGGGTGAAGGCACACTAATGACATCATGTGATGTCATAAATTCCCATTTAATTCATTTTTTTTTCTTTTCTTTTCTACTCATTTTTAATTCAATTTTTAGTAATATTTTTTCACATTTTATGTTATAATAATTATTTACTTAACTGGACAAGTCGGCCAAAAATCACCTCTGAAGGCGAAATGACCAAAATGCCCTCCGTTTGGCTTAACGGGTCAAAATTGTCTGTACCAATTGAAAAATTTTTCTAAACCTTTTCTTGGCATTCTAATGTCATAGAAACCTCAATGACTCTTCTCTGGAGTCTCAAAAATTATTTTATGAATTTTCTCCCTAGTCTAGGGCTCCTAGTTGCGAGAACCGCAACTTCCCACTGGGTTACCCATCGCTAGGGCACTGGCTCATTTAACTTGGTTATATTTTATTTCTAAAATTTTTTCTAAATTTTTCTTATTAATATTTGAGTTATTTATGACTCCTCACTCTAGTCTAATTATTTTTCCAAACGTTCTAACTATCCGGACCGACACCAGTCAACGAAACAGTAGAATGTACGTAATTGCTACAGTGAGGGTGTTACAATTCTTCCCCTCTAATTTAAATTTCGTCCTCGAAATTTACTGAGTGTAGGTATCTGAGATAATTCTTTTACCTTTCTATTGCTCCCTCTGTCTACTTCTTTTATATATATGTGGTACTATTTAGTCTTTTTGAATCTATCATTATACACTTAGGCATATCATAAAGGAAGTACTTTACCTCAAATTCACATTTGGGGCTTCTTGTTCCTCTCTGACTTGGGTGACATTTGGAAGTGGTGTTACTATTGTACTTGGTCCTTCCATGACCTCTGTCTGGGTTCGTGGTAAATTCCTCTTAGGACAATCTTTCAGATGATGGTCTATGGCCCCACATCTATAACAGGCTCCAGTCAATCCCCTACATTCACCTTTATGCCACTTGTTACAATGACCACATTTTCTTGCTAGTCCTGGCGCACTCACTATTAGTGTTTCTGGTTGATCTCTTCTGTGTATAGGCCTAGGTCTAGATCTCCTACTTTGATCAGATGTCTAACTTAACTGTTCTCTCGGCCTCTTATTACTAGACTGTCCAAATTTCCTCTTTTGCTGATCACCACTCCTCTTTTGTTCCTCTTCATGAACACAGCTAATATATTTCTTTCTGAACTCTATTAGAAAGAATTCCCAAGTTACGTTAGCTGGTGGCACTACCTTGGTTATGACATCCCACCATCGATATGCAGCTTCTTGTAACAACAAAACTGCACACTCCAAACTCTGTTCTGGTGTGCAATGGAGCTGTTGCAGGACTCTTTCAGTCCTTTCTAACCAATACTCAGCCGCTGAAGAATCGTCTTCCTTTCTACCATTGAAATCTAACGCTCCATACTTCCTAATTTTACCTAGAGGTGATTTTTGCTGAGGTGGTGGTGGAATAACCCCAGTCATCTGTCGAAAGAATTTAGTCATCTGCTCAAACAAGGCCTGTTGGGGTTTTACAGGCACCTCTTGCACTGGTGGAGCAGGATTTCCCCAATTTCCAATATCACTCCCAGTTGGGATACGACTTACTGCTTCTTCTTCTACTGCCCTCTGCGATTCTGAGTCCATACCTTAACCTAAAATAACCAAGAAAACATATATGCATTAGTGTCACCTCAACTCATATGAATGCAATGCATGTTATGCACACTATCTCATTCTATCTATCTATGCCTAGGAACGCCTAAACTGTGCTCTGATACCAATAAATGTAATGGCCCAGCCCACTAGTGATATTGTCCGCTCTGGGCTGAAGCCCTCACGGTTTTAAAATGCGTCACTATGGGTTACGAACCATCAACTTATAAACCCAGCATCTCTCCCGTGTTTTATCGATGTGGGATTTGCCTAGGGTGTTACAATCTACCCCCCTTATGGGACTCAGCATCCTTGCTGAGGTTTGCCCCACCATCGTTCAAGGTTGCACGCGGAGCGGCTCTGATACCAATAAATGTAACACCCCTCACTCGACTATAGTTTAGCTGAGCAAGGCGTGCTACAATCGGTGCCGAAGCACCCTAACTTATCTTACTTTAAAATTATTAAAAAAAAATAATAATAATAAAGTAAGATAAGTTAGGGTGCTCCGGCACCGATTGTAGCACGCCTTGCTCAGCTAAACTGTAGTCGGGTGAGGGGTGTTACAATTATGTTCTCTTTTAATTCCAGTTCTTGATTAAAAAGATTTTCTCATCAGAAACTCTTTTCTAATTAAATCTATCTATCCTGGCCAGGAACTTCAAATACCAATAACAATTAAATGAACATAGGATTTTATCTCTATTTACTTAGAGGAACAGATTCCATCTTGAACAACACTTACCTCCATATATAACTAGTAGGAGCCAACACATGCCCATATACCCATACACAGTACAAGTATGAAAGCAGTATCAAACTCAAACTACCTATATACAATATAACCGTGCTATCTCAGATCTAAAGATTATATGCATTAATATGATTCATGACAAAACATTGACAAGAGTAAACTCCATGTGCTTGTCATAAGTGTCACTGGTTCGGCCTACTTATCATTTATAAGTACCTATCATGTTTTTCATATGGCATGAGACTCACCATTCCATCTTATTTATATCTCATATAAATAACTTGGGAACAAACATGAATACAATCTTTCTGGATAAGTCATGTCCTTATTATGAAGTATCCTCGATTGTGAACCTATTTATGATACTTTGTGCTAGAAATAATGTCACTCGTATTCTTAACAACTTAAGAATAATATTTCTAACAAAATATCAATGGACCTTTTCTATTACACATAAATATATTATATAAACGGAAAAGTGGAAAAGCCTTTTATTAATAAAAATATGTACAACATATATACTAAATGATATGCTCTAGGGCATAATACTAACAATCTCTTACTAGCACTAGAGCCATTCATTACAATATCTTAGATCTATCTTCTCAAGATGTCGATTTAGCTGAGTCTATGACATAGGCTTAGTGAATGGATCAACTGGATTTTCAGCTGATGCTATTTTCTGCATGGCTATATCGCCTCGCCCAACTATTTCTCTGATAATGTGGTAGCGCCTTTCTATGTGTTTGGATTTTTGGTGAGACCTTGGATCCTTAGCCTGTATGACTGCTCCATTGTTGTCACAGTGTAGTGGAACTGCTGACTCAATGGAAGGAACTACTGCAAGTTCTGTCATGAACTTCTTTATCCAAATAGCTTCCTTTGTAGCATCTGATGTAGTAATATACTCAGCGTCTATAGTGGAATCTGTAGTCGTGCTCTATTTGGAACTCTTCCAACTGACTGCACCTCCATTACAAATGAACACATATCTAGATGTAGACTTTCTATCATCGATATCTGATTGGAAATCAGAATCAGTATAACCATCCAATTGCAAGTCTCCACCTCCATAGATCAAGAATAAATCCTTAGTTCTTCTCAAGTACTTAAGGATATTCTTGACAGCTATCCAGTGTTCCAAACCTAGATTGGATTGATAACTGCTAGTCAAACTAATAGCATATGCGATATCTGGCTTAGTACACAACATTGCATACATTAAACTTTCAATAGCCGAAGCATATGGAACCCTGGCTATTTTATCTCTTTCTTCAGGTGTCTTTGGAGACATCTCTTTAGAAAGATGGATACCATGTCTCACTGGTAACAATCCTCTCTTGAAATTATGCATGTTAAACTTCTTTAACACCTTTTCTAAGTATAGACTTTGGGATAAACTAATTATTCTTTTCGCTCTATCTCTATAGATGCGAATCCCAAGAGTATAGGTTGCCTCCCCTAAGTTTTTCATGTATAATGTATTTGACAACCATATCTTTACAATTGTCAACATACCTGTGTCATTACCCATCAACAATATGTTATCCACATATAAGATAAGGAAAGTGATAGCACTGTCACTAACCTTCTTATATACACATGGCTCATCCTCATTTTTCATAAAACCAAAGGATTTAATGGCTTCATCAAAACGGATGTTCCAACTCCTCGAAGCTTGTTTCAACCCATAAATGGATCGCTTTAGCTTGCATACCTTAGAACCATCTTGGGATTCAAAACCCCTAGGTTGTTCCATGAAAATGTTTTCTTCAGTGTATCCATTGAGAAAAGCTGTTTTGACATCCATTTTCCAAATCTCATAATCATAGTATGCAGCTATTGCTAATAGAATCCTAATTGATTTAAGCATGGCAACAGGCGAGAGAGTCTCCTCATAGTCAATTCCTTGCCTTTGGCGAAACCCTTTCACTACTAGCCTTGCCTTATAGGTCTTTACTTTTTCCATTAGAACCAATTTTCTTCTTGAAAACCCATTTGTTCCCTATAGGTACAATACCTTTAGGTGGGTCAACAAGATCCCAAACTTGATTCTTATACATGGAATCAATTTCAGATTTCATAGCATCAATCCATTTTGAAGAGTCTATATCTGATATAGCTTCTTCATAGGTAAGTGGATCATCTCCATGATCTAATTCTTCATGAGTAGACAACTCTCGTTCTTCTTCATGAAGGAAACCATATCTCACTGGTGGGTGAGATATCCTAGTTGTTCTACAAGGAATAGCTATAGATGTTTCATCAATGGGTGTAGGTTGACTAGATGGATCTATATCCATCTGATCTATTGGTTGGTCAGAATTCTCCAATTCCAACTCTATTTGCCTTCCTTTGCCACCTTCTTGAACAAACTGTTGTTCAAGAAATGTGGCATCTCTACTTATCACAACCTTTTGTGAAGTAGGCAAATAAAAATAATATCCAAAACTATCTTTTGGATATCCAACAAATCGACCTTTTTCTGATATGGTTTCCAATTTATCAGTGTTCAGCTTTTTGACATAAGCTGGATAACCTCAAATCTTAACATGCTTAAGACTTGGCTTTCTTCCATGTCATATCTCATAAGTTGTGGAAGAAACTGATTTTGATGGAATCCTATTCAGAATATACAAAGCTGATTCTAATGCAAATCCCTAAAAGGAGATTGGCATATCAGTATAGCTCATCATACTACGTACCATATCCAATAAGGTACGATTTCTCCTTTTAGATACACCATTTAGTTGTGGCATTCCTGGAGGAGTCAGTTGGGAAACAATGTCGTGCTCTCTCAAGTATTCATCAAATTCAGTACTCAAATATTCACCTCTACGATCTGATCGAAGAGCTTTAATACTCTTTCCTGTTTGATTTTCTACTTCAGATTTAAATTCTTTGAACTTTTCAAAGAATTCATGTTTGTATTTCATCAAATACAAATACCCAAACCTTGATTTATCAGTAAAGGTAATAAAGTAATGAAAATCTCCTTTAACCATTTCCTTAAATGGATCACATACATCACTATGTATTAGCTCCAAAATATTTTCAGCTCTTAGTCCTTGTCCAACAAAGTGTGATCTAGTCATTTTTCCCTAAAGGCAAGATTCACAAGTTGGAGTAGGCTTAGAGCCCAATGAGGATAAAATCCCCATTTTCTCTAATTTTGAAATCCTATCTTCTGCAACATGACCTAATCTTAAGTGCCAAATATATTTTGAATTTTGAGTTGATTTTCATCATGGCATTGCATTCTTTTAGATTGTTATACTCTGGACAGTGGAAACACTTTCCTGCTGGCAGTGGAAACACTTTCCTACTGATAGTGGAAACACTTTCCTTTACCTTTGTCAACTTTGATCTTTGTTTTTTTTTTTTTTTTCTGTTTGGCTATCTTCTTGGAAGGACCAGGAATCTGAGGTTTCTTTTTCTTATTGCCCTTCTTCTTGTTGGACTTTCTAGTAGAAAAGATGCAATCAAAGCTACCTCTTTTCCTTTATTGCCTGGCATATTCTTTTGGTCAATAACTAGCATGTTGAGTAAACCAGCTAAGGTGCATTCCTGTTTTGTCATATCGAAATTTGTCACAAAATTCCCAAAACTCCATGTGCTTGTCATAAGTGTCACTGGTTCGGCCTACTTATCATTTATAAGTACCTATCATGTTTTTCATATGGCATGAGACTCACCATTCCATCTTATTTATATCTCATATAAATAACTTGGGAACAAACATGAATACAATCTTTCTAGATAAGTCATGTCCTTATTATGAAGTATCCTCGATTGTGAACCTATTTATGATACTTTGTGCTAGAAATAATGTCACTCATATTCTTAACAACTTAAGAATAATATTTCTAACAAAATATCAATGGACCTTTTCTATTACACATAAATATATTATGTAAAAGGAAAAGTGGAAAAACCTTTTATTAATAAAAATATGTACATGACACATACTAAATGATATGCTCTAGGGCATACTACTAACAATGATACCATGTGCAGTACTGCTATCAGAACCCTATTGGCATGCCAACCTATCCAAACCAATCACACTAGGCCTACTAGGGCATATTACAAATTTAAATGTGAGGTTCTTTGCAATTGAAGTTCAATAGTTACTAATCCTCCTTAGTTAACTAAAATGTTAACTTTTTCATAGACAATAGGTATATTAGTTCTAATATCACCAACATATCATATTTTGCATTCTAAAATTGTTGACATTTGTTGCCAATACCATTTTAAAGCTTATTGCAAGTTATTTAAAATTTTCAGATTTCATGCCTTAAGATTACTGTTCCATTGGTCATTGCAACAGTGGAAATTTGGCAAAATTTTCTTCATGATAGTTGTTCCTTTATGTGTCTTTTTTAATTTTCTTTTTGAATCACTCCATTTGGAGTTTTCTAGATCAAGTTATGGCAATTTTGGCAAGGCTGGCTGGATTGGCATCTACCCAGGATTTCTGGGTAGAATCAAATTCTGGCAATTTTGGTGTCCTAAATTTTGTGGGCAATCTCATTAAGTTCTGGTCAGAACATGGAGTTGTGTTCTTCATGAAAGTTGTCCTAAATTGTCTAAGCTTTTCATTGATATAAATTTTAGGTCAATTGAACTTTTCTACACTGAGTTATGACCATTTGAACAAACTCTATTCATTTGGTCAATTTCCAGGAGCAGCAGGTTGGTTACCCGGATTTGGTCAATTTTTAGAGTATTCTAAGTTTGTTTTCTGGGCAAGGTTTCTCCATCAAAGTTGTGCCATTATGTGTCTAGCTTCATGTCCAATTAGCCTTGCACCAATTGAACCTACATAACTCAAGTTATAGCTGCCCAAATCTATTGGACTCACATCCAGCCCTGCAGGTCACCTAAGGCAGCACACCTAACCTCAATTCCATTGGCATAAATCACTTTAATTCCTCATCAAATATAGCCAAATGGTCACTAATTGACCATTAGGACTCCAATTCCATAACACATGAACAAAACCCTAACTTCATGCCTTAAAAACTAATTCTCAAATGTCCATTCATGCAAGCTCATAAGATTTCAACTCCAATTCATATATACCCATTAATAGACATTGAATATACAAGTTTAATTTCAACTAAACCCTCAAAACCCTCACCCTCTCTTGGCTGTCAAAATTTAGTGTGGCTCTAACATAATTCTTAGTTGAATTTGAGATCCTAACATGAAACAAGAAGAGAGAAAGAGAGGTATGGCACTAACCTTTGTTCGAGAGTTTCTCACACTTGCAAAACCTCCTTTTTTTCCTCTTCTAATTACTGCCTAGAGATGATTTAAAGTGTAAGGAGAAATTTTAGTGAGGGGAGTGTGTGACACCCCTCACCCGTCTACAGTGTAGCTGAGCGAGGAGTGCCACATTCGGTGTCAGAGCACCCTATCTTGTTTTATCATATCTATTGTAAACTTTTAATATCATTTAAAAGTACTATCCATGTGTAATTTTTTTTTATAACTTATTTTTGTGGAGACCCAACAGAGCCTCCCCTGTTTTATTAGCATCTGGCGGGCTCCACTAATCACCTATTAACATGTTCATATTCATTTCACACATTTGCATATCATATTCTCTTTTATCATATCATTTACAACTATTTATGAGATCTCAAAATGAAGTATCATCTATTGCATTCATGTAGAAATTCATAGATAATAACTTACAAGTTTCCATTACAATCTCAAAGTTTAATTATAAGTCCAAAATGAAATACATCATAAATTAGTAATTACGTCATGATTAAACATAAAAAACCAAAATACTAGTTTATACATGGGCCCTACCAAAATACAAAAGACTCGTGAGATGACTCTGGACAGTGGCAGATCTGGTCAGAGCTCTGTCAAGGCACTACTGGTGCTGCTGTTGCGGCTGCTCGAACTGGTCTCCAATACCTATGCGATGGAAAACGAACGTGCTAAGCATAACGCTTAATGGTGCATAATTTATAATAACAATAACTAAACAATTTAAATAATAGTTCTATACATATGGCAAATTTCATAATTTCTAGGTATTTTGCTTTTTCATTTCACTTTGGAAACAATTTAAATTATCGAGATCTTTTCTGTTTACTTATTGTATATTCAGTCTTAATTAATTATTATCAGTGCCTAAGAAACCTATAATAAACTATAAAAGCTAGATACACAAGAGTATACGAGTTAGACAGCCATATGTCTATCCAGTATACATCTATCAGGCACGAGACCAGCTGTCAAGCATGAGGCTTGCTATCAGGCTTGTAAAGCCAGAAAATAAAGTAGGCACAATGGCCAATAAGTAGTCATATAGCCTATAGAACAATCATACCTGACATATATTATTAGTTATGATTTTCTCGGTAGGCAGTACTGCTATCTGTAGTCCCTAATTAGTATACCAATCGATCCAAACTAAATAAATAAGTCTAGGTATACTATGGGCAATTACACATTATTACATATTTATTTGTATGTTCATATCACTTTATAGTGGGAAAATAGTTCCCACATACCTCTTTCATGTGGCTTAGTGTTTAATAGCTTGTTAGGGTTTAATTCCCTACCATAAGATAATTTATCTCATGGACCCTTCTTTGGTTTCAGTTTTTGTCTCTCAGATTTACCTATCCATTTGATCAATTTGTAACCACTGTTTGGCCACACCTTCTTCATGGAAGTTATTCCCCTATGTCTTCTCTTTATTTTCCTTTTTGAATTATGTCACTTTCATTTTTAGAACTCAACTTATGGTGGGATTAGCATAACTGACTCATTTCCAGATTCTACTTCCATAACTAGGCAGCTTTTAGACTTAGAGTTTACCTAATTAATGGAATAGGTTGTAGTCACTTTTAGGCATAATGATCTTTATAGAAACTATTGCCCTATGTCTTGTGGTCACTTAGAATTTTTAATAACAATTTTTCAAGTTTTTTACAATTATTTATGGCTAAATACATTACCTAGATTCATATACCCTATGCCAATAGGTGTTCAGTTTAGGTCAGTGATTGCAGGTCACTTTTTGGGGTTCTTAAATTCATAATTTGAGGAAGGTTCCTAATGAAAAGTTTTAGCCCTATTTCTCAGGTTTCTGGAAAGGTATGGCTCACCTCAATTAGATTTTTCTAGTGAGAGTTATAACTAAAAGACTATTATGGGGTCAAGTGAAGTTTGGTCAGATTGCAGGTTTTGATGCAGTGATTTATTCTAACTATTTGACCTAGTTCTCTTGATTTATGGGTTTTGGTAAAAATATCAATTTTGTAGGTCTGTGTCTTGTGGACATTTTTCCATTGGTTTCACTATATTTGAGTTCTTGTGGACCAAGTTATGGCCATTTTGCCAAAACTGGTTGGGTAAGTTTATGTCCAACAGTTTTTGGATAACCTAGTTCTGGGCGGTTTTGTGACCCAATTTGGGCAAGCAATTTGGTTTGGCTTTTGGCATTTTTGGGTTCAGTGGTTCTCATGAAAATTGTAGCCCTATATCTAAGCTTTCTAATAGTATCAAATTCAGATCATTTGGACCAGTGTAGAGGGAATTATGACCATGTACTCTTTATTTGGTCATTTTCTGGGTTTTGTGCAGGGAAATCCAGATTTGGGCAGTGTTTAGGTCAAGTTTTTGAAAAACTTTGGGCATGGTGTCTACATGAAAAATGGGCTATTTTGAGTTTAATTTCACCTCCAATTAGTCTCATACCAATTGGAGTCACACATTTTCAGTTATGGTTCCACAAACACACTGGACTCATGTTTAATGAAGAGAAAGAGGTGGATTAGTGCACTAACCTTACTTGAGCTTCCCAAACTTCAACTTTCTTACTTCATACTACTATCTATGGCTTCCTTATGTAGTGGGGAGTATTTTTTGTGAAGTGAGCTATGGGTTTTAGGTGGAAGAAGCTTGGGAAATCAAGCTTGAAAGCTTGACAAAAATGGAGGAAAATGGAGGAACCAGCCAGCTCCAAAGGGAAAGTGAGAGAAGAAGTGGAGGAAGAAGATGGAAGTGGATGGGAGTTTGTCCCCTAGTGTCTATTTATATTTTTATTTTTGTACTTTGAACTTTTAAATTTTTCCTAAGTCTTTGTAACATCCTCCCTGTATGTATTCTGTACATTATGTTGCTCCGGTGACCTAATATCAGTCCGGGCAAGTCAAGATGTCTGGAACTAAATTTTAGTGATAGTGAACAGACATATAATGATGAAATAGATAAAAAGAAAATACAAGAAAAATTAAAGAAAAATGAAAGAGAGAAAATGAAACTAACTTAAACGAGCCGGCATCGTAGCGATGGGTGACCGCATCGGGAAGTTACGATGAAGGCAATTGTCGACCCCAGGACTGCAGGAAACCCTCGGAATTAAATTTTGAGACATAATTAAAGGTTTATTGAAATGTAATTGACACTAGAAATATCAAGAAAAATTAATAAAATAGTATAAACAAAAATGAAAAATCGAGAAACCGACAAAAATCGGTGTTACTGAAAAATTGAGAATACAATCCAAAGAAGGGCATTTTGGTCATTTGACATCTAGAATTGCCTTTTGACCTCAATGTACATTAAAAATAAATGATATTACACTTTGAAAATGTCATGAAAAATAAAAATGAGATACATAATGTAAATAAAGAAAGAATGGTGGTTAAAGTGTAATTTAGGAAACTTTGGATAATTAATTCTTTAATTCAAGTTAGTGCTCCACTAACTCCTAATTTGGGACGCCTAAATAAGCCTTTAGGACATCAGAACCACTTCATCTTCAACCTTCCACAAAACCAGCCGAATTCCTCTATGAAAGAACTCCATTGCCATACCTTGCTCCACCTCCATGCAATCATGTTCTAGCCATTATTTCCACTTGGTTTCTTCATTAAACCTTGCATACTTAGCTTGGGGAAGACATTGGTAGCAAAAAGAAGAAGTTTAGTGAGGTTTGAGCAAGATACAAAAATAGGTAAGTGTCCAAATCCACTCCTTTGCTTTAGTAAACTTCATGTTTAGGTTGAGGTGAGTTGAATGGTGAAAAGAATGGAAGAATTTGTTGAGTTATGGTATTTTTCAATTTTGGAAGCCAGGAGAACCTATGTTGCTTGAGTTCTTCTTACCTCTAATGGATGGAAAATAATGTTGATTTAGTCATTTTAAAGTTGTAGCAATTTAGTTTCCATGTATATGTACATTATGCACTTGAAATTAATGGTTTAGAAAGCAATTTCTATATTTTAGTAAACTGCCACTTTTGGCAGCCTTTAAATTCATGAATTAGTGTTTGGTTTCACGAATTTTCTTGATGAATTATGGTGAAGATGAATTGAGGGCAGTGTATGTGAAGTAATGGTTGGGAGGTATATGTTATAATCAAGTGTTTTCATATATATATTATGTTGAATTTAACTTTGCAAAATAGGATTGTATAATGTTCATGGAGCACTTATATATACTGCCCAAATGGACATGATTGAGATATGATGAATGGTATAGAAGTGTTATGAATGTATATTTATAGTTTTGGGAGGAGGAGAAGTGTCATTTAGAAGTGTTCTTTGTGTGCAGATTTTGTGTTGTGAAGGCAGTAGGTAAATTGAACCATAAGTGACAATTGGTGACCCCAATTGGCATGAGGCCAATGGGAGATGAAACTAGACACAAAATAGGCCAATTTTCATGTAGAAATGTTGCCAAAATTCTACCTAAAAACTGGCCTTAAAAATGACCTAATCCAGAATTGGTAAGTGCAAGCCCAGATTTTTTGCTATATGAACTGTAGTCACTAAGATAACCATAAATCACTCAAAACAGGTCCAAATGACCTGAAACTTTTACCATGGAAAGCATAGACATAGAGCTACAATTCTTATGAAGACAACAAAGCCTAGAAATGGCCAAAACCAAGTCAAACTGCTTGCCTAAATTAGGGTACCAAAACTGCCAGAACTGAATTTGACCTAAAATTGATCAAATTTTGCACTAAAGATGCAATCTGTCCAGTTTTAGTAAATTGACCATATCTTGGTCAATACAACTCAGAATGACCTGAAATTTATTCCAAAAGTTCAATAAGACATAGAGTTACAATTTTGCTTCTTTGGCCAGAAGCTAAAAATCAAGAGAAATAGGACATTAAGCTAGACCAATCTAGCACACTAAAACTAAAAATTTGACATTTACATATAATGAAGCTTGAAGTAATTTGGCAATGAATGTCAACTTGTGAAAAGAGTAAATTGCGCTATATTGGCAGCATATTAAATTACAAATTGTGACATGTTGATACTAGAATCAACTTATACATGATATCTAAAAAGGTCAACATTTGCATTGACTTGTGAATTACATAATAACTAGTAAACTCTAAAAATGAAGAATTAAACAATTAATTTATAATGTGTCCTAGTTTTCCTAGTTGACTAGTTTGGATAGGTTGGCATGCCAATAGGATTTTGATAGCTGTTCTGTAAATGACTTTATGCCATACTGTATTTTATGGCTTATTATGCCGCACTGTGATTTTAATAGCCTACGGCTATACGGATTGTATTATTATACTTGGCTTATTGCCTGATTGACTATAAGGCTTTTTAGCCACATTGTTTGCACACCGGGAGATAATTTGTGACCGATGGTGTGACGACCCGAGGTACTATATACCCAGAGCCAGTATATTTGTTTATCCAGTCTAGTCAGTGTATAGGCTGCACGGGCAGTAACACCCTCCCTGTAGCAACTCCGTACATTCTACTGTTCCGGTGACCAGTGTTGGTCCGGACAGTTAGAACGATCGGAAAAATATTTAAACTAAAGTGAGGGACCATAATTAACTCAAATATTAATAAGAAAAATTTAGTAAAAATTTTAGAAATAAAATACAACTAAGTCAAATGAGCCGGTGCCCAAGCGATGGGTAACCCATAGGGAAGTTGCGGTTCTCGCAACTAGGAGCCCTAGACCCAGGGAAAAATTCATAAAATAATTTTTGAGACTCCAGAGAAGGGTCATTGAGGTCCCTATGGCATTAGAATGCCAAGAAAATATTTAGAAAAAATTTTCAATCGGTACAGACAATTTAGACCCGTTAAGCCAAACGGAGGGCATTTTGGTCATTTCGCCTTCAGAGACGATTTTTGGCCGACTTGTCCAGTTGAGTAAATAATTATTATGACATAAAATATGAATAAACATTACTAAAAATTAAATTGAAAATGAGTAGAGATGAATAGAAAAGAAAAATAAAGAAAATTAGGGATAATGACATCACATGATGTCATTATCTTACTCCCAACCAATCACAAGTTAACAAGCATTCTTAAAACACTTAAAAGAGTCCAAATAGACCAAAAAAATTCTGGTCTTCTTCTTCTCCTTCAGCCAGCCGAAACCCTTCTCCCCTCTCCCTCCATTGATTCTCAAGCAAAGCTCCCTTTCTCTCTTTGCTTCACGACTAAACCCTAGACACCTTTCATTAAAACTTGTCCATACCTCTTGGTAAAGTGTTTGGCAGCCTAGAAAAGGAAAGAAAGTGAAGTTTAAGTTTGGAAAATTCTGCCCTACAAGAGGTTAGTGCTTATTTATGCATATATTTCTTTTATTCCATGTTAGGGACTTGAAATTAATATGAAATTATGAATTAAATGGACTAAAACTCATATGTGTGTATACCATGGAATTCGACTGCCTAGTGAGGGTTATGACTTTGATGGTTTAGATGGGCTTAGAGTGGATTAGAGAGGGTGTTTAAAGTGTATATATATATATATATATATATATATATATATATATATATATATATATATATATATATATATATATAAGGAATGAAAGTGTTAACTAAGGTGTGTGGTGTGAATCATAATGGGAAATTAGGGTTTTGGGAGTGAAATTTGGACTTGGCTTATGAAATGATGAGTGAACATTCTAATGGTCAATTAGTGACCATTTGAGGTAAGTTGACCATAATTTGAAGTGAACTAGAGTGTTACAAACCAAATTGGTAGGCTGCCTAGTGACAGCAGCAGGTGAGGCTGTGAGTCCAGCCTGTTTGGACTGCCATATCTTTGGCTGTGTAGGTTCAATTGGTATTTGGCCAATTGGACATGAAACTAGACACATAATGGCACAATTTTGCTGAAGAAACCATGCCCAAAAGACCAAAGCAAGTGGACCAAAAACTGACCCCAATCCGGATACCCTGCAACTAGAATCTGCAGAATGACTAAATGAACAATAATTGTTCATTTGGCCATAACTCATTGTAGAATGGGTCAATTGACCTGAAATTTTTACAGAAACAAGTTAAGATATATACAAACAACTTTTATGAAGAAACCTACCCCAAATTATGACCAAAACCTATCCAATAAGGCAGTGGCATTCACTGTTCATAGCACTGTAGATATGATCAATTCTGCAGTTTTGCAATCCGGCCAGCTGTGGTTTTTGGACCATATCTGGAGCTACAAAACTCCAAATGGAGTGATTCAAAAAAAAAATTCAACTAGACAAAATAAGGAACAACTTTCATGTTTACCATTTCCTCAAATTCCCACCGTAACAGTCACAAATGGAACAGTAAAATTGGGGTACAAAAACTGAAAATTCTGCTCCCTTAGTTCTAAGCTTAGAAATGGTATTGGTAATTAATTCCAACAAGTTTTGAATGCAAAATGTGGTACATTGGGGGTGTTAAAACCAATGTACCTATTTTCTATCCAAAAGTCAACATTTTTGTTGGCCAATGAGGTAAATAGTGACACCAAAACTTAAAATTCAAAAATTGAAGAATTCAAAAGTATTAAATGCCCTAGTATACCTAACAAGATTGGTTTGGATAGTTTGGCATGCCAATAGGGTTCAGTTAGCAGTACTGCACATGGAAATATGTCATTCTGTGATTTCATGGCTTTTAGCCATTCTGACTTTGTGTTGATATTTAGCCTTGCGCCTATTGTCATTACAGCTTATTCGCTGTTCTGTTGCACACCGGGAGATGCACATGTGACCGATGGTGTGACGGCCCGAGGTACTAGATACCCAGTGCCAGTTTACCTGTTTATCCAGTCCAGTCGTCCAGTATAGGTTACTTGGGCAACCAAATGAATGAAAGTGGACAAAGTTAACGAAATAAATGGATATACAAATACAAAACAAATAAGACATATACATTCAATGCATATTTATTTATGTTATTTCTTTGTATTTTATTATTTGCACCACTAAGCATTATTGCTTAGCGCGTTGCTTTTGCCACGCGTAGGTTTTGGAGATATTGATCGAGAGCCCAGTAGACCGCAGACTGGGTGAGTCCATCCTGCAGCTCTGCATAGTATCCGTGTCACCTCACCATCTACAGTGCATTGGTAGGAGACTAGGTTTCATTTTGGTATTTTGTAACTAATTTTTTTTTTATTTTCTCATATGTAATTGAACTTATGTAATGTATTTTGATGTTCATATAAATAATAAGAATTGTATTTGTGAATGGAAAAGTGAATATCTATCTGTGACTTGTACATGATTATCACATGAAATGAATGATTGAGAAATGAAATTGAAAAGTGTTGAGATTTTGATATGGGAGTTTGAGATGATTGAATATGATTATAGGAAGTGTTTTTCACAGGTTCCGAAGAACTGTTTTCTCCATTTATAGCCGGTACTCTGCCGGATTTTCTTTAAAATTTTTGGAACCTCAAAAAAAATATAATGTCAATAAATGACTTAAATAGATTATATTTCACAAGTTATATTCAAAATTATGATGAAAATTAATAAAGATAAAATAGAGTGTTCCGGTACTCCGTGTGACATAGCTTACTCGGATATACTGTAGACGGGTAAGGGGTGTCACATTTAGTGGTATCAGAGCACAGTTTAGGCGTTTCTAGGCCTAGATTGAGTCCATAACATGCATTGCATTTGTAAGAGTCGAGGTGACACTAATGCAGATCTGTTTGTCTTTCTTATTTTGAATAGGATATGGACCCTACATCACAAAGAGCAGTTGAGGAGGAAGTGGAGAGTCATGCTCCACCTACGGCAGCTGAGACTGGGGGTATGGGAGAACCTGCTCCACCAACTCAAGCAGAGCCTGCTCAGCCTCCACAGGCCATGTTCCAGCAAATGGTCGAATTCTTCAAACAAATGGCTGGAGTAATGCCACCACCACCACCACCTCCACAACCAAAATCACACCTAGAAAAATTGTGAAAGTTTGGAGCAGTGGACTTCTTTGGCAAGAGAGAAGATGATTCTGTTGCAGCCGAAAATTGGTTGAATAGAACAGGCAGAGTTTTAAAACAACTCCACTGCACTCCAGAGCAAAACTTGGAAGCTGCCATATCTCTATTACAAGATGATGCATATGAATGGTGGGATACTGTGTCCAGTGAAGTACAGCCAGAAATAGTAACTTGGGACTTCTTTCTCTCCGAATTTAAGAAGAAATATGTGGGTAGTGTATACCTGGAAGAGAGAAGAAGAGAGTTCATTAATCTGAGGCAGAGACAGCTGTCAGTGGCCGAGTATTAAAAGGAATTTGTCCGATTAAGCCGCTACGGAAGGGAGATAGTCCCTAATGAGGCTGAAAGGTGTAAGAGATTTGAAGAGGGACTAAATGACAACATAAAGATCATGATCACTGCCTTAGGAATTACCGACTTCACTAAGTTAGTGGAAGCTGCAATAAAAGTTGAAAAAGTAAGAATCAGTGAGCAGACTAGAAGGGAAAGACAGTAGAAGAGGGGCCCGGGTCAGTCTAGTTCATTTCCTGCACCAGGGAAGAAGTTTAAGGGTTCACCTGCATAGAGTTCAGGTCAGTCACAAGGTCAAGGTCAGTCTCAGGGGCCCAGGCCACAGTTTACTCCTAGGAGAGGTCAGTCCACACCATCAGTGGGTAGCTCTCCAGGGATGGGGTTTAGGGGACCAGCCCCAGCATCTTCTGCATGTCCACATTGTTTGAAATGGCATAAGGGGGAGTGTTGGAGAGTGACTGGTGCTTGCTTAAGGTGTGGGTCGACAGAGCATCAGCTGAGGAACTGTCCAAGCAGAACTACTACAGCTGCTCCAACACAAGCAGACAGACTTGCTCCTGCACCACAAAGGGGTAGGAAATTTGGCAAATCTGACGCAGTGGGACCATCACAGAGGCCTGCATCTGATCCAGCAGAGAGGCCTGATAACAGACCACCTGCCAGAGCTTATGCCATTAGAGCTCAGGAGGAGCAAGATGCCCCGGACGTCATCAGGGGTACGTTCTCCCTCTACTCTACATCTGTGCATGCATTAGTGGATCCAGGATCCACTCATTCATACATCTGCATCAACCTACCCGTAGAAAGGGGGATACTAGTAGGGGAGAGTGACCAAGACATTCTGGTCACTAATCCATTAGGCCACAGTGTAGTGGTGAATAAAGTATACAAGGGTGACCCGTTAAGGATTCAGGGGTATGAATTTTTGGCAGACCTAATTGAGTTGCCCTTCCACGAGTTTGACGTGATTTTGTGAATGGACTGGTTGTCACGTCATCAGGCAATAGTTGATTGCAAATTGAAGAGAATTTCTCTGAAAACTTCTGAGGGTAATGAGATCACTGTTGTGGGTGAAAGGACAGATTTCCTGTCCAATGTTATCTCAGCCACAGTTGCAAGAAGAATGATGAGAAAAGGCTGTGAAGCCTACCTAGCACATGTGGTGGATACTAGGCAGGCTAAGCCAAACCTGAGTGATATACCCTCAGTAAGAGACTTCCCAGAGGTATTTCCTGAAGAGTTGCCTGGTTTGCCACTAGAAAGGGAAGTTGAATTTGCTATTGAGACACTGCCGGGTACAGCACCCATTTCCATTGCTCCTTATAGGATGGCACCCACTGAATTGAGGGAGTTGAAAACTCAGTTGCAAGAGTTGCTTGATAAGGGGTTCATACGCCCCAGTGTGTCACCATGGGGAGCTCCAGTGCTGTTTGTGAAAAAGAAGGATGAGACTTTGAGGCTATGCATCGATTACCGGCAGTTGAATAAAGTGACTGTGAAGAACAAATATCCGTTGCCTAGAATTGATGATCTGTTTGATCAGTTGAAGGGAGCAGGAGTATTTTCTAAGATTGATCTCAGATCAGGGTATCATCAGTTGAGGGTGAAGGATGCAGATGTGCCAAAGACTGCATTCAGGACCCGATATGGGCATTATGAGTTTCTAGTGATGCCCTTTGGCCTAACAAATGCACCAGCGGCATTCATGGACCTTATGAACCGTATCTTCCATCCACACTTAGATCGGTTCGTAGTGGTTTTTATTGATGATATTTTGGTGTATTCCAAGACCGGGGAAGAACATGATGAACATTTGAGGATTGTTCTGCAAACCCTAAGAGAAAAGAAGATGTATGCTAAGTTGTCCAAATGTGACTTTTGGTTGAATGAGATTGCATTCCTTGGACACATAGTGTCAGCTGATGGGATTAGGGTGGATCCCAAGAAAATAGAAGCAGTGATGGAATGGAAGCCTCCCAGAAATACAACTGAGGTCAGAAGCTTCTTGGGGCTAGCTGGGTATTATAAGAGATTTGTAAAGGGATTTTCCTTAATAGCTGCTCCAATGACCAAGTTGTTACACAAGAATGTCAGATTTGACTGGAATGACAAGTGTCAGACCAGTTTTGAGAAGTTGAAGGCTATGTTGATAGAGGCACCAGTGTTAACACAGCCAGTGTCAGGAAAGGACTTTGTGGTCTACAGTGATGCCTCTCATAATGGGTTAGGGTGTGTATTGATGCAAGAGGGGAAGGTGATCGCTTATGCTTCCAAGCAGCTAAGGCCACATGAACAGAATTACCCTACCCATGATCTAGAGCTTGCAGCAATTATCTTCGCACTAAAGATATGGAGGCATTACTTATATGGTGAAAAGTGATACATTTACACGGACCACAAAAGCCTGAAATATTTGCCAACTCAGAAGGAGCTCAACCTTAGATAGAGGCGATGGATTGAGTTCCTGAAAGACTATGATTGTGTAATTGACTACCATCTTGGGAAGGCAAATGTAGTTGTTGATGCTTTGAGCAGAAAGTCCATCACAGCTTTGAGATCATTGAATGCCCGTCTAACTTTGATTCGAGATGGAGCTATTTTGGCTGAGTTGCAAGTGAGGCCAAACCTGCTACAGCAGATTTTAGATGGGCAAAAGGCAGATGAAAAGTTAATGGCTATTATGAGCAAAATCTCAGAGGGAAAAGCAACTGACTATGAGGTGAAAGCAGATGGGTGTCTGTACTACAAAGGAAGACTGTGTGTACCGGATGATGGGGAATTGAAGGCCAGTATTCTAAAAGAGGCACACACCAGTGTATATGCTATGCACCCAGGAAGTACAAAGATGTATCATAATCTGAAGCTTCAATATTGGTGGCCTGGGATGAAGAAGGACATAGCTGACTATGTGACTAAATGCTTGACATGTCAGCAAGTCAAGGTAGAACATCAAGTTCATCAGGATTGCTACAGCCTATACGCATACCTGAATGGAAATGGGATCGGGTCACCATGGATTTTGTAAGTGGTCTACCTCTCACCCAGAAGAAATATGATGCAGTATGGGTGATAGTGGATAGATTGACAAAGTCAGCACACTTTCTCGCCGATTAGACCGACTACTCACTGGAGAAGTTAGCAGAATTGTATATCAGTGAGATAGTTAGACTGCATGGAATTCCACTTTCCATCATATCTGATAGAGACCCAAGGTTTACATCGAGATTTTGGAAGAAGTTGCATGAATCCTTGGGTACACAACTCCATTTCAGCACAGCTTTCCATCCTCAGACGGATGGGCAATCTGAAAGAGTAATCCAGGTAAACAATTGAAACCCATGAAATTGATACAAATATTGAAC
Source organism: Hevea brasiliensis (assembly GCF_030052815.1). Taxonomy (NCBI): domain Eukaryota; kingdom Viridiplantae; phylum Streptophyta; class Magnoliopsida; order Malpighiales; family Euphorbiaceae; genus Hevea; species Hevea brasiliensis. The sequence goes on along the minus strand of NC_079494.1, from coordinate 29,261,782 downwards.
TGAAATGATAACAATAACGTGAAATACTTATCAGGTCCTTGAGGATATGCTGAGGAGTTGTGTCATTGAGTTTGAGGGAAGTTGGGATAGATACCTCCCACTGGCAGAATTTGCATACAACAATAGCTACCAAGCTAGCATCCAAATGGCCCCATATGAAGCACTGTATGGGAGAAAATGTAGAACTCCAGTGTGCTGGACTGAATTGGGCGAAGACAAACTGGTAGGGCCAGACCTGGTGAAACAGACTGAGGAGAAAGTAAAACTAATCAAAGCCAATCTGAAGGTTGCCTCGCATGCATGTAAATCTTATGCCGACCTGAAGAGAAAAGAAATAGAATATGTGGTTGGCGACAAAGTGTTCCTCAAGGTGTCACCGTGGAAGAAGGTATTCAGATTTGAAAGAAAAGGTAAGTTAAGCCCTAGGTTCATTGGCCCATAAGAAGTCATTGAACGTGTGGGTCCAGTGGCCTATAGGCTAGCTTTACCACCAGAGCTGGACAAGATCCACAATGTGTTCCACGTGTCCATGCTCAGAAGATACCGCTCAGATCCTTCACATGTCATCTCCAGGGAAGAAATTGAAATACAGCCGGATTTGACATATGAAGAAGAACCTCTACGGATCCTGGCTCGGGAAGTGAAAGAGTTGAGAAATAAGCAGATTCCACTGGTGAAAGTGCTTTGGAGGCACCACAACACCGAGGAGGCAACTTGGGAAAGTGAAAAAACGATGAGGCAACAGTTCCCTCAACTGTTTGCATCTCGTAAATTTAGAGGATGAAATTTAAATTAGAGGGGAAGAGTTGTAACACCCTCCCTATAGCAACTCCGTACATTCTACTGTTCCGGTGACCAGTGTTGGTCCGGACAGTTAGAACGATCGGAAAAATATTTAAACTAAAGTGAGGGACCATAATTAACTCAAATATTAATAAGAAAAATTTAGTAAAAATTTTAGAAATAAAATACAACTAAGTCAAATGAGCCGGTGCCCAGGCGATGGGTAACCCAGAGGGAAGTTGCGGTTCTCACAACTAGGAGCCCTAGACCCGGGGAAAAATTCATAAAATAATTTTTGGGACTCCAGAGAAGGGTCATTGAGGTCCCTATGGCATTAGAATGCCAAGAAAATATTTAGAAAAAATTTTCAATCGGTACAGACAATTTAGACCCGTTAAGCAAAACGGAGGGCATTTTGGTCATTTCGCCTTCAGAGACGATTTTTGGCTGACTTGTCCAGTTGAGTAAATAATTATTATGACATAAAATATGAATAAACATCACTAAAAATTAAATTGAAAATGAGTAGAGATGAAAGGAAAGAAAAATAAAGAAAATTAGGGATAATGACATCATATGATGTTATTATCATACTCCCAACCAATCACAAGTTAACAAGCATTCTTAAAACACTTAAAAGAGTCAAAATAGACAAAAAAAATTCTGGTCTTCTTCTTCTCCTTCAGCCAGCCGAAACCATTCTCCCCTCTCCCTCCATTTATTCTCAACCAAAGCTCCCTTTCTCTCTTTGCTTCACTACTAAACCCTAGACACCTTTCATTAAAACTTGTCCATACCTCTTGGGAAAGTTTTTGGCAGCCTAGAAAAGGAAAGAAAGTGAAGTTTAAGTTTGGAAAATTCTGCCCTACAAGAGGTTAGTGCTTATTTATGCATATATTTCTTTTATTCCATGTTAGGGACTTGAAATTAATATGAAATTGTGAATTAAATGGACTAAAACTCATGTGTGTGTATACCATGGAATTCGGCTGCCTAGTGAGGGTTATGACTTTGATGGTTTAGATGGGCTTAGAGTGGATTAGAGAGGGTGTTTAAAGTGTATACATATATATATATATATATATAAGGAATGAAAGTGTTAACTAAGGTGTGTGGTGTGAATCATAATGGGAAATTAGGGTTTTGGGAGTGAAATTTGGACTTGGCTTATGAAATGATGAGTGAACATTCTAATGGTCAATTAGTGACCATTTGAGGTAAGTTGACCATAATTTGAAGTGAACTAGAGTGTTACAAACCAAATTGGTAGGCTGCCTAGTGACAGCAGCAAGTGAGGCTGTGAGTCCAGCCTGTTTGTACTCCATATCTTTGGCTGTGTAGGTTCAATTGGTATTTGGCCAATTGGACATGAAGCTAGACACATAATGGCACAATTTTGCTGAAGAAACCATGCCCAAAAGACCAAAGCAAGTGGACCAAAAACTGACCCCAATCGGGATACCCTGCAACCAGAATCTGCAGAATGACCAAATGAACAGTAATTGTTCATTTGGCCATAACTCATTGTAGAATGGGTCAATTGACCTGAAAGTTTTACAGAAACAAGCTAAGATATAGACAAACAACTTTCATGAAGAAACCTACCCCAAATTATGACCGAAACCTATCCAACAAGGCAGTGGAAGTCACTGTTCACTGCACTGTAGATATGGTCAATTCTGCAGTTTTGCAATCCGGCCAGCTGTGGTTCTTGGACCATATCTGGAGCTAAAAAACTCCAAATGGAGTGATTCAAAAAATGAAATTCAACTAGACAAAATAAGGAACAACTTTCATGTTTACCATTTCCTCAAATTCCCACTGTAACAGTCACAAATTGAACAGTAAAGTTGGGGTACAAAAACTGAAAATTCTGCTCCCTTAGTTCTAAGCTTAGAAATGGTATTAGTAATTAATTCCAACAAGTTTTGAATGCAAAATGTGGTACATTGGGGGTGTTAAAACCAATGTACCTATTTTCTATCCAAAAGTCAACATTTTTGTTGACCAATGAGGTGAATAGTGACACCAAAACTTGAAATTCAAAAATTGAAGAATTCAAAAGTATCAAATGCCCTAGTATACCTAACAAGATTGGTTTGGATAGTTTGGCATGCCAATAGGGTTCAGTTAGCAGTACTGCACATGGCAATATGCCATTCTGTGATTTCATGGCTTTTAGCCATTCTGACTTTGTATTGATATTTGGCCTTGCGCCTATTGTCATTACAGCTTATTCGCTGTTCTGTTGCACACCGGGAGATGCACATGTGACCTATGGTGTGACGGCCCGAGGTACTAGATACCCAGTGCCAGTTTACCCGTTTATCCAGTCCAGTCATCCAGTATAGGTTACTTGGGCAACCAAATGAATGAAAGTGGACAAAGTTAATGAAATAAATGGATATACAAATACAAAACAAATAAGACATATACATTCAATGCATATTTATTTCTGTTATTTCTTTCTATTTTATTATTTGCACCATTAAGCATTATTGCTTAGCGCGTTGCTTTTGCCACGCGTAGGTTCTGGAGATACTGATCGAGAGCCCAGTAGACCGCAGACTGGGTGAGTCCATCCTGCAGCTCTGCATAGTGTCCGTGTCACCTCACCATCCACAGTGCATTGGTAGGACACTAGGTTTTATTTTGGTATTTTGTAACTAATTTTTTTTTTATTTTCTCATATGTAATTGAACTTATGTAATGTATTTTGATGTTCATATAAATAATGAGAATTGTATTTGTGAATGGAAAAGTGAATATCTATCTGTGACTTGTACATGATTATCACATGAAATGAATGATTGAGAAATGAAATTGAAAAGTGTTGAGATTTTGATATGGGAGTTTGAGATGATTGAACATGATTATAGGAAGTGTTTTTCACAGGTTTCGAAGAACTGTTTTCTCCATTTATAGCCGGTACTCTGCCGGATTTTGTTTAAAATTTTTGGAACCTCAAATAAAATATAATGTTAATAAATGACTTAAATAGATTATATTTCACAAGTTATATTCAAAATTATGATGAAAATTAATAAAGATAAAATAGAGTGTTCCCGTACACCGTGTGACATAGCTTACTCGGATATACTGTAGACGGGTAAGGGGTGTCACACGGGCAGTTAATTTAAGCATTATTAAATTCAAATAGCTAAATTCAGTTTATTGACATACAGCACCACCAAAACTAGCAAAAATGAAAGGTTAGCAAATAAAAGTAGAATCAACAGCTGTAAAGAATATCGATGTCATAAATTCAAAAATAATTCATGTAACACCCCAAAGTTCGGTAGTGCGTTCTGCTGCTCCGGTGACCAGTGTTGTCCGGACAGCTAGGATGCCTAGAACCGTACTTCGATATGAGTGAGGAGACATAAAATAATGAAATACAAGAAAAGAAAACACAAGAAAAACAAAGGAAAAATCATAGCAAAGAAATGTGATCAAGTTAAGCAGTAGGAAACCTAGCGATGGGTGGCCATGAGGAAGTCACGGCGTGGACCGTTGACTAGCCACGGATTTGCGGGGAACCACGGAAAACATTTTAGGACTTAACTAGACCCTTATTGATTAATAAATAAGTTTAGAAATATCAATGAAAAATTAAATAATTAGTACTACTACAAGTGAGAAATCGAAAAACAGACAAAATACGGTGTTACCGAAAAATCGAGAAAGCCACCCGAACAGGGGCATTATGGTCATTTGACATCCCGAATTGTCTTTTGACCTAAATTTCCATTAAAAATAAATAGTATTACACTTAGAAAATGAAATGAAAAATTAATTTGGTGGTACCTAAAATAAATAGTGGAAATAATGGGTTAAATGTGGATTAATTGAAAAATTAACTTATAATATGTTTTAATTTTAGTTAGTGGACCACTATAGGATTTATTAAACATGAAATATGGCTGAAGTGGTCCACTAACCACCTGAAATCCCATCTTCCTCAAAACCTCCCAACATTGCCGAATTGATGAACCCTTGAAAACCTCCATTAACGTTTTCTTTGAGCTTGATCCATCCTCCATTTTCAACTCCAAGCTCTTAGGTCCTTTCATGAAAAATGGTCTACACACCACAAGGAAGATATTGATACCAATTTTGGGAAGTTTGGTGAAGGTTTAGCAAGTTACAAATAAAGGTAAGTTTGTATTTTTGAGAAATCCTTTGTTAAAGTTTATGTTCATGTTATGGGTGTTAGTTTGGTGAAGGAAAATTTTGAGTTTGAAGGGTTATTGTTGTTGTCATTTTGGACAGCCATGGTCACGTTTTTGATGAGGAAATTGTGCATATAATTGTTGAGAAATAATGTTGTTCATGGTGATTTAGTAACCTAGTGATTTAATGCATGTATATATGGTGAATTATGCACTTTGATGGGAATTAGCATATGGTACGGCAATGTGATGTTGATGAGTGATTTGTGGCAGCTTGTGGACACTTGAGAAATGGTGTATATTGAAGGAAGTGTGGACAGCATATTGACCTAGAAGGATGGATGTTATGTATGTAAATTAATGTTGTAAAGTGTATGTAAAGTTTGTAATGTTTAGGTGTATTTGTAATGGTACTTAGAATTATAATTGTGAATGATATTTGGTGTGTTAAGGGTGATTGGAATCTGCCCAAAATAATGCAAATGTAATGTAGAAAATGTTGTTGGTAATGTGCCAAAACAGTTTGGTAGGGTATGGAAGTGAACCTTGCAAAGGTAAGTGTGTGTTTGAAGTTTGGGTGTGTAATGCATAGTGAGGGCAGTGTATATTTTGGCCTATAACCTTGAATGTGTAACCTCAATTTGTATGAGACCAATTTGGGGTGAAACTAGGCACAAAATGTGCCAACTTTCATTGAGAAACCATGCCAAAATTCTGCTTGCAAGGTGACCTAAAAATTTGACCAATTCGGATTAGATGCAATTAGGACCTGAAAAATGACCAATTGGGCAGCAGTGAGTGTTTAGGCCATAACTCACTCAAACCAGGTCCAATTGACCTGACATTTTGACCAAGAATAGTTAAGACCCATACCTACAAGTCTTATGAAGACACCAAAGCCCAGAAATGACCATAAGCAAGTCAAACAACTTGCACAAGTTCGGGTCCAAAAACTGGCCGAACCAGAATTGACCACTTTGACCTAAAATTGACCTAAAATGGTACCATTTGACCAGCAAGAGTGTAATGACCATAACTCGGTCTACTTAACTTGGATTGACCTGAAATTTTGCACCGCGTGCAATAAGACCTAGATCTACAAGTTTGTAGTTTCGACCGAGACCCGAAAACCGAGGGAACTAGATCGTCCGGTTAGGTCAAGCGGTGTTAGGAATCGAGAATTTGCATTAAAATGCACTAAACAAGGAAATGACTTTGGTAAAACATACCAAACCTAAAACCCTATCGAGTGTGACATATTAACGACACTAAAACCTAATTTACCTAAAACGCATCGAGGGTCGGTATATTAGGTGATTAAGCGAATAATTGAGTTCAGTGCATTATTTACCAGACCCCATCGATAGAGACAATTTAATTTAGTACTGAAACACTTCAAATTGTGTTTCTCAGTTAACAAGGACTCAGCAAAAGGGAAAGAAATACTGAGTCAAGACCAGGAGACAAATATCAGAGGTTTGTGCACAACAACTGTTTCTTTTGAATTATTTTCAATGGAAATAAATATTGACTGTTTGTATATCATTGTTTTAAATTGTGGAAATGTGTTTGATGGACACTTATTGATTGAAAAATATTGTGAATGGTTTGAAACTGTGAAAAACTATTTGAATGACATTGATGGATACTTATTGATTGAAAAGCACTGTAAATGGTTTGAAACCACAGCTATCATGTATATTGATTGTATTCCTCTCTAGCTTGTCTAGTGGGATGAATTGAATTCCCTCTCTGGCTGAAGTGTTGAGGTGTGTGCCTGTTGAGGACGAATAGAATGAGTACTCATATTTTTGCTAGCTAGCCATGTTATTCCTCATTAGTCATCGACTTTTGGGATGAATTGAATACCTCATTAGCCATCGGCTTTTGGGATGAATTGAATTATGGATCATGATTAAGCTGTGTGTGATTTATTGATGTGTATTGTGAGATTGTGAAATGGATTTAAACTCTCATTGACATATACTGTCTTTTGAATTCAAACCTGATCTGACTTATGGAAAATTATTGTGATATTGAGAAATGGAGTTTAAATTCTTGTTGACAATTATTGTCTTGAATTTAATTATGATTTCAAGTATCCACTATTTACATGACTTGTGAATTGTGATTTAAATTGGATTTGGTTAATGTTGTGCACCACTGAGACATTGTCTCGTGATAGCTTTATTCTTTGTCGCAGTAGAGAGATAGGCAGAGCGTGAGACTAGGCTGCATATACATCCAATGAGGATTACAGTATATTGAGTATACCGCTTTTGCTTTTTGTACTGTAATGTATGACACTGTATGTACATATTGTATTTGGTTTTGAGCAGTTGTAAATTAAATTTAAGTTGTACAGTAAAGTTGTAAAATAATTATGAGTTATTTGGCTTGTAAAAATTGTGTTATATCTTTGTATCTTAGTCTTGGAAAATCACTGTGGATTTGACTTGAGAAATGTGTTGTGTTGATAAAAATGTTGGAGTTGAGATTTGAAAATATATTAAAGTGCTTTTTACAGGTTTTCTGAAGAACTGTTTTGTCCAAAATATAAATGGCACCTTGCCAAAATTTTTACAGATATTCCAAATAAATCAAATGAGTTAGTTGTTTCACTTCAGTTCACCAAAGTCTTTCACACCTGTAAATAGTGCTCACCACTGTAAAAGAAGTAAGAAAAGTTTTTAAAATCCCTTGTAGTGTATTTAATGGATTATCAGTAGACGGAGTTGGTAATTCATTAGGTATACTACGGGATCATGTTATGCCTTACAGAGGGGTAGGGTGTGACAATTCATTTATTTATTTTAGTGTATATTTCTTTATATTTGGCACTACTAAGCAGAGTTGCTTAGCGCATTGCTTTTGCTACGCGTCGGTAATAGAGATCTAGCTGGGGAGCCCAGCAGACCTATGACCGGGTGAGACATCAGATCTACATAGGAGTCCAGAGTCATCTACACTATACTGTATACATGGTAGGACTTAGGATCTTGTGTAATGACTATCAGTTGTATTTTAACATTTTGTTATGTAATTTGTATATTCTAAAACTTTAAGGTTTGTAATAAATTGTACATATTAAACTCCTATGGAGAGTGTTTGGATGAATGTAAATTATGATGGATTGTATTTTGAAAATATGAAATTTTGAGACTCAAAAATTAGTTGGAAGATTGAGATTATCATATTGAACTATTTTTAACAGGTTTAGAAGGACAATTTGTTCGAAATACAGACGGCAGCTTACCATATTTTTATTACTATTTTTGAAACGCTGATTTTATTAAAATATGAAAATAGAACCAGTATGTTATGAACATCACATAAAGACTTCTTAAATCAAATTGAGTTCAGAATATGAGATAATCACAGGCTAGATGCTCCAGCACACCGTGTAGCACCCCTTGCTCGGCTACACTGTAGACGGGTGAGGGGTGTTACATTTAGTGATATCAGAGCACAATTTAGGCATTTCTGAACCTAGATAGTTTGCATATCATGCATTGCATTGTAAGTATTGAGATGACTCTAATGCAGATATTTTGATTTGTTATTTTGATCAAAATATGGACTCCATATTGCAAAGAGCGGTCGATGAGGAGGTGGAGAGTCATGCTCCATCTATGACTGAACTAGGAGACAGAAAGGAACCTACTCCACCAGTACCAAATGCACCAGCCACATTTAAGCAAATGGCTGAGTTCTTTAGACAGATGGCAGGAGTTATGCCACCACCACCACCTCCACATTAAAAATCTCATATGGAGAAACTCAGGAAGTTCGAAGCAGTGGATTTTCTAGGCAAAAGGAAAGATGATTCTATCAGAGCTGAAAACTGGTTGGACAGAACTGGAAGGTTTCGAAACAACTTCACTGTATTCCAGAGCAGAATTTGGAAGTTGCTGTATCACTACTGCAAGATGATACATATCAATGGTGGGATACAGTAACTAGTGAGGTACCACAAGAATAAATAACTTAAGATTTCTTTCTCACTGAGTTCAGAAAGAAGTATGTGGGCAGTGTATACCTGGTAGAGAGGAGAAGGGAATTTATTACCCTACGCCAGAGACAGCTGATAGTGGCTGAATATGAAAGAGAATTTGTTAGACTGAGCCGCTATGGGCAGGAAATAGTCCCTAATGAGGCCGAGAGATGCAAGAGATTTGAGGAAGGACTCAATGATAATATTAAAGTAATGATTATAGCCTTGGGGATTACAAAGTTTGCCAAGTTATTAGAAGCCGCACTGAAGGTCGAAAAAGTTAGAATGAATGAGCAGAACAGAAGGGACAGACAGCAGAAAAGAGGTCAGGGTCAGACCAGTACATCTTCTACCCCTAGTAAGAAATTTAGAGGTTCGCCTACTCAAAGTTTCAGTAGAGCACCAAGTCAGGGTCAGTCACAGAGGCCCAAATCTCAGTTTGCAACGAGGAGAGGCCAGTCCACACCTTAAGTGGCTAACTCTCCAGGGACAGGGTTCAGGGGACCAGCCCCAACAGTATCTGTTGCTTGCCCACATTGTAAAAAATGGCATAAGGGGGAATGTTGGAAAATGATAGGTGCTTGTTTACAATGTGGATCCATAGACCACTTAATCCGAGATTGTCCGCGCAAAACTACTACATCTACTCCGGTATCAATTGTTAGGCCTGCCGTTCCAGCTCTAAGGGGTAGAAAGTCGGATAAGGCTGAGGTAGCCGGTACTTCACAGAAACCTGTATCAGAGTCTGTGGAGAGAGTAGAAGGTAGAATACTAGCCAGAGCCTATGCTATGAGGGCACAGGAGGAATAGGATGCTCCATATGTCATTAAGGATACATTCCTCCTCTATAATACTTTTGTGCATGCATTAGTGGATCCTGGATCTACTCATTCATATATTTGTATCAAGCTGCCCATATAAAAGGGAATACTAGTAGAGGAAAGTGACCAAGACATCCTGGTCACAAATCCACTAGGCCATAGTGTGATAGTAAATAAGGTATATAAGGGTTGTCCATTGAAGATTTAAGGGAAAGAGTTCTTAGTGGACTTAATCGAATTGCCTTTTCCATGAGTTTGATGTGATTTTGGGAATGGACTGTTATCCCATCATCAGGTAATAGTAGGTTGTAAATTGAAAAGAATCTCTCTAAAAACTGCTGAGAATCAAAAAATAACAGTTGTGGGTGAAAGGACAGATTTTTTATCTAGTGTCATCTCAGCTACAATTGCAAAGAGATGGATGAGAAAAGGGTGTGAAGCCTATCTGGCACATGTGGTTGACACTAGGCAGGGTAAATTTGACTTGTCTGACATACCCACAGTAAGGGATTTCTCTAAGGTATTTCCTGAAGAATTACCTAGTTTGCCACTAGAAAGGGAAGTTGAATTTGTTATTGAGATTATGCTGGGTACAGCTCCGATTTCAATTGCTCCGTATAGGATAGTACTTGCTGAATTGAAAGAGTTAAAAATCCAGTTGCAAGAATTACCAGATAAGGGGTTCATACGCCCTAGTGTGTCACCGTGGGGAGCTCCGGTACTGTTTGTAAAGAATAAAGATGGGACACTAAGGTTATGTATTGACTACCGGCAATTAAACAAATTAACAGTGAAGAATAAGTATCCGTTGCCTAGAATTGACAATCTGTTTGATCAATTGAAAGGAGCCGGTGTGTTTTCTAAGATTGATCTCAGATCAGGGTATCATCAGCTAAGCGTTAAGGATGCATATGTGCCTAAGACTACATTCAAAACCCGGTATGGGCATTATGAATTCCTGGTGATGCCATTTTGGTTAGCAAAGGCTCCAGCAGCATTCATGGACTTTATGAACTATATCTTCCATCTATACTTAGATCGGTTTGTAGTGGTCTTCATTGATGACATCCTTGTGTATTCCAAGGATAAAGTAGAACATGATGAGCATTTGAGAATTGTTCTGCAGACTCTAAAAGAGAAGAAACTGTATGCTAAATTGTCCAAGTGTGAGTTTTGGTTGAATGAGATTGCATTCCTTCGACATATAGTATCAGCTGAAGGGATTAGAGTGGATCCCAAGAAGATTGAAGCAGTGATGGAATAGAAGTCTCCCAGAAATACAACTAAGATCAGAAGTTTCTTGGGGTTAGCTGGATATTATAGAAGATTTTTAAAGGGATTTTCCCTAATAGCTGCTCCAATGACCAAATTACTACACAAGAATATGAAATATGACTGGAATGACAAGTGTCAAGCTAGTTTTGAGAGGCTGAAGGCTATGTTGACAGAGGCACCAATGTTAACACTGCCAATGTCTGGAAAAGACTTCATAGTCTATAGTGATGCCTCACATAATGGTTTAGGGTGTGTACTCATGCAAGAAGGGAAAGTGGTCGCATATGCTTCCAAGCAGTTAAGGCCACATGAAAAGAATTACCCTACTCATGATTTGGAGTTAGTAGTAAATATCTTCGTATTGAAGATATGGAGGCATTACTTGTATGGAGAAAAACACTACATATACACAGACCATAAAAGTCTGAAGTATCTGCCAACCCAGAAGGAACTTAATTTGAGACAGAGGCGATGGGTTGAATTCCTGAAAGATTATGATTATGTGATTGACTACCACCCTGGGAAGGCAAACGTAGTCACTGATGCTTTAAGCAGAAAATCCATTGTAGTATTAAGATCTCTGAATGCCCAACTATCCTTAACTCATGATAGAGTTATTTTGGCTGAGTTACAAGTGAAGCCAAATCTGTTACAATAGATACAGGATGGGCAGAAGACAGATGAGAAATTAATGGCTGTTATGGGCAAAATCACTGAAGGAAGGGAAACTGAATATGAAGTAAAAGAAAATGGGTGCCTGTACTATAAAGAAAAAGTGTGTGTACCAGATGATAAAGAGTTGAAAAGCAGTATTCTGAGAGAAGCACATAATAGTGTGTATGTTATGTACTCAGGAAGCACAAAAATGTACCATTATCTGAAGCTTCGATACTGGTGGCCAAGTATGAAGAAGGACATAGTTGACTATGTAACTAGATGCTTGACATGTCAGCAAGTCAAAGCAGAACATCAAGTTCCATAAGGTTTGTTACAGCCTATAAACATACCTGAATGGAAATGGGACCGAGTCACTATGGACTTTGTCAGTGGTCAACCTCTCACTCAGAAGAAGCATGATACAGTATGGGTGATTGTGGATAGGTTGACCAAATCAACACATTTTCTGCCAGTCAGAACTGACTACTCACTGAAAAAGCTAGCAGAATTGTACATTAGTGAGATAGTTAGACTACATGGAATTTCACTTTTCATTATATCTGATAGAGACCCAAGGTTTACATCTAGATTTTGGAAGAAATTACAAGAATCCTTGGGCACACAGCTTTTTAGTATGGCTTTTCATCCTCAGGCGGATGGACGGTCAGAAAGAATAATCCAGGTAAATTCTGAAACTCATTGAGTTAATGCAAACAATAAATTGAACTGATAATGATAATAATAACCGAACATATGTGATAGGTCCTCGAGGATATGCTGAGTGTCATACCTTACCCCTTTGTAAGGCATAACATGATCCCATAGAATACCTAAGAACTACTGCACTTCACCTACCGATAACTCATTAAGTACCCTACAAGGGATTTTAAAACAATTTTCTTACTTTTTATAAGTGGTGAGCATTTCTAAATAGATATTAAAACATTTAATTAAAGTTGGAAACTAGTTAAAATTTTTGGCCCATTTTATTTTTTTGCAAATTTTATAAAAATCTCAGCAGAGTGCCGTCTGTATTTTGAGAAAACAATTCTTCCAATTCCTGTAAAAAGCACTTCCAATTATTTATTTCAACCACTTCTTCAAATTCACAATCAATCTCAACTAATTTCTCAAGTTTCAAAATTCAACATTCCTCATTTCTCAATTTCCAAAAATTCAGTAATCAACAAGATACTGTCAATCAATTTCATTCATTCATATTTCATTAAAGAAAAGCAATCTATATATACATCATACTAAAAATTTACATTAGGAAAATCCAAACTAAAATTTATTCCAAACTTTATACAAACTTTGTACAAGCTACTCAAGACCAATTTTTCATGTCCATACAATTATATACATTACATACATCAAAATAAATTTTTACAGTCAGGGTATAAAATATACCCGATAACTTCAAGCAGGTAGGTCCTCAATCCTCAGCAGCTCAGTCTGCTACTCCTCTAGTCTCTAAATCTGCGACAGCAATAATAGTCATCGCTGAGTACTAGGACTCAGTGATTCACAACATACTAAAATAATCTTTATGCACAATTTAAATCATATTTATTCAAAAATTAGACTGAACATGAGAATTAAATATAAAGCATGAATTATGAGATTTTAACCCAAACAATTTCATTTCGAAGTATCAAAACTAATTTCATAAAACCCACAGTTATATCATGCCATTCGAAACAAATATAATCTCAATAGCCAGAGGATAAGGAGAAGTCACATCACAAAGCTAGCTAGCTCAATATATGGATATCCATTCAATTTCTTCTTCTACTGGCGCACACCTCAACACTTCAGCCAGAGAAGGAATCAAAATTCAAAACTGATTACCCCCACTAGTAATGCTAGTGAGGTGTTCAAATATATGGTCATGACACTGTGGTTTCAAAACTGATCTTAATAATTTATGAAACATTGCTATTTCAAATATACACAAATAACTTTCAACAATTTAAATCAAAGCATCATAATGATATCACAATTCAATATTTCAACTTATTCAAAACAATATGCGGAAGATAATTTACAGAAATTATACGTTGTGCACAAACCTTAAGTCAGTCGCCTCTTGGCCTTGACTCGATTCTTCTGGTTCTTTCCCGGTGTTCCTTTCCACTGAAACACACAGTTTTACAGTGTTTCAGTACCATAACTTAGCATAACTCCAAAAATAAATTTAAATTCACTTTTACCTAGCTCTAATGTGCTAAACTTGACGTACTTTAAATTTTGTGTTTTAGGGTTACTATTCACTACACTATTCAAGTCAATTTGTTGACTTTCTAAGGCTTAATAGGTATGGGAATTCCAACTTCACCCACATACCACATTTTGGTCACTAAATTTGTTGGTTTTGGTTGTTTACTAAAATTCTAAGTCTTTTAGGAAAATTTGCAAATTTTTAGTTTTGGTGTCTTAAGTTGCACTATTCCATTGGTTATTTTTCTGTTAGAATTTGGTAAAATTTCCTTCATAGAAAATGTTCCCTATTGTCTTAACTTTATTCTCCTTGTTGGATCACTCCAATTGGAGTTTTGTAGCTCAAGTTATAGCTATTTGAACTATGGCTGCCGTATTAGACTTAACCCAGATTTCTGGGCAAGTTCTGGTTCTGGCAGTTTTACGTTACCAAAATTAGGTGGCCAATTGACTTGGTTAATGGCATAATTTGGGTTTGTGTTCTTCATGAAAGTTTTAGGTTTTTAGGTCTATATTTCAACTGCCTACTGGTAAAATTTCAGGTCATTTAGACGTGCCTAGCTCAAGTTATGGCCAAATGAACAAACACTGTTCATTTGGTCATTTTTGTACAGGCCAGACTGAGAAAATCCGGATTTGGTCAATTTGTTCACTAGGTTTTGGTCACTTTTTGGGCATGATTCCTAACTGAAAATTGTGTTATTTTGTGCCTATTTTCACTCCCAATTGGTCTCATACCAATTTGACTTGTAAATTTTTAGTTTTGGTCCCTCAAGGGGACCTTGGTCCTACTGCCTGCAGCATGACCACATTGAATCCGAATTTAAACTCAACTCCAACACTTCCAACACACTTCATTTGGTCACAAATGACCATTTCTCACCTCAAACTAGGTCAAACATATCATTTCACCATTTTTCCAAATTTTGTCTCGCAAACCCTAGGTCCAAAGTCCTAACTTCCATGTTTAGTTCATTTGTTGAATTATAAATGCATGTTTAGTTCTCATTCACTTATTCTCACTTAACTACTTTCTAATTTGCATCAAATCACCCATTTCAAACATAAACCCTAGCTAGTTCAATTTATATATAGTCCCTCAATAATTGTTTTCTTTTCATTTAAAGTTAATTTCTAACTTACATCAATTACTTAAACAAGAATTCAATAGATAATTTGAAGAATTTGTCACTAACCTCTTGTGAAGTTTCCCAAAGCTTCAATTTCCCTTTATTTTCCTTCAAATTTCCTTCTCAATAGGCTTGCCAAGATCCAAGAACAAGTTTTATTTAGGAAAATTATGGGATTTATGGGGTTGATTCAAGCTTTAAAAGCTTGAAATTAAGTAGCTATGGAGGATTTAGTGAAAAAAGGGAAATAGATGAGAAGCTACGGAAAAAAAGAAGAAGAAAATAAAAATTTGGCTTTTCAATTTTGTTTTTATTCTTTAATTTGACTTAGTCAATTAGTTAATTAAATTAAAATTAATTATGAAGTTATAGGTTCATCATCATGATGATGTCATTAATTGCTTTAACTTTATTTTTTCATTTTTTTTCTTTAGTTCTTTTAATTTAATTCTCGATTATGAAATTTTTCTTTTCTCTGATTTTATTTGACAGTCAGGTCAGGAATCCGCTCCAGGGGTCAATTAACCAAATTCCCCCTCACTGGTTTGACCCGGTTTGCAAATAATTCAATATTTTTTTCGAACCCCTGACCTAATTATTTGACCTGCTTAACAATTCTTTTTCATGATTTTCTCTTTTCCAATGTGTTCACAATGGTCCTAAGGACCGCAGCGTCACATTTTACGATCGAAAATTCGAGTTTAAATCGACTTTGCAATCCTTCCCGAGAAGGTCACCCATCATTGTGACTCTCGGCTCGTTTAACTTCTTATGTTATGTTTTTCTTATTTCTACTTAACTAATTGACAATTACTAATTATTTGTGTTTATGGCTTATCTAGTTGTCTTAAGTGTGGTTCTAATACCCTTAATTGTCCGAACTGACTTCGGTCACCTGAACAGTGAAATATACCAGGCTATACAAATAGGGGTGTCACAATTCTCTCCCCCTTAAAATAAATTTCGTCTCGAAATTTTACCTGGTATCAATCTTTGAACAGCTGTGGGTGTTGTCCCCTCATGTCCTCCTCTCGTTCCCAAGCAGCCTCCTGGCCTGAATGATGGTTTCACAGCACTTTTACCAATGGTATCTGTTTGTTTCGTAGCTGCTTCACCTCATAAGCCAGAATCTCTATGGGTTCTTCTTCATATGTGAGGTCTGGATTCACTTCAATTTCCTCTACTGGTAGTACATGAGATGGGTCTGATCGATACCTCCTCAACATAAACACATGGAAGACATTATGTATCTTCTCCAACTCTAGAGGTAGTGCTAAACGATATGCCAAAGGACTCACTCTTTCCAGAACCTCATATGGCCCAATGAAACGAGGACTCAGTTTCCCCTTTCTTTAGAATCTCATAATTCTCTTCCAAGGGGAAACCTTGAGGAATACTTTCTCACCCACTGCATACTCAATATCCCTTCTCTTCAGATCAATGTAGGATTTGTGATGGTCTGATGCAGTCTTAAGTCGATCTCTGATCAATCTGATTTTCTCTTCAGTTTGTTGAACAATTTCTGGCCCAATCATCTTTCTTTCACCCATGTCATCACAACACAGCGGGGTTCTACATTTTCTGCCATACAAAGCTTTATATGGAGGCATCCCAATGCTTGATTGGTAGCTGTTGTTGTAAGCAAACTCAATCAAAGGCAAGTGTGTGTCCCAACTGCCCTCAAACTCAATCACACAAGCCCATAGCATGTCCTCCAAGATCTGAATTACCCTCTCAGATTGGCCATCTATCTGTGGGTGGAATGTAGTACTGAAGTTCAATCTAGTTCCTAGGGCTCTCTGAAGACTACCCCTGAACCTAGAAGTGAACCTAGGATCTCTGTCTGATACGATAGATACTGGTACTCCATATAGTCTCACAATCTCGTCAATGTACAACTTGGCCAATCTTTCTAAACTGTAGTCCATCCAAACTGGCAGAAAATCAGCAGACTTGGTCAGTCTGTCAACAATGACCCATACTACATCATGACTCTTCTGTGTCCTCGGAAGTCCCATCATAAAATCCATCGTTATTCTCTCCCATTTCCATTCTGATACTGGTAGTGGATGTAACAACCCAGCGGGTACTTGATGCTCTGCCTTTGCTTGCTGATAAGTTAGGCATTTGGAAACAAACTCTGTCACATCTCTTTTCATACCCATCCACCAGTAATGCTCCTTTAGCCCCCCATACATTTTTGTGCCACCAGAGTGCATAGCAAAAGGAGACTCATGTGCTTCCTTCAAAATGAACTGTCTCAAATCAACATCATTAGGAACACACATTCTATCCCAGTGTAGCAGTAGATCGTCATCTCTGATTAAGAATTCTGGTTTCTTGCCCTGCCGAACTTCTTCCAATAGCTTCTGATATCTTTCATCACTATGAGCAGCCATTCTGATCTGATCAATCAACACTGGCTGTACATGCCATGCAACTGCTATCTGTCCATCATCATTAATCTCTAAGCTGGCATGCAATGATCTTAACTCATGTACCATAGACAAAGGAGTAACCCATAGACTTGCCATAGTCTTACGACTTAGGGCGTTAGCCACAACATTAGCTTTCCCTGGCTGATAGTCTATCAGTCAATCATAATCTTTTATCAACTCTAACCATCTCCTCTGTCTCAAATTCAACACTTTTTGAGTGCCCAAGTACTTCAAACTCTTATGATCTGTGTAGATGTAACACTTTTCCCAATACAAATAGTGTCTCCAGATCTTAAGAGCAAACACAATAGCTACAAGCTCCAAGTCATGTGTCGGATAGTTCCTCTCATACGATTTTAGCTGGCGTGATGCATAGGCAATGTCATTTCGATCTTGCATCAATACACAGCCTAACCCATTGTGAGAAGCATCACTATAAACTGTGTATTCTTTACCTAGTGTAGGTAAAGTAAGGACTGGAGCTTCAGTTAAACATTTCTTCAATTCATCAAAACTCTGTTGGCATTTATCCGTCCATTGAAATTTCACATCTTTTCTAACCAGCTTGGTCAATGGAGATGCCAACATGGAGAATCCCTTCACAAATCGACGGTAGTATCCAGCTAAACCCAGAAAACTACGAATCTCCGTGACATTTCTAGGTGGCCTCCAATTAAGGACAGCTTCTATCTTACTTGGATCTACCTTGATGCCCTCTTCTGATACAACATGCCCCAAGAAAGATATTTCCTTCAGCCAAAATTCACACTTCGATAATTTGGTGTATAGTTGTTTCTCCCTCAAAGTCTATAGTACAATCCGCAGATGTCTATCATGCTCTTCTGCATTCCTCGAATAGATCAATATATCATCAATAAATACCACAACAAACTGGTCGAGGTATGGTCTGAAAATAGTGTTCATCAAATCCATAAAAGCAGCAGGAGCATTAGTTAACCCGAATGGCATGACCAAGAACTCATAATGGCCATAGCGAGTTCTAAAGGCAGTTTTAGGAATACTCCACTCTTGTACTTTCAGCTGATAATAACCTGATCTCAAGTCAATTTTGGAGAACACAGCTGCACCCCTCAACTGATCAAATAAGTCATCAATGCGGGGCAATGGGTATCTGTTCTTTATTGTCACCTTATTCAACTGCCGATAGTCAATGCATAACCAAAGAGTGCCATCCTTTTTCTTTACAAACAACACCGGCGCTCCCCAAAGTGACACACTAGGGTGGATAAAGCCCTTGTCAAGCAATTCTTACGACTGCACTTTCAACTCTTTCAATTATGCAGGTGCCATTCTATATGGTGTTATGAAGATTGGGTCCACACTAGGCATAACATCAATTTCAAACTGCACCTCTCTTTCTGGAGGAAATCATAGCAATTCATCAGGAAACACATCCGAAAAGTCATATACCGTAGGGATGTCCCTCAGTGCTGGACTCCCCACTTGGCTGTCTATCACATGTGCCAAGTATGCTTCACACGCCTTTCTGATCATTCTTCTAGCTAGTGCAGCCAAAATAATGTTTGATGGTAGTAAATGCCTCTCCCCATGTATTACCACATCACCGTACAGAGGGAGACCAAAAGTGACTGTCTTCAGTCTACAGTCAATCATGGCATGATGCCTGGCTAACCAATCCATGCCTAAGATGATATCATACTCTCTAAAGGGCATGTCAATTAAATCTGATAGGAAAACATGTCCTTGGATCACCAGAGGATAGTCTCTATAGATTCTGTTTACCCGAACCTCTAGTCCTAACGGACTAGTTACTAGCACTTCAAAACCCATTTAGACACATGGAACAACAAGTGAACTAACTATGCTAGCACTAACATATGAATGGGTTGAACCCGGATCAAATAACACAAATACTTCTTGATCAGAGATAGAAAATGTACCAGTTACCACATCGGAAGTCTCAGCCTCTTTTCGCTGTCTCTGGCTGAAACACTTCCTTGTACTGACTGACCAACAGTGCCTTGACTGTCAGAAGCAGTGCCTCTACCTCTGCCTCTTCCTCTGCCAACAGGTTGTGAACTTCTGGAAGTAGGACTCTGAATAGATCCTTCTGCAGTCATAGGAGCTGGACCGTATCTAGGAGCACTAGTGCAGTCTTTAGCAAGATGGCCCTTGCCTCCACAGTTAAAACAGGCTCCGGTGGCCCAGTAGCATTTCCCCCATTGAATCTTGCCACAAGTCTCACAGGGGCGGGCAGGATATGAACCCCTACTCGACTACTGACCAGACCTAGGGGGTCTCTGTCCAGAGAATCGGCCCCTTCCAAATCTTCCACCTCGACCTCTGCTAGGTCCACCAAATTTCTTTCTCTTCCCAGAAGTACCACCAAAACTTTGTTCAACTGATTTTTCCCCTTTGTCTTTCTCGGATTTGTTAACTTTTTCTAATTTTTCTTTTACAGGTGTTGCTTCTGATTCAATCCTTTCTAGATCAAGTGCTTGAGACACGAGTTCTGAAAAATTGTTGTGCTTGAATCCCACAACTTGCATCCTCAAACTGGGCTTTAAACCAATCTCAAATCTCTTGCACCGTTCCTTGCTGGTAGAAAGGAAACTCCCAGCATAGTGGCTTAAATGGGAGAACTCCCTCTCATACTCTGCCACTGATCTACTCCCTTGCTTTAGACTCAGAAATTCTTATAACTTTTGATCCACATATGCATCTGGGACGTATTTTTGTCTGAATTCTCTGATGAAGTCATCCCAGGTTAGTACTGGAGGTTCAGCTAAGCTGTGGGGGATGGTCTTCCACCAATCATACGCATCCCCTTGCAGTAGTGAAACAGAATATTCAAACTTCAGTTCATCTTGACAGTGCAACTTCTTGAACACTCTGTCCATTCTTTCAAGCCATTGCTCTACCTCAAGCGAGTCTACTGTACCCTTAAATTCTGTAGCCCCATACTTCAATAACTTGTCATACTGTCTAGCTGGAGGCAGTGGTTGTGCCACAGGTGTCTGGGGTGGAGCTTGAGCAGGCATACCCCCAGCCATTTATTGAAACATCGCAGCCATCTACTGTGCAAATTGTGTAGAAAACTACGGCATTTGTGGGGCTAGTGCTACTGACCCACTGACATTCTGTAGAGCTAAGGCTTCCCCTTGTGCCTCAGCTTCAACAAATTGCTCGATTGAGCGATCCTCTTCTTTTATTTCAGTGTGAAATTAGGGTATCTCTTGAATAAATAACACAAGGAGATTTCCCTCCGTTAGTTCATATTTATGATGTAATGCACTATATGTAACAAATATGGACATTGAACAGCTGTACTTAACAAGAAAAAATACAAATTCTCAAGTTAAAACATACTTCAAAAATTTGCTCTGATACCACTAAAACATGTCACACCTTACCCCTCTGTAAGGCAAAACATGATCTTGTATAATACCTAATGAACTATCGCACTTCACCTACTGATAACTCATTAAGTACCCTACAAGGGATTTTAAAATAGTTTTTTGCTTTTTATAAGTGGTGAGCATTTCGAAATAGATATTAAAACATTTAATTAAAGTTGGAAACTAGTTAAAATTTTTGGCCCATTTTATTTTTTCGCAAATTTTATAAAAATTTCGACAGAGTGCCGTCTGTATTTTGAGAAAACAGTTCTTCAAATTCCTGTAAAAAACACTTCCAATTATTTATTTTAACCACTTCTTCAAATTCACAATCAATTTCAACCAATTTCTCAAGTTTCAAAATTCAATAATCCTCATTTCTCAATTTCCAAAAATTCAGTAATCATCAACATACTGTCAATCAATTTCATTCATTCATATTTCATTAAAGATAAACAATCTATGTATACATCATACTAAAAATTTACATTAGGAAATCCAAACTAAAATTTATTCCAAACTTTATACAAACTTTGTACAAGCTACTCAAGACCAATTTTTCATGTCCATACAATTACGTACATTACATACATCAAAATAAATTTTTACAGTCAGGGTATAAAATATACCCGATAACTTCAAGCAGGTAGGCCCTCAATCCTCAGCAGCTCAGTCTGCTGCTCCTTTAGTCTCTAAATATGCGATAGCAATAATAGCCATCGCTAAGTACTAGGACTCAGTGGTGAACAACATACTAAAATAATCTTTATGCAGAATTTAAATCATATTTATTCAAAAATTAGACTGAACATGAGAATTATGTATAAAACATGAATTATGAGATTTTAACCCAAACAATTTCATTTCGAAGTATCAAAAACAATTTCATAAAACCCACAGTTATATCATGCCATTCGAAACAAATATAATCTCAGTAGCCAGAGGCTAAGGAGAAGTCACATCACAAAGCTAGCTAGCTCAATATATGGATATCCATTCTATTTCTTCTTCTACTGGCGCACACCTCAACACTTCAGGCAGAGAAGGAATCAAAATTCAAAACTGATTACCCTCACTAGTCATGCTAGTGAGGTGTTCAAATATATGGTCATAACACTGTGGTTTCAAAATTGATCTTAACAATTTATGAAACATTGCTATTTCAAATATACACAAATAACTTTCAACCATTTAAATCAAAGCATCATAATAATATCACAATTCAATATTTTAAATTATTCAAAACAATATGCAGAAGATAATTTACAGAAATTATACATTGTGCACAAACCTTAAGCGAGTCGCCTCTTGGCCTTGACTCGATTCCTCGAGTTCTTTCCCGGTGTTCCTTTCCACTAAAATACACAGTTTCATAGTGTTTCAGTACCATAACTTAGCATAACTCCAAAAATAAATTTAAATTCACTTTTACCTAGCTCTAATGTGCTAAACTAAACATACTTTAAATTTTGTGTTTCGGGGGTTACTATTCACTACCTATTCAAGTCAATTTGTTGACTTTCTAAGGCTTAATAGGTATGGGAATTCCAACTTCACCCACATACCACATTTTTGTCACTAAATTTATTGGTTTTGGTTGTTTACTCAATTTCTTAGTCTTTTAGGCAAATTTGCAAATTTTCAGTTTTGGTGTCTTAAGTTGCACTATTCAATTGGTTATTTTTCTGTTAGAATTTGGCAAAACTTCCTTCATAGAAAATGTTCCCTATTGTCTTAAATTTATTCTCCTTTTTGGATCACTCCAATTGGAGTTTTGTAGCTCAAGTTATAGCTATTTGAACCATGGCTGCCGGATTGGACTTAACCCAGATTTCTGGGCAAATTCTGGTTCTGGCAGTTTTAGGTTACCAATTTGGGTGGCCAATTGACTTGGTTAATGGCATAATTTGAGTTTGTATTCTTCATGAAAGTTTTAGGTCTATATCTCAACTATCTACTGGTAAACTTTCAGGTCATTTAGACCTGCCTAGCTCAAGTTATGGCCAAATGAACAAATATTGTTCATTTGGTCATTTTTGTACAGGTCAGACTGAGAAAATCCGGATTTGGTCAATTTGTTCATTAGGTTTTGGTCACTTTTTGGGCATGATTCCTAAATGAAAATTGTGTCATTTTGTGTCTATTTTCATTCCCAATTGGTGTCATACCAATTGGTTTTGTAATTTTCAGTTTTCATCCCTCAAAGGGACCTTGGTCTTTCTGCCTGCAGCATGACCACATTGATTCCGAATTTAAACTCAACTCCAACACTTCCAACACATTTCATTTGGTCACAAATGACCATTTCTCACCTCAAACTAGTTCAAACACATCATTTCACCATTTCTCCAAATTTTTTCTCTCAAACCCTAGGTCCAAAACCCTAACTTCCATGTTTAGTTCATTTGTTGAATTATAAATGCATATTTAGTTCTCATTCACTTATTCTCACTTAACTACTTTCTAATTTACATCAAATCACCCATTTCAAACATAAACCCTAGCTGGTTCAATTTATATATAGTCCCTCAATAATTATTTTCTTTTCATTTAAAGTTAATTTCTAACTTACATCAATTACTTAAATAAGAATTCAATAGATAATTTGAAGAATTTGTCACTAACCTCTTGTGAAGTTTCCCAAAGCTTCAATTTCCCTTTATTTTCCTTCAAATTTCCTTCTCAATAGGCTTGCCAAGATCCAAGAACAAGTTTTATTTAGGAAAATTATGGGATTTATGGGGTTGATTCAAGCTTTAAAAGCTTGAAATTAAGTAGCTATGGAGGATTATTGAGAAAAGGGAGAGAGATGAGAAGCTACGGAAAAAAAGAAGAAGAAGATAAAAATTTGGCTTTTCAATTTTGTTTTTATTCTTTAATTTGACTTAGTCAATTAGTTAATTAAATTAAAATTAATTATGAAGTTATAGTTGCATCATCATGATGATGTCATCAATTGCTTTTTCTTTTTTAATTTTTTTTTAATTTTTCTTCAGTTCTTTTAATTTAATTCTCGATTACAAAATTTTCTTTTCTCTGATTTTATTTGACAGTCAGGTCAGGAGTCAGCTCCAGGGGTCAATTGACCAAATTGCCCCTCGCCGGTTCGATCCGGTTTGCAAATAATTCAATATTTCTTCAGGACTCCTAACCTAATTATTTGACTTGCTTAACAATTCTTTTTCATGATTTTCTTTTTTTCACTGTGTTCGCAATGGTCCTAAGGACCGCGGCGTCACATTTTATGGTTGGAAATTCGAGTTTAAATCAACTTCGCAATCCTTCCCGAGAAGGTCACCCATCGCTGTGACTCTCGGCTTGTTTAACTTCTTATGTTCTGTTTTTCTTATTTATACTTAACTAATTGACAATTACTAATTATTTGTGTTTATGGCTTATCTAATTGTCTTAAGTGTGGTTCTAATCCCCTTAATTGTCCAGACTGACCTGGTCACCGGAACAGTGAAATATACCAGCCTATACAAATAGGGGTGTTACACTGAGGAGTTGTGTTATTGAGTTTGAGGGAAGCTAGGACAGATACCTTTCACTGGCTAAATTTGCATACAACAATAGCTATCAAGCTAGCATACAAATGGCACCCTATGAAGCACTATATGGGAGAAAATGCAGAACACCTGTATGTTGGACTGAATTGGGTGAAGATAAGCCAGTGGGACCAGACCTGGTAAAACAGACAGAAGAAAAGGTAAAACTGATAAAGGCTAATTTGAAAGTTGCCTTAGACCGACAGAAATCTTATGCTGACTTGAAAAGAAAGGACATTGAGTATGAAGTTGGCGAGAAGGTATTTCTCAAAGTATCACCATGGAAGAAAGTGTTGAGATTCGGGAAAAAGGGAAAATTAAGCCCTAGTTTTATTCGCCCATATGAAGTTATTGAACGTGTGGGACCAGTAGCCTACAGATTAGCCTTACCACTTGAGCTGGACAAGATACAAAATGTGTTCCATGTCTCGATGCTTATAAGATACAGATCAGATCCTTCACATGTCATCTCAGCACAATAAATTGTGGTACAACCTGACCTGACATATAAAGAAGAACCGATTAAAATCTTGGCATGAGAGGTAAAAGAGCTCAGAAATAAGACAATTCCACTAGTAAAAATCCTGTGGAGACACCACAACACGGAAGAGGCAACATGGGAGAGCGAGGAGACAATGAGGCAACAATTCTCTCAGCTCTTCACATTAGGTAAATTTCGAGGACTAAATTTTTATTTAGAGAGGAAGAGTTGTAACATCCTCCATGTATGTGTTCTGTACATTCTGTTGCTCCGTTGACCTAAGGTCAGTCCGGGCAAGTTAGGATGTCTGGAACTACATTTCAGTGATAGTAAACAGACATATAATGATGAAATAAATAAAAAGAAAATACAAGAAAATTAAAAAAAAATGAAAGAGAAAAAATGAAAATAAGCTAAACGAGCCGGCACCGTAGTGATGGGTGACCACACTGGGAAGTTACGATGAAGGCAATTGCCGACCCCAGGACTGCAGGGAACCCTCGGAATTAAATTTTGAGGCATAATTAAAGGTTTATTAAAATGTAATTGACACTAGAAATATCAAAGAAAAATTAATAAATTAGTATAAAGAAAAATGAAAAATCGAGAAACAGACAAAAATTACTGTTACCAAAAAATCAGGAATACAATCTGAAGAAGGGCATTTTGGTCATTTGACACCTAGAGTTGCCTTTTGACCTTAATGTCCATTAAAAATAAATGATATTACACTTTGAAAATGTCATGAAAAATAAAAATGAGATACATAATGTAAACAAAGAAAGAATGGTGGTTAAAGTGTAATTTAGGAGACTTTGGATAATTAATTCTTTAATCCAAGTTAGTGCTCCACTAACTCCTAATTTGGGACACCTAAATATGCCTTTGGGACAGTAGAACCACTTCATCTTCAACCTTCCACAAAACCAGCCGAATTCCTCCATGAATGAACTCCATTGCTGTACCTTGCTCCACCTCCATGCAATCATGTTCTAGCCATTATTTCCACTTGGTTTCTTCATTAAACCTTGCATACTCAGCTTGGCAAAGACATTGCTAGCAAAAAGAAGAAGGTTAGTGAGGTTTGAGAAAGCTACAAAAATAGGTAAGTGTTTAAATCCCCTCCCTTGCTTTAGTAAACTTCATGTTTAGGTTGAGGTGAGTTGAATGGTAAAGAGAATTGACAAATTTGTTGAGTTATGGTATTGTTCAATTTTGGAAGCCATGAGAAGCTATGTTGCTTGAGTTTTTCTTACCTTTAATGGATGGAAAATAATGTTGATTTAGTCATTTTAAAGTTGTAGCAATTTAGTTTCCATGTATATGTACATTGTGTACTTGAAATTAAGGGCTTGGAAAGCAATTTGTATATCTTAGTAAGCTGCCACTTTTGGCAGCTTTTAAATTCATGAATTAGTGTTTAGTTTCATGAATTTTCTTAATGAATTATGGTGAAGAAGAATTGAGGGCAGTGTATGTGAAGTAATGGTTGGGAGGTATATGTTATAATCAAGTGTTTTCATGTATATATTATGTTGAATTTAACTTTGCAAATTAGGGTTGTATAATGTACATGGAGCACTTGTATATTCTTCCCAAATGGACATGATTGAGATATGATGAATGGTATAGAAGTGTTATGAATGTATATTTATAGTTTTAGGAGGAGGAGAAGTGTCATTTGGAAGTGTTCTTTGTGTGCAGATTTTGTGTTGTGAAGGCAGTAAGTAAATTGAACCATAAGTGACAATTGGTGATCCCAATTGGTATAAGGCCAATGGAAGGTGAAACTAGACACAAAATAGGCCAACTTTTATGCAGAAATGTTGCCAAAATTCTGCCTAGAAACTGACCTTAAAAATGACCTAATCCGGAATTGGTAAGTGCAAGCCCAGATTTTTTACCATATGAACTATAGTCACTAAGATGACCATAACTCACTCAAAAAAGGTCCAAATAACCTGAAATTTTTACCATGGAAAGCTTAGACATAGAGCTACAATTCTAATGAGGACACCAAAGCCTAGAAATGGCCAGAACCAAGTCAAACTGCTTGCCTAAGTTAGGGTGCCAAAACTGCCAGAACTGAATTTGACCTAAAATTGACCAAATTTTGCACTAAAGATGCAATCTGTCCAGCTTTAGTAAATTGACAATATCTTGGTCTATATAACTTAGAATGACCTGAAATTTGTGCCAAAAGTTCAATAAGGCATAGAGCTACAATTTTGCTTCTTTTCTTTATATTTGGCACCACTAAGCAGAGTTGCTTAGCGTGTTGCTTTTGCTATGCGTAGGTATTGGAGACACAGCTGGGGAGCCTAGCAGACCAATAACCGGGTGAGACATCAGATCTGTAGAGGAGTCCAGAGTCATCTGCACTACACTGCATGCATGGTAGGACTTAGGATCTTGTGTAATGACTATCAGTTGTATTTTGACATTTTGTTGTGTAATTTGTATATTCTAAAACTTTAAGGTTTGTGATAAATTGTACATATTATACTTCTATGGAGAGTGTTTGGATGAATGTAAATTATGATGGATTGTATTTTGAAAATATGAAATTTTGAGACTGAAAAATTAGTTGGAAGATTGAGATTATCATGTTGAACTATTTTTAACAGGTTTAGAAGGACAGTTTGACCGAAATACAGACGGTAACTTGCCGGATTTTTATTACTATTTTTGAAATACTGATTTAATTAAAATATGAAAATAGAACTAGTATGTCAAGAATATCACATAAAGACTTCTTAAATCAAATTGAGTCCAGAAAATGGGATAATCACAGACTAGCTGCTCCGGCAATCTATGTAGCACGCCTTACTCGGCTACACTGTAGACGGGTGAGGGGTATTGCAGTCTTTTTATTTTCTTTTCTTCTTCTTTTCTTTTCTTTTCTTTTTCTTTTCTCTGCTTCTTCTTCCTAATTAAATTCATAAATTTTAATTTGTCTTAATTATTTTATTCTCTAAATTTTGTTTTGACATTTAGGTCAAAATTTACCTCTGGGAGTGAAATGACCTAAATGCCCTTCATAATGCATATCGGGTCATTTTTATTATTTTTCTACTAATTTATAAATTCTCTAAATTTTAATTTATTTTCTCTAATTTTTTTTATATTTTCTTAATATTTATTCTTTTAATTTATGCCTCCTCACCATAATTTAGGTGTAGTTCCAGACATTCTCATTGTCCGAACAGACATTAGTAGCCGGAATAGTTGAACGTATGAAGTACCTACGATGAGGGCGTTACCACATTATAAGAGAAAGAGTTGGGCGAGGCGATGTAGCCATGCAGAAAATAGCATTAGCTGAAAATCCAGCTGATCCATTCACTAAGCCTATGTCACAAACTCAGTTAGACCGACATCTTAAGAAGATGGGTCTAAGATATTGTAATGAATGGCTCTAGTGCTAGTGGGAGATTGTTATTAGTATGCCCTAGAGCATATCATTTAGTATGTATCTTGTACATGTTTTATTAATAAAAGGCATTTTCACTTTTCTATTTACATAATATATTTATGTGTAAAAGAAAAGGTCCATTGATATTTTGTTAGAAATATTATTCTTAAGTTGTTAAGAATATGAGTGACAGTATTTCTAGTACAAAGTATCATAAATATGATCACAATCGAGGATACTTCACAATAAGGACATGACTTATCTAGAAAGATTGTATTCATGTTTGTTCCCAAGTTATTTATATGAGATATAAATAAGATGGAATGGTGAGTCTCATATCATATGACAAACATGATAAGCACTTATATATGATAAGTAGGCCAAACCAGTGACACTTATGACAAGCACATGGAGTTTACTCTTGTCAATGTATTATTATAAATCAAATAAGTGCATATAATCTTTAAACCTGAGATAGCATAGTTATCTTATATATAGGTGGTTTGAGTTTGACACTACTTTCATACTTGTACTGTGTATGGGTATATGGGCATGTGTTGACTCCTACTAGTTATATATGGAGGTAGATGTTGATAAAGATGGAATCTGTTCCTCTAAGTAAACAGGGATAAAATCCTATGTTCATTTCATTGTTCTTGACGTTTCAAGTTCCTGGCCAGGACAGATAGATTTAATCAGAAAAGAGTTTCTGATGAGAAAATCTTTTTAATCAAGAACTGGAATTAAAATAGAACATAATATTCACAGCAAATAGGATTTGACATAAACCATGACTCCAGCTTGAATTGGGATTTTATAACAGAGAGATTCTAGTGCATGGTAACATATGATTATAGGTTCATTTAAGGTAAATCTTGTTACTGATTGGGTGGCCATGGCATGCTATGCTAGGTGTTATCCATGGTCTATGAGGTGCATAAAATGATTTAGAGAAATCATTTATGGTAAGAAAGAGTTCTAATGATATTAAGAGTTGATATCATATCTCATTGCTAATTAGTAATGAGCCTAGTAAGTCATACACATACACAAGTAATCACCAAATTAAATATGATTTAATTAATTAATTAAAGAGTTTAATTAATTAATTAAATAGGTTTGGTTTGCAATTAGATTGCAAAGTCCCTAGCAAGGCTTGAAACCAAATCTAGATTATTGGATGTATAGTATAATTTAAATTTATATTTAAAGTGTTTAAATATGAATTTAATTAAAGAGAAATTAATTAATAAAGATTAATTAGTTGATTTATATTTAATATAAATTGATTAGAAGAAGAGAAATAATTATTTTCGGTTGAGAACTCAAAATTAAGACACAGAGGCATTTTGGTCATTTCACAGGGTAACATGTGGCATCATGTGATGGTGATATATGGCACTAGACACAAGCTTGCCAAATATCTTTTAATCATGTAAGATGATTAAAATTAAGATTAAATGTAGGTTTGACACTTGGCATAATGTGATTGGGTCAATTAAACCTAGAACCAATTAGAGGGTGACATGTGGCAAGGGTTTTATGTGTTGACCTAGCTATATAAGTGTTTTTATGAAAAGAAAACAATACAACCAGCAGCTGATATCTTTGGTGCCACCACCCAAGAAGCTCTCCCTTCTCTTCATCTTCTTCTCTCATCTATTCGAAGAGATTAGCAAACAATCTCTTGAATTAAAAATACTAGAAATTGTTTCTAGTATCCTGTTTACATCTTTAATCTCTTAAAAGGCAAAACTTGATTTTCTAATCAATAGAAAAAGCTTTAAAAGCTGTTCAAGGGCTGCCATAGGTGAACTTGGTGTGGAAAAGCTAGAGGGACAACATCTAGTATCCTAAAGACGCATCCCAAAGGCACAAATATGCTGCAGTGCATCAAGAGGTTAGTGTATTTATTCTTTATTTTATCTAAGGTTCTAAAATTAATCTGATTAATTCTAAAATCTTAAATGACAAATACAGATCCAAAGAAATATTAAAAGAGTTTTAATATGTTGTTTTTCATTGAAATCAAATAGATAAAAATAAATCTTGCATGATGCATGTGACCCTAGGTAAAAATTTTTTGAATTCAATGGTATAAACTTGTGTTTTTCATGCTTCCGCTCCTTCAATTAGTATCAGAGCCACTTTATTTTCCATTTGGATTGTTCATTATGTGATTTAATTATGTGATTTGATCATGAGATGATTGATCCATTACTGGTTGCAAATGATGTGTGGTGGCACACATGTTGATGCCACCATAGGTGGCGGCAACAATGTTCCTCCAATGGTGGCGCAAGGTTTGGTTTTAAATTCTATAATTTTTGTATGATCTAAGGCCTATCCCATGACTAATTAAAGTGTTTAATTAGTAGTTTTAATTACACAATTAAATTTTGATTCAAATTAGAATTTTAAAAATTGTTTGAATGTGATTCAAATTTGAATTTTAAAAGTTGTTTGAATGTGATTCAAATCTGAATTCTTAAAGTTGTTTGAATCATATTCAAATATGAATTTTTAAAGTTGTTTGAATAATATTCAAATCTAAATTTTTAAAAATTGTTTGAATGTGATTCAAATCTGATTTTTAAAAATTGTTTGAATGTGATTCAAATGTGAATTTTAAGGTTGTTTGAATGTGATTCAAATCTGAATTTTTAAATTTGTTTGAATGTGATTCAAATCTGAATTTTTAAATTTGTTTGAATCATATTCAAATCTAGATTTTTAAGTTGAATATGAGATATTCAATTTAATTTAAGTATGTATGTTTTATTTAATTGTTAAATGGTGATATGCATGATGGATGATCATGGACTATAAAAGACCAATGTGATTAGATTTATTTCTTTTATGTTTCTTTGGGATTGTAAATTAATTTATTTATTTTAATTTATTTTGCGCATGTATTATTAAGGTTGTAATAATTTTGGATTGTAATTTCATTTATTTAAGTTCTTGTAAATTCGCCTTGGTATGCCAAGGATTACTATGTAATTGGATTGCAAGAAGATCAAGGAGGTCAAGAGCATTGGTGGGACCAGTGAGAGCAATTCAATATCAAGTTTTGATTATGTACTCCTTCAGCAACTATTGTAATATGAATGAATGAAATGCACCTAGGAATGCCCTGATTCAATTCTTGGTGGCTCAAAATTGAATCCCTTAGAAAGTCAATGATCATACCATATTTATTTATTGTCCATGAATGCATGAGATGCATGGGAATGTATGCAATTATATGATATATGCATGCTAAATGGATAGTGTGCAAAGTGAGACCTTAATAGTGATTAGGATGACCATAAAATCTTCCAAACAAATGATGAAGTTGGAAATACTATAATTAAAGTAATTATAACATTGGCCCTCCATTGAGGCAATTATTTTAAGAAATTTTAAATACTTGCATAAGATGCAATTAATTTAAAAGATTTTCTTAAGAATAATTGTTAAGCATGAGATGTTGTAAAAATGTTAATAGTTTGGTGGCCAATATTGGATGTGCCTAAGGATATTAAAATTATTTGCATAATTACTGGCTCAATGGGATCAATGTAACTAATGCAAGATAAGTCAATAATGGATGTACCTGAGATTTTGAGCATTAGGGGCTAGGTAGAGGATTGAACCTCACATGAGATGTGATGGGCAAGGAGTTACTCACTTATAGTTTATTGTAATTACAATAATGGATGTACCTGAAGATGATCAATAGAATTATAAGAATTCAATCATCCACTAGAAATCCATCCAACTAGGATTTCCATTTTCTACTTTGGAAGTGTAGGATTCGCTAAGTTAGTGGGAGGACTAATTTGATTAAAAGACCATAATCATTTTGGTTAATTACATGATACATTTACTAATTAATCTGGTTATTTTCTGTAGTTAATTTTCTGATAATAATGAGCACAGAACAACCACCACCATCTAATATCCTTGCAAGCATACCTGATCGCAATAGGTTGACAGGACCTAATCTCTCTGATTGGCTAAGAAATTTGAAACTTGTCCTGAACCTTAAACATATAAGATATGTTCTAGACTCAAATTTTCCTTGTCCCTTACCTCCAGAGGCCACTCAAGAGGAACATGAAACTTTGGACAAGTGGAAGGAGGAAGATATGAGAGCTAAGTGCTACATGCTTACTTCCATGAGTAATGAGTTACAAAAGCAGCATGAGAACATGCAGAGTGCGAGTGAGATCCTCCTTCACCTACAAGAGTTGTATGGTGAGCACAGCAGGAATGCTAGGTATGAGATATCTAGACAGCTATTCCGCATGAGAATGTCTGAGGGACAGAATGTTGGGGATCATGTCCACAAGATGATTCGGCTAATTGAGCAACTGGAACATCTTGACTTCAACATGGATTTCCAACTACAAACAGATTTAATCCTTCAGTCCCTTCTTGAGTCTTTTGGGAATTTTGTGACAAATTTTCATATGACTAAACAAGAATGCACCTTGGCTGATTTACTCAACATGCTAGTTATTGCCCAAAAGAATATGCCGGGCAATAAAGGAAAAGAGGTAGCTTTGATTGCATATTCTTCTACTGGAAAGTCCAACAAGAAGAAGGGCAATAAGAAAAAGAAATCTCGGATTCCTGGTCCTTCCAAGAAAATAGCTAAACAGAAAGGGAAGACTAAAGCTGATGGACGCAAAGGAAAGTGTTTCCACTGCCAGAAGGATGGGCACTGGAAAAGAAACTGCCTAGAGTATCTTACTTCTCTGAAGGACAGAAAGGATAAACCTTCAGAAGGTATGTTCATATCTTGTTATTTAGATTCTGATGATACTCATAATTCATCTACAGCTTGGGTTTTAGATACTGGTGCCAGTTCTCACATTTCTCATGATATGCAGGAACTAGCAAATAGCAGCAGCTTGCATTCTCAAGATGTTAGAGTTCGGATTGGCAATGGCTCAACTGTTGAAGCTTTAGCCATAGAATCTAAATCTTTTCTACATGTTTGGACATGTTTTGTGTTTGGATAATATTTTATATGTACCTGATGCTTTTAAGAACATCATTTCTATATCTAGTTTGACTAGAAATGGCTATGAATTTCAGTTCACAGATGATGTTTGCAATATTTATTTTGGAAATAATATGTTGGTTCGGGTTATATGAATTATGGGCTTTATTATTTGGATAATAATGACAAATACAAAATGAATGCAAGTGATCTAAAAGAATGCTATGCCATGGTGAAAGCCAACTCAAGTTCAAAATATATTTGGCACTTAAGGTTATGCCATGTTGCAGATGATAGGATTGCAAAATTGGAGAAAATGGGGATTCTATCCTCATTGGGCTTTGAGCCTACTCCAACTTGTGAATCTTGCCTTCAGGGCAAAATGAATAGATCACCTTTTATTGGACAAGGGCTAAGAGCGAAAAATATTTTGGAGCTAATACATAGTGATGTATGTGATCCATTTAAAGAAATGGCTAGAGGTGGTTTTCATTATTTTATTACCTTTACTGATGATAAATCAAGGTTTGGGTATTTGTATTTGATGAAATACAAACATGAATCCTTTGAAAAAGTTCAAAGAATTTAAATCTGAAGTAGAAAATCAAACAGGAAAGAGTATTAAAGCTCTTCGATCAGATCGTGGAAGATTCATTTGAGTACTAAATTTGATGAATACTTGAGAGAGCATGGCATTGTTTCCTAGCTGACTCCTCCAGGAACACCATAGCTATCGTACCCTATTGGATATGGTATATAGTATGATGGGCTATACTGATATGCCAATCTCCTTTTGGGGATTTGAATTAGAATCAGCTTTGTATATTCTGAATAGGATTCCATCAAAATCAGTTTCTTCCACAACTTATGGGATATGGCATGGAAGAAAACTAAGTTTTAAGCATATCAAGATTTGGGGTTGTCCAGCTTATATCAAAAAGCTGAACATTCATAAATTGAAAACCAGATCAGAAAAGGGTCGATTTGTTGGATATCCAAAAGATAGTTTTGGATATTATTTTTATTTGCCTACTTCACAAAAGATTGTGATAAGTAGAGATGCCACATTTCTTGAATAACAGTTTGTTCAAGAAGGAGGCAAAGGAAGGCAAATAGAGTTAGAATTGGAGAATTCTGACCAACCAATAGATCAGATGGATATAGATCCATCTAGTCAACTTACACCCATTGATGAAACATCTATAGTTATTCCTTGTAGAACAATAAGGGTATCTTACCCACTAAAGAGATATGGTTTTCTTCATGAAGAAGAACAACAGTTGTCTACTTATGAAGAAGTAAATCATGGAGATGATCCACTTACCTATGAAGAAGCTATATCAGATATAGACTCTTCAAAATGGATTGATGCTATGAAATCCGAGATTGATTCCATGTATAAGAATCAAGTTTGGGACCTTGTTGACCCACCTGAAGGTGTTGTACCTATAGGGAACAAATGGGTTTTCAAGAAGAAAATTGGTTCTAATGGAAAGGTAAAGACCTATAAGGCAAGGCTAGTAGCGAAAGTGTTTTGCCAAAGGCAAGGAATCGACTATGAGGAGACTTTTTCGCCTATTACCATGCTTAAATCAATTAGGATTCTATTAGCACAAGCTGTATACTATGATTATGAGATTTGGCAGATGGATGTCAAAATAGCTTTTCTCAATGGATACATTGAAGAAAACATTTTCATGGAACAACCTAGGGGTTTTGAATCCCAAGATAGTTCTAAGGTATGCAAGCTAAAGCGATCCATTTATGGGTTGAAGCAAGCTTCGAGGAGTTGGAACATCTATTTTGATGAAGCCATTAAATTATTTGGTTTTATCAAAAATGAGGATGAGCCTTGTGTATATAAGAAGGTTAGTGACAGTGCTATCACTTTCCTTGTCTTATATGTAGATGACATACTGTTGATGGGTAATGACACAGGTATGTTGACAACTATAAAGGTTTGGTTGTCAAATACATTCTCTATGAAAAACTTAGGAGAGGTAACCTATATTCTTGGGATTTGCATCTATAGAGATAGAGCGAAAAGAATAATTGATTTATCCCAAAGTCTATACTTGGAAAAGGTGTTAAAGAGGTTTAACATGCTTGATTCCAAGAGAGGATTATTACCAGTGAGACATGGTATCCACCTTTCTAAAGAGATATCTCCAAAGACACCTGAAGAAAGAGATAAAATGGCTAGGATTCCATATGCTTCGACTATTGGAAGTTTAATGTGTGCAATGTTGTGTACTAGGCCAGATATCACATATGCTATTAGTTTGAATAGTCAGTATCAATCCAATCCAGGTTTGGAACACTGGATAGCTGTCAAGTGTAACACCCCTAAGTTCGGTAGTGCGTTCTGCTGTTCCGGTGACCAGTGCTGTCCGGACAGCTAGGATGCCTAGAACCACACTTTAATATGAGTGAGGAGACATAAAATAATGAAATACAAGAAAAGAAAATACAAGAAAAACAAAGGAAAAATCATAGCAAAGAAATGTAACCAAGTTAAGCAAGCCGAAAACCCTAGCGATGGGTGACTGCACCGGGAAGTCATGGCATGGACCGTTGACTAGCCCTGGACTGCGGGGAACCCTGGAAAACATTTTTAGGATTTAAATAGACCCTTATTGAAGAATAAATATCATTAGAAAGATCAAAGAAAAATTAAATAATTAGTACAAAGAAAAGTGAGAAATCGAAAAACGGACAAAACCTAGTGATACCAAAAAATCGGGAATGCAACCCGAACAGGGGCATTATGGTCATTTGACATCCCGAATTGTCTTTTGACATAAATTTCCATTAAAAATAAATAATATTACACTTAGAAAATAAAATGAAAAATTAGTTTAGTGGTACCTAATACAAATAGCCAAAATGGAGTGAAAAATGTGTAAATAACACATGTAAACATATTATATGATTTAGTCCAAGTAAGTGGACCACTAAAGGAATAAATTAAAGTTAAGTGGGATATGTGTACACCTAAAATGCAGCTGAAACTTCATCTTCCCTAAGTCCTCCCAACATAGCCGAATTGAAGGAGAAAGAAACCTCCATTGGCGTGTTCATGCAAGCTTGGTCCACTCTCCCATTTCAACTCCAATCACTTTGATAGCTTCATGAAAAATTGTCTACACATCATAAGGAAGAGTTTGATACCAATTTTAAGAAGTTTAATCAAGGTTTGGCAAGTTTCAACCATAAGGTAAGTTAGCATTTTTGAAGATTTCTTTGATAAACTTTGTATACATGTTATGGGTGTTGGATTTGTGAAGAAAATTTTTGAGTTTGAAGAGTTATTGTTGTGTTCATTTTGGACAGCCATGGAGTCATGTATTTGATGAAATAATTGTGCATATATTTGATGAGAAAGGATGTTGATCATGATGATTTAATAACCTAGTGAATTACTTCATATGTATATGGTGAATTTTGCACTTGGAATGGGATTTAATGAATTGTAGGACACTTTGGTGTTGAAGGACAATTTCGGCAGCCTTGAAACTCTTGGATAAGTGTATGTGTTCATGAAGATATGGGCAGAATTGTGGCATTAAGGATTGATGGATATGTGTATGAAATTGTTGTGTAAAGTGTATGTAAAAAACTAGTAATGTATGTGTGTATGTGTAATGGTATTTGAACTTTGGGAATTAGAGTTATATTTGGTGTGTTGAGGATAATTGTAATCTGCCCAAAGTGATGTTAATGTAAAGTAATATATAGTTTTGGTAATGTACCAAAACAGATTTGGTAGGGAAGTAAACATATTGCAAGGTAAATGTGTGTAATTGATGTGTGTTAAGCAAAGTAACCAAGGGCAGTGTACATTTTAGCCAATAAGTTTAAATGTGTAACCTCAATTGGTATGAGACCAATTGGAGGTGAAACTAGGCACAAAATTTGCCAACTTTGATTGAGAAAGCATACCAAAATTCTGCTTGCAAGGTGACCTAAGAAAATGACCAATTCGGATTAGGTACAATTAGGACCTGAAAAATGACCAATTGGGCAGCAGTGAGTGTTTAGGCCATAACTCACTCAAAACAGGTCCAATTGACCTGAACTTTTAACCATGAATAGTTAAGACCCATACCTACAAGTCTTATGAAGACACCAAAACCCAGAAATGACCATAAGCAAGTCAAACAACTTGCACAAGTTCGGGTCCAAAAACTGGCCGAACCAAAGTTGACCAAATTGACCAAAAATTGACCTAATTTGATGCCATTTGACCAGCAATAGTGTAATGACCATAACTTGGTCTACTTAACTCGGATTGACCTAAAATTTTGCCCCGCATGCAATAAGACATAGATCTACAAATTTGTAGTTTTGACCGAAACCCGAAAACCGAGGGAACTAGATCGTCCGGCTAGGTCAAACTAGTATCCCGAAATCCAGCAATTTGCAATAAAATGCAAGAAAACGCAATATACATAGAATTGAGTTTGGTAACACGTACCAAACCTAAAACCCTATCGAATGTGACATATTAATGACACTAAAACCTAATTTACCTAAAACGCATCGAGGTTCAGTATATTAGGTGATTAAGCAAATAAAGGTATTCAGTGAATTGTTTATCGAACATTATCGTTAGAGGCAAATTAATTTAGCACTGAAACACTTCAAATTGTGTTTCTCAGTTAACAAAGACTCAGCAAAAGGGAAAGAAATACTGAGTCAAGACCAGGAGACAAATACCAGAGGTTTGTGCACAACAACTATTATTTTGAATTATTTTCAATTGAAATAAATATTGACTATTTGTATATTATTGTTTTAAATTGTGGAAATGTATTTGAATGAATATTTATTGCTTGAAAAGCATTGTAAATGATTTGAAACTGTGAGAAATTGTTGGAATGACATTGATGGATACTTATTGATTTAAAAGCATTGGAAATGGTTTGAAACCACAGCTATCATGTATATTGATTGTATTCCTCATTAGCTTGTCTAGTGGGACGAATTGAATTCCCTCTCTGGCTGAAGTGTTGAGGTGTGTGCCTGTTGAGGACGAATTGGATGAGTACTCATATTTTTGCTAGCTAGCTATGTTATTCCTCATTAGTCATCGACTTTTGGGACGAATTGAATACCTCATTAGCCATTGGCTTTTGGGACGAATTGAACTATGGATCATGATTAAGCTGTGTGTGATTTATTAATATGTATTGTGAGATTGTGAAATGGATTTAAACTCTCATTGACATATACTGTCTTTTGAATTCAAACATGATCTAACTTATGAAAATTATTGTGATATTGACAAATGGAGTTTAAATTCTTGTTGACAATTACTGTCTTGAATTTAACTATGATTTTAAGTATCCACTATTTACATAACTTATGAATTGTGAATTAAATTGTGTTTGGTTAATGTTGTGCACCACTGAGACATTGTCTCAGCGATAGCTTTTTATTGCTGTCGCAGGTAGAGAGACAGACAGGGCAGCAGACTAGGCTGCATATACCTCCAGCAAGAGATTTTTGGGTATAGTGAGTATACCACATTTGGCATTTTGTACTGTAATGTATTGCCACTGTATGTACATATTGTTTTTTTTGGTTTTGAGCAGTTGTAAATTCAAATTGTACCTTGAAGTTGTAAATTAATTATGAGTTATTTGACTTGTGAAAATTGTATTATATTTCCTTATCTCAGACTTTGAAAAATTTCTATGGAATTGAGTTGATAAATTGTTGTGTTGAGAAATGTATTGGAGTTGAGATTTGGAAAATTATTGAAGTGTCTTTTATAGGTTTTTTGAAGAACTGTTTTATCCAAAATACAGATGGCACTCTGCCAAAATTTTTACAGAAATTCCAAATAAATCAAATGAGTTAATTGTTTCACTTCAGTTCACCAAAGTTTTTAATACCTGTAAATAGTGCTCACCACTGTAAAATAAGTAAGAAAAGTTTTTAAAATCCCTTGTAGTGTATTTAATGGGTTATTAGTAGACGGAGTTGGTAATTCATTAGGTATACTACGGGATCATGTTATGCCTTACAGAGGGGTAGGGTGTGACATCAAGAATATCCTTAAATACTTGAGAAGAACTAAGGATTTATTCTTGATTTATGGAGGTGGAGACTTACAATTGGATGGTTATACTGATTCTGATTTTTAATCAGATATCAATGATAGAAAGTCTACCTCTGGGTATGTGTTCATTTGTAATAGAGGTGCAATCAGATGGAAGAGTTCCAAACAGACTACGACACGCAGATTCCACTACCGAGGCTAAGTATATTGCTGCATTAGATGCTGCAAAGGAAGCTGTTTGGATAAAGAAGTTCGTGACAAAACTTGCAATAGTTCCTTTCATTGAGTTTACAGTTCCACTACACTGTGACAATAATGGAGCAGTCATACAGGCTAAGGAACCCAGGTCTCACCAGAAATCCAAACACATAGAAAGGCGCTACCACAATATCAGAGAAATAGTTGGGCAAGGCGATGTAGCCATGTAGAAAATAGCATCAACTGAAAATCCAGCTGATCCATTCACTAAGCCTATGTCACAAACTC
This sequence comes from Hevea brasiliensis, assembly GCF_030052815.1. Lineage (NCBI taxonomy): Eukaryota > Viridiplantae > Streptophyta > Magnoliopsida > Malpighiales > Euphorbiaceae > Hevea > Hevea brasiliensis. Next base: position 29,221,922 of record NC_079494.1, on the reverse strand, counting down.
AGTTAGACCAACATCTTGAGAAGATGGGTCTAAGATATTGTAATGAATGGCTCTAGTGCTAGTGAGCGATTGTTAGTAGTATGCCCTAGAGCATATCATTTAGTATATATTTTGTACATGTTTTATTAATAAAAGGCATTTTCACTTTTCCGTTTACATAATATATTTATGTGTAATAGAAAAGGTCCATTGATATTTTCTTAGAAATATTATTCTTAAGTTGTTAAGAATATGAGTGACAGTATTTCTAGTATAAAGTATCATAAATAGGTTCACAATCGAGGATACTTCACAATAAAGACATGACTTATCTAGAAAGATTATATTCATGTTTGTTCCCAAGTTATTTATATGAGATATAAATAAGATAGAATGGTGAGTCTCATGCCATATGACAAACATGATAGGCACTTATACATGATTAGTAAGCCGAACCAGTGACACTTATGACAAGCACATGAAGTTTACTCTTATCATTGTATTGTCATAAATCATATCAGTGCATATAATCTTTGGACCTGAGATAGCACAGTTATCTTGTATATAGGTAGTTTGAGTTTGATACTGCTTTCATACTTGTACTGTGTATGGGTATATGGGCATGTGTTGGCTCCTACTACTTATATACAGAGGTAGATGTTGATCAAGATGGAATCTGTTCCTCTAAGTAAATAGGGATAAAATCCTATGTTCATTTAATTGTTCTTGACGTTTCAAGCTCCTGGCCAGGACAGATAGATTTAATCAGAAAAGAGTTTCTGATGAGAAAATCTTTTTAATCAAGAACTGGAATTAAAAGAAAACATAATAATCATAGCAAATGGGGTTTGACATAAACCATGACTACAGCTTGAATTGGGATTTTGTAACAGAGAGATTCTAGTGCATGGTAACATATGATTATAGGTTCATTTAAGGTAAACCTTATTACTGATTGGGTGGCCATGGCATACTATGCTAGGTGTTATCCATGGTCTATGAGGTGCATAAAATGAATTAGAGAAATCATTTATGGCAGGAAAGAGTTCTGATGATATTAAGAGTTGATATCATATCTCATTACCAATTAGTAATGAGCCTAGTAAGTCACACACATACACAAGTAATCACCAAATTAAATATGATTTAATTAATTAATTAAAGAGTTTAATTAATTAATTAAATAGGTTTGGTTTGCAATTAGATTGCAAAGTCCCTAGCATGGCTTGAAACCAAATCTAGATTATTGGATGTATAGTATAAGTTAAATTTATATTTAAAGTGTTTAAATATGAATTTAATTAATGAGAAATTAATTAATAAAGATTAATTAATTGATTTATATTTGATATAAATTGATTAGAATAAGAGAAATAATTATTTTGGGTTGAGAACTCAAAATTAAGACACAGAGGCATTTTGGTCATTTCACAGGGTGACATGTGGTACCGTATGATGGTGACACATGGCACTACACATAAGCTTGCCAAATGTCTTTTAATCATGTAAGATGATTAAAATTAAAATTAAATATAGGTTTGACACTTGGCATAGTGTGATTGAGTCAATTAAACCTAGAACCAATCATAGCGTGACATGTGGCAAGGGTTTTATGTGTTGACCTAGCTTTATAAGTGTTATTATGAAAAGAAAACAATAAAACCAGCAGCTGATATCTTTGGTACTACCACCCAAGAAGCTCTCCCTTCTCTTCATCTTCTTCTCTCATCTATTCCAAGAGATTAGCAAACAATCTCTTGAATTAAAAATACTAGAAATTATTTCTAGTTTCCTGTTTACATCTTTAATCTCTTAAAAGGTAAAACTTGATTTTCTAATTAATAGAAAAAGCTTTAGAAGCTGTTCAAGGGCTGTCATAGGTGATCTTGGTATGGACAAGCTAGAGGGACAACATCTGGTGTCCTAAAGACACATTCCAAAGGCATAAATATGCTGCAGTGCATCAAGAGGTTAGTGTATTTGTTCTTGATTTTATCTAGGGTTTAAAAATTAATTTGATTAATTTTAAAATCTTAAATGGCAAATACAAATCCAAAGACATATTAAAAGAGTTTTAATATGTTGTTTATCATTGAAATCAAATAGATAAAAATAAATCTTGCATGATGCATGTGACCCTAGGTAAAAATTTTTTGAATTCAATAGTATAAACTTGTGTTTTTCATGCTTCCGCTCGTTCATTGACATCGTATAGACCAATAAACCTAGGGCTTAACTTACCCTTCTTACCAAATCTCAGCACTTTCTTCAAAGTTGATACCTTGAGAAACACCCTATTGCCAACCTCATACTCTATATCCTTTCTCCTCAGGTCGGCATACAACTTCTGTCTTTCTGAGGCGACTTTCAAATTGCCTCTGATGAGTTTCACTTTTTCTTCAATCTGTCTCACTAAATCTGAGCCCACTATATTTTCTTCACCCATTTATGTCTAGCATAAGGGAGTCCTGCATCTCCTCCCATACAATGCATCATATGGAGCCATTTTTATGCTGGCTTGGTAGCTGTTGTTATAAGCAAACTCTACCAAAAGAAGATACTTCTCCTAACTTCCTTCAAAATCAATGATGTAGCTTCTTAACATATCCTCCAATACCTATCATATCATGTCATTCATCTCATTTGCATTAGGTTATTATTATCATTCCTTTAACAATTATAGTAATTCATTAAGTTCTAAGGGTTACCTGAATCACCCTTTTTGACTGTCCATCCATCTGTGGATGAAAAGTCATACTAAAGTGTAGTTGACTGCCTAAAGATTCCTGTAGCCTCTTCCAAAACCTCGAAGTAAATCTCAGGTTTCAGTTAGATATGATAGATGTTGGCACTCCATGTAACTGGACTATCTCATCTATGTAAATCTCTACTAATCTCTCTAGTGAGTAGTCGGCTTTAACTAGTAGGAAGTGAGCTGACTTAGTCAATCTATCCACAATCACCCATATAGTATCATGCTTCCTCTGTGTCAATGGTAGCCCAGTCATAAAATCCATGGTGATGCGATCCCATTTCCACTATGGTATGGATATAGGTTGTAACAACCCTGATGGAACCTGATGCTCAGCCTTAACTTGCTGGCATGCCAAACATCTGGTCACAAAATCACCAATCTCTTTCATCATTCTAGGCCGCCAATAGTGTGTTTTCAGGTCTTGGTACATCTTGGTACTTCCTGTGTGCATAGCATGAAAGCTACTGTGCTCCTCTTTTAAGGTATTCTTCTTCAGTTCCTCATCTCCTGGTACATAGATTCTGCCTTTATAATACAGGCACTCATCTCCTTTCAACTCATAGTCAGTCTCCTTCCCCTCTTAAGTTCTGTCTATAACAATTAGCAACTTTTCATCCCTTAACTGTGCTTTTTGTATTTGTTGTAACAAGCTTGGCTTTACAAGCAACTCAACCAAAAGTACCCCATCCTGTGCTAAAGACAACCGAGTGTTCAGTGCTCTCAAAGCCATCATGGAATTCCTGCTCAGTGCGTCAGCCATTACATTTGCCTTTCCGAGGGGATAGTCGATCACGAAGTCATAATCTTTAAGAAATTCAATCCATCTCCTCTATCTCAAATTGAGTTCCTTTTGGGTTGGCAAATACTTCAGACTTTTATGATCCGTATAGATGTAGCTCCCCTAAACTGATCAAACAGGTCATCTACCCAAGGTAAAGGGTATTTGTTTTTCACATTCACCTTGTTCAGCTACTGATAATCTATACATAGCCAAAGGGTACCGTCCTTTTTCTTCAAAAATAGCACTGGTGCTCCCCAGGGTGACACACTAGGGTGTATAAAGCCCTTTCTAGTAGCTCCTGTAACTGAACTTTCAACTCTCTCAATTCAATAGGTGCCATCCTATATGGAGTAATGGACATCGGTGCAGTACCTGGCATAACCTCTATAGCAAACTCTACTTCTCTATCAGGTGGCAAACCTGGCAACTTTTTCGAAAATACATCTGAAAAATCACATACAATGGGGATCTCTTGTATGCTTGGGCTAGTCTTTCTAGTGTCAACTACATGTGCTAGGAAAGCCTCATAGCCCTTTCTTATCATTCTTCTGGCTACTGTGGTTGATATGATAGTAGAAAGACAACCCATTCCTTCACCCACAACTGTAATCTCATCCCCTTCTGCTGTTTGTAGTGACATCCTCTTTGGCCGACAATCTACCATTGCCAGATGACGTGATAACCAATCCATCCTCAATATCGCATCAAACTCATGGAATGGTAGCTCAATCAAGTCAGTTGGAAACTCATAACCCTGTATCCTCAGAGGACAACCCTTGTATACCTTTTTCACCATGACACTATGGCCTAAAGGGTTTGTGACTTGTATGTCCTCCTCTAACTCCTCATCTATACCCCTCTATCAACTAGCGGTGTGATACACACATATGAATGTGTGGAACCCAGATCAATCAATGCACATACTAACAGGTCATAAAGAGAAAAAGTACCTCTAATGACATCAGCTGGTTCTGGCTCATCTCGAGCTCTCATAGCATCAACATGAGGTGCTACCCTAGTCTCCTGCCTCTACACTGTCTCTACAGTAGGCCTCTGTGATGTACCAGCTGTATCAGGCCTTGTAGGTCTCCTACCCCTCTGTGTTGCTGGGGTAGACCTCTCCATTTGAAGTGGAGCAGTGGGAACACTAGTATTCCTCTGTGGACAATCCTTCAGGAAGTAATCCATAGACCCACATCTAAAACATCCACCAGTCAACAATCTGCACTCTCCTCTGTGGGGCCTGCCACAATGTGTGCAAGCTGGTGGTGGGGTTGGTCCTCGTGTAGCTAAACTAGGTGAACTACCCACTGATGCACCAGACTGTTCTCCTCCTCTCCTTGGAGCAAACTGAGACTTCTGCTTCTTACCTCGACCCTGAATCTGACCCAGAGACTCCTTAGGCCTCTTACTACCAGTGTCTGCTAAACCGGACTGACCTGATCCTGAACCCCTCTTGCATTGCCTATCCTTTTTGGACTACTCTTCATTTCTGACTCTCTCCACATCAAGGGCAGATGCTACCAGGAAAGAAAAATCTGTGAAGTGGTGAGATGTCACTATCAGCCTGATGTTGTCATTCAGTCTGTCCTCAAACCTTTTGTATTTATCAGTTTCTGTAGGCATCAACTCCAATGCATATCTGCTAGGTCTCTCGAATTCCCGCTCATATTCGAAGATTGTAAGCTACCTCTATCTTAGTGTTAGGAATTCTCTCCTTTTAGCCTCAAAGTACACATGACTGATGTATTTCTTTCTAAATTCAGCTAGAAAGAACGCCCAAGTAATCTGTGCAGGCTGTACCACTCTTGATACTGTCACCCACCATCTATATGCATCCTCCTATAGCAGTGACAGAGCACACTCCAACTGTTGCTCTGGGGTGCAGTGCAATTGCTGTAATACCCTCTCTGTCCTCTCCAACCAATACTCTACTGCAGCTGGATCGTCCTCCTTCTTACCCCTGAAGTCAACTGCCCCATACTTTCACAGTTTCTCTAGTGGGGATCTGTGCACAAGTTGCGACTGTTGGGGCAGTGGTGGTTGTACAAGTGGTGGTGGTGGTGCTGGTGGTGCTGGTGGTGGCTGTGGAGATGGAGGCGACTATCACTGTGGGATGGCTTCGGTGACCTGACAGAGTAGCTGAGTCATCTATTCCAGGAAGGCCTGCTGTGCTCTCCCTACAGTTCCACGGGATGACTCGGCTGTACTGCTTCACTCCTTACTAAGAGCAAGTGCGGGTGCATGACTCTTTACCTCCTCCTCTATCAATCCTGGAGGTCTGTGCTCTGAAGGATCAGATGCCATCGATCTTATAAAATAGATAAAAAAATAAATCTGCATTAATGTTACCTCGACTCTATTTAAAGGCCCATGCATGTGATGCACTCTATCTATTTCTAACTATCTAGGTCTAGGACCGCTAAAACCTCTATTCTGATACCATTAAATGTGACGCCTCTCACCCGTCTATAGTGTAGCCGAGCGAGGAGTGCAACATTTGGTGCCGGAGCACCCTATCTTATTTTATCATATCTATTGTAAACTTTTAATATCATTTAAAAGTAGTAATCCATGTGTAGAATTTTTTTTTTTATATAACTTATTTATGTGGAGACCCAGACAGAGCCTTCCCTATTTTATTAGCATCTGGCGAGTTCCACTAATCACCTGTTAACATTTTCATATTCATTTCACATATTTCCATATCATATTCTCTTTTATCATATCATTTACAACTATTTATGAGATCTCAAAATGAAGTATCATCTATTGCATTCATGTAGAAATTCATAAATAATAACTTACAAGTTTCCATTACAATCTCAAAGTTTAATTACAAGTTCAAAATGAAATACATCATAAATTAGTAATTACATCATGATTAGACATAATGAATCAAAATACTGGTCCATACATAGGCCCTACCAAAATACAAAAGACTGGTGAGGTGACTCTAAATGGTGGAAGATCTGGTCAGAGCTCTATCAGGGCACTACTGGTGCTGCTGCTGCGGCTGCTCAAACTGGTCTCCAATACCTACGCGATGGAAAACCAACGCGCTAAGCATAACGCTTAGTGGTGCATAATTTATAATAACGATACTAAACAATTTAAATAATAGTTCTATACATATGGAAAATTTCATAATTTCTAGGTATTTTCCTTTTCATTTCATTTTGGAAATAATTTAAATTATCTGGATCTTTTCTATTTACTTATTATATATTCAGTCTTAATTAATTATTATCAGTGCCCAAGAAGTCTATAACAGACTATAAAAGCTAAATACACAGGAGTATATGGGTTAGACAGCCATATGTCTATCCAGTATATATCTGTCAGGCACGAGGCTAGCTGTCAGGCACGAAGACTGCTGTCAGGCTTGTAAAGCCAGAAATAAAGTAGGCACAATAGCCAGTAAGTAGGCATATAGGCTGTAGAACAATCATACCAGATATATTATCAGTTCATGATTTTCTCAATAGGCAGTACTACTATCTATAGTCCTTAATTGGTATACCAATCGATCCAAACTAAATAAATAAGTCTAGGTATACTATGGGCAATTACACATTATTACATTTTTATTTTTATGTTCATATCACTTTATAGTGGGAAAATAGGTCCCACATACCTCTTTTATGTGGCTTAGTGTTTAATAGCTTGTTAGGGTAAAATTCCCTATGATAAGATAATTTATCTCATTGACCCTTCTTTGGTTTCAATTTTTGTCTCTCACATTTACCTATCTATTTGATCAATTTTTAGCCGCTGTTTGGCCACACTTCCTTCATGGAAGTTGTTCTCCTATGTCTTATCTTTATTTTCCTTTTTGAATCATGTCAATTTGATTTTTAGAACTCAAGTTATCGTCAGATAACCATAACTAACTCATTTCTAGATTCTGGTTCCTTAACTAGGCAGCTTTTAGACTTAGAGTTTACCTAATTAATGGAATAGGTTGCAGTCACTTTTAGGCATGGTGATCTTCATAGAAACTGTTGCCCTATGTCTTGTGGTCACTTAAAATTTTTAATCACAATTTTTCAAGTTTTGTGGAATTATTTATGGCCAAATAACTGACCTAGACTCATATACCCTGTGCCAACAGGTGTTCAGTTCAGGTCAGTGATTGCAGGTCACTTTTTTATGTTCTTAAATTCATAATTTGAGGAAGGTTCCTAAAACAAAGTTGTATCCCTATTTCTCAGGTTTCTGTAAAGGTATGGCTCATCTCAATTGGATTTTTCTAGTGGGTGTTATGACTAAAAGACTATTCTGGGGTTAAGTGAAGTTTGGTTAGATTGCAGGTTTTGATGCAGTGATTTGTTCTAACTATTTGACCTAGTTCTTTTGATTTCTGGGTTTTGGTCAAAATATCAATTTTATAGTTCTGTGTCTTTGGACATTTTTCCACTGGTTTCACTACATTTAAGTTCTTATAAACCAAGTTATGGCCATTTTGCCAAAACTGGTCGGGTAAGTTTATGTCTAGCAGTTTCTGGACAACCTAATTCTGGGCAGTTTTGTGACCCAATTTGGGCTAGCAATTTGGTTTGGTTTTTGGTATTTCTGGGTTTAGTGGTCCTCATGAAAATTGTAGCCCTATATCTAAGCTTTCCAATGGTATTAAATTCAGGTCATTTGGACTAGTATAGAGGGAGTTATGACCAAATGAACATACTGTTCATTTGGTCATTTTCTAGGTTTTGTGCAGGGAAATCCATATTTGGATAGTGTTTAGGTCAAGTTTTTGACAAAATTTAGGCATAGTGTTTGCATGAAAAATGGGCTATTTTGAGTCTAATTTCACCTCCGATTGGCCTCATACCGATTGGAGTCACACATTTTCAGTTATAGTTCCATAAACACACTGGACTCATTGAGTCCTAAACTGCAGAAAATTGACACTCCCAAAATTTAATCTCCTCCAACTTCCTTACTTCAATTTGCATGCATAACACTTCTATAAGCAACAATCTCAACTCAATAGGTTCATTTCAAGCATTTACGTAAAGTCCTCAATCATGTACATAAACCCTAGTTTCAAAGTTTTAAATTTGCACAAACACTACACAATCAAAGTCCCAAACATATCAATTTATCAAACATTCTCATGGAACCATTTTTTATCACTTGCAAGTAATAAACCTCAAGGTTCCATGGCTGTTGAAAATTCAAGGGATTCTTTCCTTAAGATTTTCTTTTTAATTTCATGAAATTTATACTTTGATAAACATGCTTGTCATGTTTAATGAAGAGAAAGAGGTGAATTAGTGCACTAAACTTACTTGAGCTTCCCCAACTTCAACTTTCTTGCTTCTCACTACTATCTATGGCTTCCTTATGGAGTAGGGAGTATTTTTTGTGAAGTGAACTATGGGTTTTAGGTGGAAGAAGCTTGGGAAATCAAGCTTGAAAGCTTGACAATAATGGAGGAAAATGGAGGAACCAGCCGGCTCTAAGGGGAAAGAGAGAGAAGAAGTGGAGGAAGAAGATGAAAGTGGGTGAGAGTTTGTCCTCTAGTATCTATTTATATTTTTATTTATGTACTTTAAACTTTTAAATTTTTCCTAAGTCTTTTTATTTTCTTTTCTTCTTCTTTTTTTTTTCTTTTTCCTTTCTCTTCTTCTTCTTCCTAATTAAATTCATAAATTTTAATTTGTGTTAATTATTTTATTCTCTAAATTTTATTTTGACATTTAGATCAAAATTCACCTCTGGGAGTGAAATGACCAAAATGCCCTTCATAATGTATATCGGGACATTTTTATTATTTTTGTACCAATTTATAAATTCTCTAAATTTTAATTTATTTTTTTGTAAATTTTTCCTATATTTTCTTAACATTTATTCCTTTAATTTATGCCTCCTCACCATAGTTTAGGTGTAGTTCCAGACATTCTGACTGTCCGAACAGATATTAGTCGCCAAACAGTAGAATGTACGAACTACCTACGAAGAGGGCGTTACAGAGTGAGTGATTTTATGGTGAAATGAAGTGGGGACCAAGCTTGCAATGAAAGCTTCAATGGAGGTTTTTAATGAGAGAGTGGTTTGGCTGAAGAAGGATGTAACACCCCTATGTTCAGTAGTGCGTCTAATGTTCCGATGACCAGTGTCTGTCCGGACAGCTAGGATGCCTAGAACTACATTTAAATGTTAGTGAGGAGACATAAAATAATGAAATACAAGAAAGGAAAATACAAGAAAAATAAAGGAAAAATAATAGCAATGAAATGAAACTAAGTTAAACGAGCCAGCACCGCAACGATGGGTGACCGCACGGGAAAGTTAAAGCGCAGGCAATAGCCAAGTGACATTAGAAATGTCAAAGAAAAATTAATTAATTAGTATAAAGAAAAATGAGAAATCGAGAAAATGACAAAACTCGGTATTACCGAAAAATTGGGAATGCAACCTGAAGAGGGGCATTGTGGTCATTTGACACCCCGAGTTGACTTTTGACCTAAATGTCCATAAAAAATAAGTAGTATTAAATTTTGAAAATCTCATGAAAAATAAAATTCTATGTATAATGTAATTAAGAGAAATTATGGAATAAAATGTGGGATAATTAAAAGTTTAATTATAATAATAATTAAACTTAAGTTAGTGGACTTTAGTGGGGTATATAAGGCCACATGAAGACAAGAGAATCAACCATTTCACTCATCTTCTTCTTCATTTCTTCTCCTTGCCGAATTCAAACTCCATTCCAAATCACCATTGCCGGCCATGGAAGGACCTCCATGCAACCTTAATCAAGTCATCTTTTTCACTAGGTTCCTTCACTAAACCTTGTCTACACACCTTGGGCGGCATACTTGGAGCAAAAAGAAGGAAGTTTAGTGAGGTTTGAGTAAGCTACAAAAGTAAGTAAGTGTCCAATTCTCTTCCTTCCTTTAGTAAAAGTGATGCTTAAGTTAAGGGATGTTGTTTGGTGAAGAAAATTTGATGAATTGTTGAGTATTGGAACTGAGCCATTTTTGGCAGCCATGAAGGTTTGTAGTGTGTGAGTTTTTCTTACCTCTAATGGATGGAAATTAAGGTTGATTAACTCAAATGGAAGATGTAGCAAGTTAATATCCAAGGATGTGCATACTAGTGCTTAAATTAAAGGTTTGAAAATGGGTCTTAATACTTTGGTAAACTGCCATGTTTGGCAGCCTATAATACTATGAAATTGTATGTGACTTTATGTGAATTATTGATGAAATGTGATGGTGTTAAATAGTGGGTAGCATGTGTAGTTTTCGTGGATGTGTATGTAAAATATTGGTGTTGAACTATGTTGTATTTCTGTGGAATTGAATGTTGGACTCTAATAGTGAATTGTGTGCACTAAGCACTTGAGTGTTCTACTCAATATGCTTACTGGAATTGTGTTTAGTATTTGTAGAAGTGCTATGAATGAATAATGAAGTCATGAGGAGGAAAAGGAATGTCAAATTGGAAGTGTAATTGTCTTGTGCAGGTTGTGTGTTATTGGCAGTACCTAAATTAGGTTATAAGTGCAAAATTGTGAACCCAATTGGTATGAGGCCAATGAGGGGTGAAACTAGACACCAAATACGCCAACTTTCATGTAGAAATGTTGCTAAAATTCTGTCTAGAAACTGACCTTAAAAATGATCAAATCCGGATTAGTGACTTGAAAACCTGAAAATTGACCATTTGGGCAGCAGTTAGTGTTTTGGCCATAACTCACTCAAAACAGGTCCAAATGACCTGAAATTTTTACCATGAATAGATTAGACATAGATTTACAACTCTTATGAAGACATCAAAACCCAGAAATGACCATAATCAAGTCAAATAGCTTGCAAAATTTCGGGTACTAAAACTGCCAGAACTAAAAGTGACCTAAAATTGACCAAATTTTGCACTAAAGGTGCAATCTGTCCATCTTTAGTAAACTGACCATATCTTGGTCTATACAACTTAGAATGACCTGAAATTTTACCTCGAGTGCAATAAGACATAGAGCTACAATTTTGCTTGTTTGAAAAGAAGCTAAAAACCAAGAGAAATAGGACTTTAAGCAAGACAAATTTAGCAGACAAAAATTGAGAACTTGACATTTACATACAATGATGCTTGAAATAATTTGGCAATGAATGCCAACTTATAAAAATGGTAAATTGCACTATATTGGTAGCATATTGAAATGCAAAATGTGAAATATTAGTAACATTAAACCTAATTCACCTAGAGTTCATCAAGGGTCAACATTATAGGTTGACTAAGGAAAATAATAGAATTAAACAAATTAATTATTGGACCTTATTCTTAGAGACAGTTTAAATGAGTACTGAAACACTTCAAATTGTGTGTTTCAGTCAGCAAAAACTCAGGGAAGGAGAAGAAAACACTGACTCAGGGCCAAGAGGTTACTCTTCAGAGGTTTGTGCACAACAGTTATTTCTTTTGAATTTTTCAATTGAAATAAATTATGACTATTTGTCTGTTATTGTTTAAATTGTAGAAAATTGTTTGAATGATATTTGATGGATACTTATTGCTTGAAAAATATTGTAAATGATTTGAAACCACAGCTATCATGTATATTTGATTAAATTCCTCGCTAGCTCGTCTAATGGGACGAATTGACTTTGAATTCCCTCTCTGGCTGAAGTATTGAGGTGTGTGCCTGTTGAGGACGAATAGGATGAGTACTCATTTATTTGCTAGCTAGCTATGTTATTCCTCACTAGCCATCAGCTTTTGGGATGAATTGGACTATGGAATCATGATTAAGCTGTGTGTGTGATTTATTGATATTTATTGTGTTATTGTGAAATGGAGTTTAATTCTTTATGACATTCACTGTCTTTTGAATTCAACTATGATTTTAAGTATCCACAATTCATATGATTTATGGTTTATAGTTTTAAATTGTATTTTCTTAATGTTGTGCACCACTAAGACAGTGGCTCAGCAATAGCTTTTTCATTGCTGTCACAGGTAGACAGATGGACGGAGCAGCAGAGTAGGCTGCTTGTGCTACATTTTGAGATTTCACCGGGTATATTGAGTATACCATATTTTATAGTTTTTATTGTAATGTATGTGCACTGTGTGTATATATTGTACTTGGTCTTGAGCAGTTGTAAACTAAAATTGTAAATTATTTTGGCTTGTAAAAATATTGTGACATATTTCTTTTATCTCAGCTTTTGGAAACACTGAAAAATTGATGTTGAATTGAGTTGAGAAATTTATTGTGTTGAACTATTATTAGAGTTTGGGGATTGAACAAATTTATTGAAAGTGCTTTTTACATGTTTTGAAGAACTGTTTTATTCAAAATACAGATGGCACTCCGCCAAAATTTTTATAGAAATTATTAATAATCAGATTGTTATTTTGGTTTTACATTAGTAAAAGGAAAAAAAAATTTAACACCTGTTAAAAGTGCTCACCACTGTAAAAAGAAATAAGAAAAGGTTTAAAATCCCTTGTAGTGTATTTAATGAGTTATCAGTAGACGAAGTTTGGTAATTCATTAGGTATACTATGGGATCATGTTATGCCTTATAGAGGGGTAGGGTGTGACATGTTTTAGTGGTATCAGAGCTAGTTTTTAAATTCTGTTTTGACCTGTAATTTGAATATTCTTTCTTCATAGTACAACTGCACAATGTCATTGTTTGATACATACAATACATTATATTATAAAAATGCAATAACAGGAGGAAATCTCCTTGTGTTATTTGTTCTGGAAGTTTAAGATCCTCAAATTGACTATGGAAGAAGGGGATCATTTAGTCGATCAATCAATAGAGGCTGAGGTACAAGGGGATGCCCCAGCCCTACACAATGTGAGTGGATCAATCGTACTAGCCTCTTTAGTACCTCAGTTCCCTATTCAGTTTGCTCAGCAGATGGCTGTAATATTCCAACAGATGGCTAGTAATATGCCTACTTAAGTCCCACTACAGACACCAGTGGTACAACCACAATCTTCAGCTAGGCAGTATGATAAGCTGATTAAATATGGGGCTACTGAGTTCAAGGGGACAGTAGATCCTCTAGAGGCAGAACAATGGTTAGAGAGAATAGATAGGGTGTTTAAGAAACTACATTGTACAGAGGAGCTCTGATTTGAGTATTCAGTGTCACTACTATAGGGAGATGCATATAACTGGTGGAAAACCATTGCTCATAGTTTGGTGGAACCTCCAGTACTAACCTGAAATGACTTTCTGTAGGAGTTCAGACAAAAATATGTCCTAGATGCCTATGTGGACCAGAAGCTATAGGAGTTCTTAAGTCTAAAACAGGGAAGTAGATCAGTGACAGAATATGAAAGGGAATTTTCCTGCCTAAGCCACTATGCAGGAAGTCTCCTTGCTACTAGTAGGGAAAGAAACTGGCTTGAAGCCCAGTTTCAGACTACAAGTGATCTGATTCAAACATACTAATTTCTCTGAGCTCATTTCTTAAGCATTGGAATTAGAAAGAATTGAGTCAGAAGTGGCCCAAGAGAAAAAGAAATCAGAGAAGATAGAAAAAGAGAAAGAGGGGAAGTTAGTAGAGCAGAGTTCCATTGGTCGTAATAGAAAAAGAAATAACTTTGGTGGACATAGCAGGGGTGGTAAAAAGTCTGATAGGGGAAGATTTTTATGACAGAAACCTCCTCCATCTGGTTAACAAACTACCAGAAGTTCCTACCCTCCCCGCCAATGTGAAACTTGTGGAAGAAATCATGGTGGGGTATGCTATAAGGCCACAGGAGCCTATTATAACTATGGAGGCACAGGACACTTTGCCAAGGACTGCATCAGTGCCCGTACAGTTGGGCCACCTCCTACTACTGGTGAAGGGTCAGTTCAGAATCCTACCACCAGAGGTTCACAACCACCTAGCAGAGGTAGAGGCAGGGGTAGAGGTAGTCCAGCAGGCAGCCAAGGCACAGTGAATCAATTAGAGCAAGGCAGTACTCCAGTCAGAATCTACGCAATGAGACAGAGAGAAGAGGCTGAGACATCTGACATTGTGGCTGGTACCTTCTCAACTTTTAATCAAGATGTGTTTATATTATTTGATCCAGGTTCTACTCATTCCTATGTGAGTACTAGCATCATTGATTGCATTGCTATTCCGTGTGTAAAAATGGATTTTGATGTGCTAGTAACAAGTCCAGTAGGACAGGAGGTCAGGGTCAATAGACTGTATAGGGATTGTCCTTTGGGGATCCAAGGACACACTTTTCTATCTGATCTCATTGAAATGCCTTTCAGAGATTATCATATCATCTTGGGCATGGATTGGTTAGCCAGGCATCACGCCATGATTCACTGTAGACTGAAGATAGTCACTTTTGGTCTCCCTCGGTATAGTGAAGTGGTAATATATGGGGAGAGGCAGCTATTGCCATCAAACATCACTTCGGCTGCACTAGCCAGAAAAATGATCATAAAGGGTTATGAAGCATACTTGGCACATGTGGTAGATGAAGGAATGGAAGCATGAAAAATACAAGTTTATACCATTGAATTCAAAAATTTTCACCTAGGGTCACATGCATCATGCAAGATTTATTTTTAACTATTTGATTTCAATGATAAACAACATATTAAAAACTTTTTAATATGTTTTTGGATCTGTATTTGTCATTTAAGATTTTAAAATTAATCAGATTAATTTTAGAATCCTAGATTAAATCAAGAATGATTACACTAACCTCTTGATGCACTGCAGCGTATTTGCGCCTTTGAGATTAGTCTTCACGACACCAAATGTTGCCCCTCTAGCTTGTCCACACCAGGAACACCTATGGCAGCCCTTGAACAGCTTCTAAACCTTTTTCTATTAATTAGAAATTCAATTTCTGCCTTTTAAGAGATTAAAGATGTAAACAAGACACTAGAAACAATTTTTAGTACATTCAATTCAAGAGATTGATGGCTAATCTCTTTGAATTGATGAGAGATTAAGAGGAAGAGAGGGAGAGCTTCAAAATGGCGTGACAAAGGAGTGTGGCTGCTGGTTGTGTTTTATTTTTCTCATAACAACACTTATATAGCTAGGTTAACACATTAAACCCTTGCCACATATCACCCTTTGATTGGATTTAGGTTTAAGTGACCCAATCACATTGTTCCAAGTGTCAAACCTATATTTAATCTTAATTTTAATCATCTTACATGATGAAAATACATTTGGAAAGCTTATGTGTAATGCCATGTGTCACCATCTCATGGTGCCACATGTCACACTGCGAAATGATCAAAATGCCGTTGTGTCTTAATTTTGAGTTCTTAACCCAAAATAATTATTTCTCTTCTTCTAATTAATTTATATCAAATATAAATTAATTAATTAATCCCTATTAATCAATTTCTCATTAATTAAATTCATATCTAAACACTTTAAATATAAATTTAACTTATACTATACATCCAATAATCTATATTTAGTTTCAAGTCATGCTAGGGACTTTGCAATCTAATTGCAAACCAAACCTATTTAATTAATCAATTAAACTCTTTAATTAATTAATTAAATCATATTTAATTAGGTGATTACTTGTGTATGTGTGTGACTTACTAGGCTCATCACTAATTGGCAATGAAATATGATATCAACTCTTAATACCATCAGAACTCTTTCTTACCATAAATGATTTCTCTAAATCATTTTATGCACTTCATAGACCATGGTTAACACCTAGCATAGCATGCCATGGATACCCAATTAGTAATAAGGTTTACCTTAAATGAACCTATAATCATATGTTACAATGCATTGGAATCTCTCTGTTACAAAATCCCAACTCAAGCTGGAGTCATGATTTATGTCAAACTCCATTTGCTATGAATATTATGTTCTCTTTTAATTCCAGTTCTTGATTAAAAGATTTTCTCATCAGAAACTCTTTTCTGAATAAATCTATCTATCCTGGCCAGGAACTTGAAACATCAAGAACAATTAAATGAACATAGGATTTTATCTCTATTTACTTAGAGGAACAGATTCCATCTTGATCAACACCTACCTCCATATATAACTAGTAGGAGTCAACAAATGCCCATATACCCATACACAGTACAAGTATGAAAGCAGTATCAAACTCAAACTACCTATATACAAGATAACTGTGCTATCTCAATTCTAAAGATTATATGCACTGATATGATTTATGACAATGCATTAACAAGAGTAAACTCCATGTGCTTGTCATAAGTGTCACTGGTTCGGTCTACTTATTATTTATAAGTGCCTATCATGTTTGTCATATGGCATGAGACTCACCATTCCATCTTATTTATATCTCATATAAATAACTTGGGAACAAACATGAATACAATCTTTCTGGATAAGTCATGTCCTTATTATGAAGTATCCTCGATTGTGAACCTATTTATGATACTTTGTACTAGAAATACTGTCACTCATTTTCTTAACAACTTAAGAATAGAATTTCTAACAAAATATCAATGGACCTTTTCTATTACACATAAATATATTATGTAAACGGAAAAGCTGAAATGCCTTTTATTAATAAAAATATGTACAAGATACATATAAAATGATATGCTCTAGAGCATACTACTAACAATCTCCCACTAGCACTAGAGCCATTCATTGCAATATCTTAGAACTATCTTCTCAAGATGTCGGTCTAGCTGAGTCTGTGACGTAGGCTTAGTGAATGGATCAGCTGGATTTTCAGCTGATGCTATTTTCTGCATGGCTACATCGCCTCGCCCAACTATTTATCTGATAATATGGTAGCGCCTTTCTTTGTGTTTGGATTTTTGGTGAGACCTTAGTTCCTTAGCCTGTATGACTGCTCCATTATTGTCATAGTGTAGTGGAACTGCTGACTCAATGGAAGGAACTACTGCAAGTTCTGTCATGAACTTCTTTATCCAAACAGCTTCCTTTGCAGCATCTGATGCAGCAATATACTCAGCCTCTGTAATGGAATCTGCAGTCGTGCTCTGTTTGGAACTCTTCCAACTGACTGCACCTCCATTACAAATTAACACATATCCAGATATAAACTTTCTATCATCGATATCTGATTGGAAATCAGAATCAGTATAACCATCCAATTGCAAGTCTCCACCTCCATAGATCAAGAATAAATCCTTAGTTCTTCTCAAGTACTTAAGGATATTCTTGACAGCTATCCAGTGTTCCAAACTTGGATTGGATTGATACCTGCTAGTCAAACTAATAGCATATGTGATATCCGGCCTAGTACACAACATTGCATACATTAAACTTTCAATAGCCGAAGCATATGGAATCCTGACTATTTTATATCTTTCTTCAGGTGTCTTTGGAGACATCTCTTTAGAAAGATGGATACCATGTCTCACTAGTAACAATCCTCTCTTGGAATCAAGCATGTTAAACCTCTTTAAAACCTTTTCAAAGTATAGACTTTGGGATAAACCAATTATTCTTTTCGCTCTATCTCTATAGATGTGAATCCCAAGAATATAGGTTGCCTCCCCTAAGTCTTTCATGGAGAATGTATTTGATAACCACATCTTTACAGTTGTCAACATACCTGTGTCATTACCCATCAACAGTATGTCATCCACATATAAAACAAGAAAAGTGATAGCACTGTCACTAACCTTTTTATATACACATGGCTCATCCTCATTTTTGATAAAACCAAAGGATTTAATGGCTTCATCAAAACGGATGTTCCAACTCCTCGAAGCTTGCTTCAACCCATAAATGGATCGCTTTAGCTTGCATACCTTGGAACTATCTTGGGATTCAAAACCCCTAGGTTGTTCCATAAAAATGTTTTCTTTAATGTATCCATTGAGAAAAGCTATTTTGACATCCATCTGCCAAATGTCATAATCATAGTATGCACCTATTGCTAATAGAATCCTAATTGATTTAAGCATGGCAACAGGTGAGAAAGTCTCCTCATAGTCGATTCCTTGCCTTTGGCGAAACCCTTTCGCTACTAGCCTTGCCTTACAGGTCTCTACCTTTCCATTAGAACCATTTTCTTCTTGAAAACCCATTTATTCCCTATAGGTACAATATCTTCAGGTGGGTCAACAAGATCCCAAACTTGATTCTTATACATGGAATCAATCTCGGATTTCATAGCATCAATCCATTTTGAAGAGTCTATATCTGATATAGTTTATTCACAGGTGAGTGGATCATCCCCATGATCTATTTCTTCATGAGTAGACAACTCTTGTTCTTCTTAATGAAGGAAACCATATCTCACTGGTGGGTGAGATACCCTAGTTGTTTTACGAGGAACAGTTGTAGATGTTTCATCAACGGGTATAGGTTGACTAGATGGATCTATATTCATCTGATCTGTTGATTGGTCAAAATTCTCCAATTCCAACTTTATTTGCCTTCCTTTACCTCTTTCTTGAACAAACTGTTGTTCAAGAAATGTAGCATCTCTACTAATCACAACCTTTTGTGAAGTAGGCAAATAAAAATAACATCCAAAACTATCTTTTGGATATCCAACAAATCGACTTTTTTATGATCTGGTTTCCAATTTATCAGTGTTCAGCTTTTTGATATAAGCTGGACAACCCCAAATCTTAACATGCTTAAGACTTGGTTTTCTTCCATGCCATATCTCATAAGTTGTGGAAGAAACTGAATTTGATGGAATCCTATTGAGAATATACAAAGCTGATTCTAATGCAAATCCCCAAAAGGAGATTGGCATATCAGTATAGCTCATCATACTACGTACCATATCCAATAAGGTACGATTTCTCCTTTCAGATACACCATTTAGTTGTGGCGTTCCTGGAGAGTCAGCTCGAAAATAATGCCGTGCTCTCTCAAGTATTCATCAAATTCAGTACTCAAATATTCACCTCCACGATCTGATCGAAGAGCTTTAATACTCTTTCCTGTTTGATTTTCTACTTCAGATTTAAATTCTTTGAACTTTTCAAAGGATTCATGTTTGTATTTCATCAAATACAAATACCCAAACCTTGATTTATCATCGGTAAAGGTAATAAAGTAATGAAAATCACCTTTAATCATTTCCTTAAATGGATCATATACATCACTATGTATTAGCTCCAAAATATTTTCAGCCCTTAGCCCTTGTCCAATAAAGGGTGATCTAGTCATTTTGCCCTGAAGGCAAGATTCACAAGTTGGAGTAGGCTCAGAGCCCAATGAGGATAAAATCCCCATTTTCTCCAATTTTGCAATCCTATTTTCTGCAACATAACCTAATGTTAAGTGCTAAATATATTTTGATTTTGAGTTGATTTTCATAATGGCATTGCATTCTTTTAGATTGTTATACTCTAGACAGTGGAAACACTTTGCTGCTGGCAGTGGAAACACTTTCTTGCTGGTAGTGGAAACACTTTGCTGCTGGCAGTGGAAACACTTTGTGACACCCCTTACCCGACTACAGTGTAGCCGAGCAAGTTATGCCACTCAGTGTGCCGAGCACTCTATTTTATCTTAATTCATTTTTATCGTAGTTTTGAATATAACTTGTGAAATATAATTCATTTATTGAAATTATAATTTATTTGAGGTTCCGAAAATTTTATAGAAAATCCGGCAGAGTACCGGCTAAAAATGGAGAAAACAGTTCTTCGGAACCTGTGAAAAACACTTCTAATAATCATGTCTCATCATCTTAAACTCCAATATCAAAATCTCAACAACATTTCTGAATTTCAGTTCTCAATCATCCATTTCTCATAATACTCATATACAAACAGTAAATAAATGCTCAAATTTTTGCATTCATAACCATAACTTTCATTATTTACATGAACATCAAAATACTTTACATAGATCCAAATACATATGAGAAGATAAAAATTTAGTTACAAAATGACAAAATGAAACCTAGTGTCCTACCAATGCACTATGGATGGTGAGGTGACACGGACACTATGCAGAACTGTGAACTGCCTTACCGAATCTGTGGTCTACTGGGCCCTCTGTCCAAATCTTCAGTACCTACGCGTTGCAAAAGCGACGCGCTAAGCATAAAGCTTAGTGGTGCCAATAATACAAGAAAATATAATATGCAAATAAAAATAATAATTTCCTTGCTATTGTGTTCATAAGAAATGAGTAATTACTAACTTATTGTTTAGTCGAGGGCTAATCATGTTTTATGATATTAACTTCTACATGCATTTCGTTAATTATTTTCTTCATGATCTTGAGCTTCTTTGTATTTTTGTAATCATTCCTGATACTTAATTTTCGTATTTTCTTTAATAATCAGTTCAATCACAGTTATACTTTTCCATGCCCAAGTAACCTATACCGACGATCGATCGATAACGGGTCGTTGGCACCGACACCGCGTGCCTCGGGCCGTCATACCATGGGACGCAGAACGTCAACCATGTATGCAGTCAGTATGGCTAAAAAGCCATGATATCACATAATCGGGCATAAAAGCCATGCATACGGGCATAAAAGCCATGCATACGGGCATAAAAGCCATGAATACGGGCATAAAGCCATGAATACAGGCATAAAGCCCTTCGCAGTACTGCTAACACAATACCCTATTGGCATGCCAAACTATCCAAACCAATCACATTAGGCCTACTAGGGCATTTTGCATTTTTAAGTTTCACATTTTTGAATTTCAAGTTTTGGTGTCACTATTCACTTCATTGGTCAACAAAAAAGTTGACTTTTGCATAGAAAGTAGGTACATCAACTTTGGCACTTCAAACATACCACATTTTTCATTTAAAACTTGTTGGAAGTGATCACCATTACCATTTCTAGTCTTAAACCAAGGGAAACAAAATTTTCAGTTTTTGAAGCTTAACTTTACTATTCCATTAAGCACTGTTACAGTGGGAATTTGAGGAAATGGTAAACATGAAAGTTGTTCCTTATTTTGTCTAGTTGAATTTCTTTTTTTGAATCACTCCATTTGGAGTTTTGTAGCTCAAGTTATGGCCAAAATAAGTTTACTGTTCACATACACTGTTCATGCTGATATTTTGGGTCTGGCAGATTTTTAGTCCAAATTTGGTCAGTAATTTGATCAAGTTAAGTTCATAATTTGGTCTAACTTTCTGCATATGAAATGTTCTACCATGCCTTAGGTTTCCATCGGTTCAAGAATCGCCTAAATCCGAGTTTTCTAGAGGGAGTTATAGTCATCCAAACATTACTGGTCAAATGAAAATCTGCAGAGTTGCAGGTTTGATAACTTAACTTTGATCAATAATTTGAATGGGTTAATGGCATAATTTGGGGAGATGTTCTTCATGAAAGTTGTTTGTCTATATCATATCTTGTTACTGTAAAAATTTCAGGTCCAATTGACCATTATACAGTGAGTTATGGCCAAATGAATAGTTATTGTTCATTTGGTCATTCTACAGGGGCTGTTTGCAGGGTATCCGGATTGGGGCCAACTTTTGGTCCTCTTGCTTTGGTCTTTTGGGCATGGTTTCTTCAGCAAAAATGTGTCATTATAAGCCTAGTTTCATGTCTAATTGGCCAAACACTAATTGGACCTACACAGCCAAAGTTATGGCTGTCTAAGTGGACTGAAATCTCAGTCATCTTGCTGCTGTCTTTAGGCAGCCTACCATTCCACTTTGCCATACCATTTTTCAGTCCAATTTATGGTCAACATACCTCAAATGGTCACTAATTGACCATTAGAATGTTCTTTAACCATTTCATAAGCCAAGTCAAATTTTCATTCCTAAACCCTAGCTAAATTTCAAAGTTTTCACAATTTCCCTAATTTACTCTTTCATTCACTATATATATATATGTATACACTTTAAACCTAAGCTCTAGTTCACTCTAAGTCCATCAAACACTCCATTTCTATTCCTTCAATAGGGCTGCCGAAAATGCATGGGGTCCATATACATAGATTCCATTCATTTAATTCACAAAACCTTACTCACTTTAAGTCTTTAACATGAATTAAAAGAGATTTAAGTGTAAATAGGCACTAACCTTTTTGAAACCAACCTTGAGCTTGTTATTCTTCAAGATTTCCCCTAGAATCATAATAATCATAATCAATTATAACTTCACTTTCCTAAATTAAATATCCAATAAAAATTCAACAGCATTTCCCCTTAAATTGGACTAAACTCCTATCATAAATCTTAAATCCACAACCACCCATTAATACCCAATCTGGCAGCTTGTGCATTCAAATTTATATATAATGATCTAACCGTTAGATAAATCCCAAATTTTAACCATATATTCAAGACATCCCTGTACAATATCAGTAAAAATTTTAGCATCAAATAATCTCTATATCATGAGATATCAAAACATTCATTCAACCCTTCAAAATCTGAATTGTTGCAGAAATCAGTCTTACTCAGACAGCTCATGCAAAACAATTTATATCTCATAAACCACAAGTCTAAAATTCACCAAATTTTAACCCAGCAGCCTCAACATCCCAAATATCATTTGTACCAAATTTCATAATTTTATAAGCATCCTAACTGTTTATTTTTCTCAAATTTCAGTAGCCAAAATTCAGAATTCAACCTACAGACAGCCTGTGTTCAACAATATATTTCTCCAAATCCAACCGTTGAAAAATCACCAAATTTTAACCATAACTTCCACACACACATACCTCAAACATATCCAAAAATCAGCCATAGATGTTGAGCCAAACTCACCTGGACGGAAGAGAAACATGCTGCCCTGCTGAACCCCTTTTTCTGCTACTGTTCATCTCCTTCTCCTTCTTCCTTTCTTTCTTTCTTTTCCTTTTCTCTCTCTTTCTCTCTTATTCCAGCCCGTATGAAGAAGGAAATTGCTGGTTTCCTTTGTTTTTTTTATCTCATTTTAAGTCATTTTTATCTCTTTTTATTGGTTTGTCAAATGGTGATTGGAGGGAGCTTTTAAATGACATCATCATATGTCATAATTAAGCATTTTCCTTCATTTTCTTTTCTTCTTTTCTCTACTCATTTTCAATTCAATTTTTAGCAATATTTATTCATATTTTATGTCATATTAATTATTTAGTTAACTGGACAAGTCGACCAAAAATCACCTCTGAAGGCGAAATGACCAAAATGCCCTCCGTTTGGCTTAACGGGTCAAAATTGTCTGTACCGAATGAAAAATTTTTCTAAGTATTTTCTTGGCATTCTAATGCCATGGGAACCTCAATGACCCTTCTCTGGAGTCCCAAAAATTATTTTATGAATTTTTCCCCGGGTCTAGGGCTCCTCGTTGCGAGAACCGCAACTTCCCTCTGGTTACCCTTCGCTTGGGCACCGGCTCATTTAACTCGGTTGTATTTTATTTCTAAAATTTTTACTAAATTTTTCTTATTAGTATTTGAGTTAATTATGGTCCCTCACTTTAGTTTAAATATTTTTCCGGACGTTCTAGCTGTCCGGACCGACACCGGTCACCGGAACAGTAGAATGTACGGAGTTGCTACAGTGAGGGTGTTACACACTTTCTTGCTGGTAGTGGAAACACTTTCCTTTATTGCCCGGCACATTCTTCTGGGCAATAACCAGCATGTTGAGTAAACCAACTAAGGTGCATTCCTATTTAGTCATATGGAAATTTGACACAAAATTCCCAAAAGACTCAGGAAGGGACTGAAGGATCAAATCCATCTGTAGTTGGAAATCCATGTTGAAGTCAAGATGTTCCAAATGCTCAATCAGCCGAATCATCTTGTGGACATGATCCCCAACATTCTGTCCCTCAGACATCTTCATGCGAAACAGCTGCTTAGATATCTCATACCTAACATTCCTACAGTGCTCACCATACAACTCTTGTAGGTGAAGGAGGATCTCAATCGCACTCTGCATGTTCTCATGCTGCTTCTGTAACTCATTACTCATGGAAGCAAGCATGTAACACTTAGCTCTCATATCATGCTCCTTCCACTTGTCCAAAGTTTCATGTTCCTCTTGAGTGGCCTCTGGAGGTAAGGGACCAGGAATATTTGAATCTAGAACATATCCTATATGTTCAAGGTTCAGGACAAGTTTCAAATTTATTAGCCAATCAGAGAGATTAGGTCCTGTCAACCTATTGCGATCAAGTATGCTTGCAAGGATATTGGATGGTGGTGGTTGTTCTGTGCTCACTATTATCAAAAAATTAACTGCAGAAAATAACCAGATTAATTAGTAAATGTATCAAGTAATTAACCAAAATAATTATGGTCTTTTAATGAAATTGGTCCTCCCACTAACTTAGCGAATCCTACACTTCCAAAGTAGAAAACGGAAATCCTAGTTGGATGGATTTCTAATGGGTGATTGAATTCTTATAATTCTATTGATCATCCTTAGGTACATCCATTATTGGAATTAGAATAAACTATAAGTGAACAACTCCTTTCCCATCACATCTCATGTGAGGTTCAATCCTTTACCTAGCCCCTAATGCTCAAAATCTCAGGTACATCCATTATTGACTTATCTTGCATTAGTTAAGTTGATCCCATTGAGCCAGTAATTATGCAAATAATTTTAATGTCCTCAGGTACATCCAATATTGGCCACCAAACCATTTACATATTTACAACATCTCATGCTTAACAATTATTCTTAAGAAAATCTCTTAAATTAATTGCATCTTATGCAACTATTTAAAATTTCTTAAAATAATTGCCCCAATGGAGGGCCTATGTTATAATTACTTTAATTATAGCATTTCCAACTTAATCATTTGTTTGGAAGATTTTATGGTCATCCTAATTACTATTAAGGTCTCACTTTGCACATTATCCATTCAGCATGCATATATCATATAATTGCATACATTCTCATACATCTCATGCAATCATGGATAAGCAGTAAATATGGTATGATCATGGACTTTCTAAGGGATTCAATTCTGAACCACCAAGAATTGAATCAGGGCATTCCTAGGTGCATTTCATTCATTCATTTTGCAAGAGTTACTGAAGGAGTACATAATCAACACTTGATCATGAATTCCTCCCACTGGTCCCACCAATGCTCTTGACCTCCTTGAACTTCTTGCAATCCATTATTACATAGTAATCCTTGGCATACCAAGGTGAATTTATAAGAAATTAAATAAATGAAATTACAACCCAAAAATTATTACAAACTTAATAATACATGCCCAAAATAAATTAAAATTAATTAATTAATTTACAATCCCAAAGAAATATAAAAGAAATAAATCCAATCACATTGGTCTTTTATAGTCCATGATCATTCGTCATGCATATTACTATTTAATAATTAAATAAAATATACATACTTATATTAAATTGAATATCTCATATTTAACTTAAAAATCTAGATTTGAATATGATTCAAATAAATTTAAAAATTCAGATTTGAATCTCATTCAAACAAATTTAAAAATTCAGATTTAAATCACATTCAAACAACCTTAAAAATTTAGATTTGAATCACATTCAAACAATTTTTAAAAAATCAGATTTGAATCACATTCAAACAATTTTTAAAAATTCAGATCTGAATATTATTCAAACAACTTTAAAAAATCATATTTAAATATGATTCCAACAACTTTAAAAATTCAGATTTGAATCACATTCAAACAACTTTTAAAATTCAGATTTGAATCATATTTAAATAATTTTTAAAATTCTGATTTGAATCAAAATTTAATTGTGTGATTAAAATTCTAATTAAACAATTTAATTATACATAGGATGAGCTTTTCGATCATATAATAATTGCAAATTAAAAAGCCAAACCTTTGCACCACCCATGAAGCCAAACCATGCACACCATTAATGGTGTTCTTCAAGCATACCACCACATATCTATTGCAACCAGTAATGGTTAAATCATTTCATGATCAAAACACACAATTAAATCATATAATCAACAATCTAAATGGCAAATATAGTGGCTCTGATACCAATTGAAGGAACAGAAGCATGAAAAACACAAGTTTATACCATTGAATTCAAAAATTTTCACCTAGGGTCACATGCAAGATTTATTTTTAACTATTTGATTTCAATGAGAACCAATATATTAAAACTCTTTTAATATGTTTTTGGATCTGTATTTGCCATTTAAGATTTTAAAATTAATTAGATTAATTTTAGAACCCTAGATTAAATCAAGATTGATTACACTAACCTCTTGATGCACTGCAGCGTATTTGCGCCTTTGAGATTTGTCTTCACGACACCAAATGTTGTCCCTCTAGCTTGTCCACACCAAGAACACCTATGGCAGCCCTTGAACGGCTTCTAAACCTTTTTCTATTGATTAGAAATTCAAGTTCTGCCTTTTAAGAGATTAGAGATGTAAACAGGACACTAGAAACAATTTCTAGTATTTTTAATTCAAGAGATTGATGGCTAATCTCTTTGAATTGATGAGAGATGAAGAGGAAGAGAGGGAGAGCTTCAAAATGGCGTGACAAAGGAGTGTGGCTGCTAGTTGTGTTTTATTTTTCTCATAACAACGCTTATATAGCTAGGTTAACACATTAAACCCTTGTCACATGTCACCCTTTGATTAGCTCTAGGTTTAAGTGACCCAATCACATTGTACCAAGTGTCAAACCTATATTTAATCTTAATTTTAATCATCTTACATGATGAAAAGACATTTGGAAAGCTTATGTATAATGCCATGTGTCATCATCTCATGGTGCCGCGTGTCACACTGCGAAATGATCAAAATGCCCCTGTGTCTTAATTTTGAGTTCTTAACCCAAAATAATTATTTCTCGTCTTCTAATTAATTTATATCAAATATAAATTAATTAATTAATCCCTATTAATTAATTTCTCATTAATTAAATTCATATTTAAACACTTTAAATATAAATTTAACTTATACTATACATCCAATAATCTATATTTGGTTTCAAGTCATGCTAGGGACTTTGCAATCTAATTGTAAACCAAACCTATTTAATTAATCAATTAAACTCTTTAATTAATTAATTAAATCATATTTACTTAGGTGATTACTTGTGTATGTGTGTGACTTACTAGGCTCATCACTAATTGGCAATGAGATATGATATCAACTCTTAATACCATCAGAACTCTTTCTTACCATAAATGATTTCTCTAAATCATTTTATGCACCTTATAGATCATGGTTAACACCTAGCATAGCATGCCATGGATACCCAATTAGTAATTGGTTTACCTTAAATGAACCTATAATCATATGTTACCATGCACTGGAATCTCTCTGTTACAAAATCCCAACTCAAGCTGGAGTCATGGTTTATGTCAGACTCCATTTACTACGAATATTATGTTCTCTTTTAATTCCAGTTCTTGATTAAAATATTTTCTCATCAGAAACTCTTTTCTGAATAAATCTATCTATCCTGGCCAGGAACTTGAAACATCAAGAACAATTAAATGAACATAGGATTTCATCTCTATTTACTTAGAGGAACAGATTCCATCTTGATCAATACCTACCTCCATATATAACTAGTAGGAGCCAACAGATGCCCATATACCCATACACAGTACAAGTATGAAAGCAGTATCAAACTCAAACTACCTATATATAAGATAATTGTGCTATCTCAGGTCTAAAGATTATATGCACTAATATGATTTATGACAACACATTGACAAGAGTAAACTCCATGTGCTTGTCATAAGTGTCACTGGTTCGGCCTACTTATCATTTATAAGTGCTTATCATGTTTGTCATATGGCATGAGACTAACCATTCTATCTTATTTATATCTCATATAAATAACTTGGGAATAAACATGAATACAATCTTTCTGGATAAGTCATGTCCTTATTATGAAGTATCCTCGATTGTGAACCTATTTATGATACTTTGTACTAGAAATACTGTCACTCATATTCTTAACAACTTAAGAATAGAATTTCTAACAAAATATCAATGGACCTTTTCTATTACACAAATATATTATGTAAATGGAAAATTGAAAATGCCTTTTATTAATAAAAATATGTACAAGATACATACTAAATGATATGCTCTAGGGCATACTACTAATAGTAGACACCCAAGTGGGGAGTCCAGCATTGAGAGACATCCCTATAGTATATGACTTTCCATATGTGTTTCCTGATGAATTGCCAGGATTATCTCTAGAAATAGAGGTGCAGTTTGAGATTAATGTTATGCCTAGTGTGGATCCAATCTCCATAACACCATACAGAATGGCACTAGCAGAATTGAAGGAGTTGAAGATACAGTTGCAAGAACTACTTAAAAAGGGCTTCATCCGCCCTAGTGTGTCACCTTAGGGAGCGCCAGTATTATTTGTTAAGAAGAAAGATAGCGCTCTCCACTTATGTATTGAATACCGACAGTTGAATAAGGTGACAATAAAGAACAGATATCCATTGCCTCGCATTGATGATCTATTTGATCAATTGAAGGGTGCAGCTGTATTCTCCAAAATTGATTTGCGATCTGGTTATTATCAATTGAAAGTGCAAGAGCAGAGTATTCCAAAAACTGCTTTCAGAACTCGATATGGCCACTATGAGTTTCTGGTAATGCCATTCGGGTTAACTAATGCTCCAGCTGCTTTTATGGATCTGATGAACACTATCTTCAAACCATATCTCGACCAGTTTGTGGTGGTGTTTATTGATGATATTTTGATATATTCGAGGAATGCAGAGGAGCATGACAGACATTTGCGGATTGTACTACAATCCTTAAGGGAGAAATAGCTATATGCCAAATTATCAAAATGTAAATTTTAGCTGAAAGAAATCTCTTTCTTGGGACATGTTATGTCAGCTGAAGGGATTAAGGCAGATTTTAGCAAGGTAGAAGCTATCCTTAATTGGAAGCCACCCAGGAATATCACAGAAATTCACAGTTTTCTAGGTTTAACTGGATACTACCGCCGATTTGTGAAAGGGTTTTCTATGTTAGCTTCTCCACTGACCAAGTTGCTTCGGAAAGATATAAAATTTCAGTGGACATATAAATGTCAGCAGAGTTTTGATGGGTTCAAGAGATGTTTGACTGAAGCTGCAATCCTTACTTTACCTACTCTGGGTAAAGAATACATAGTTTATAGTGATGCTTTTCACAATGTGTTAGGCTGTGTACTAATGCAAGATCGGAATGTCATTGCTTATGCATCACGCCAACTGAAACCACATGAGAGGAACTATCCAACACATGACATAGAGCTAGCAGCTATTGTATTTGCTCTGAAGATCTGGAGACATTACTTATATGGAGAGAAGTGTTATATCTACACAGATCACAAGAGCTTAAAGTACTTGGGCACTCAGAAGGAATTGAACTTGAGGCAGAGGAGATGGTTAGAGCTTATTAAAGACTATGATTGCTTAATAGACTATCAGCCAGGGAAAGCAAATATGGTGGTTGATGCCTTAAGTGGCAAGATTATGGCAAGTCTTAGAGTTTCTCCTTTGTCCATGGTACATGAATTGAAAGCACAGCATGCCAATTTGGAGATTGATGATGAGGGACAGACAGTAGTTGCATGGCATGTACAGCCAGTGTTGATTGATCAGATCAGAATGGCTGCTCAGAGTGATGAAAAATATCAGAAGCTACTGAAAGAAGTCCAGCAGGGCAAGAAACCTAAATTTTCTGTGAGAAATGATGGTTTATTGCTACATCAGAGCAGAATGTGCATTCCTAATGATGTGGAATTGAGACGGATCATTATAAAGGAAGCACATGAGTCTCCTTTCGCTATGCATCCTGATGGAACTAAAATGTACAGAGGGCTAAAAAAGCATTATTGGTGGATGGGTATGAAGAGGGATGTAGCTGATTTTGTCTCCAAATGCCTAACTTATCAGCAAGTGAAGGCAGAACATCAAGTACCAGTAGGTTTCTTACATCCATCGCCAGTTCCAGAGTGGAAATGGGAACGGATAAATGTGGATTTTGTGATGGGACTTCCGAGGACACAGAATAGTCATGATGCAGTATGGGTTATAGTTGACAGACTAACCAAGTCTGCTCAATTTTTGCCAGTCTGGATGGACAATAGTTTGGAGAGATTGGCCAGATTGTACATAAATGTGATTGTAAAACTACATAGAGTGCCAGTATCGATTGTATCGAATAGAGATCCTAGGTTCACTTCTAGATTTTGAGGTAGTCTTCAGAGAGCTCTAGGAACTAGATTGAACTTCAGCACGGCATTCCACCCACAGACAGATAGCTAGTCTGAGAGGGTAATTCAAATATTGGAGGATATGCTATGGGCTTGTGTGATTGAGTTTGAAGGTAGTTGGGATACACACTTGCCTTTGATTGAGTTTACTTATAACAATAGCTACCAATCAAGCATTGGGATGCCTCCATATGAAGCATTGTATGGTAGAAAGTGCAGAACTCCCTTATGTTGGGATGAAGTAGGTGAAAGAAAGGTGACTGGGCCAGAAATTGTTCAGCAGATAGAGGAAAAGATCATATTGATCAGAGATCGACTCAAGACTGCATCAGACCATCAGAAGTCCTATGTTGATCTGAAGAGAAGAGATATTGAGTATGCAATGGGTGATAAGGTATTCCTCAAAGTTTCTCCTTGGAAGAGAATTATGAGATTTGGCAGAAAGGAGAAACTGAGTCCTCGTTTCATCGGACCATATGAGGTTATGGAAAGAGTGGGTCCTTTGGCATATTGGTTGGCATTACCTCCAGAGCTAGAAAGGATACACAGTGTCTTCCATGTGTCCATGTTAAGGAGGTACAGATCTGACCCATCTCATATTCTATCAGTTGAAGAGATTGAGGTAAATCCAGACCTTTCATATGAGGAAGAACCCATAGAAATTCTGGCATATGAGGTGAAGCAGCTGAGGAATAAATAGATACACCTGGTTAAAGTGCTGTAACACCCTCCCAGTAATAACTCCGTACATTCTGCTGTTCCGGTGACCAGTGTCGGTCCGGACAGCTAGAATGTCCGGAAAAATATTTAAACTAAAGTGAGGGACCATAATTAACTAAAATATTAATAAGAAAAATTTGGTAAAAATTTTAGAAATAAAAAATAACCAAGTTAAACGAGCCAGTGCCCTAGCGATGGGTAACCAGAGGGAAGTTGCGGTTCTCGCAATGAGGAGCCCTAGACCGGAGAATAATTCATAAATTAATTTTTGGGACTCCAAAGAAGGGTCATTGAGGTTCCTATGGCATTAGAACGCCAAGAAAATACCTAGAAAAATTTTTCAATCGGTACAGACAATTTTAACCCGTTAAGCCAAACGGAGGGCATTTTGGTCATTTCGCCTTCAGAGGTGATTTTTGACCGACTTGTCCAGTTGAGTAAATAATTATTATGATCTAAAATATGAATAAACATTACTAGAAATTAAATTGGAAATGAGTAGTGGAGAAAAGAAAAGAAAAATGAAATAAAAAGCAAATTATGACATATGATGATGTCATTTAATAAGCTACCACCAATCACATTTAAACAAACATTCAATTAGCAAATAAAAAGAGATAAATATGGCCAAAAAATTAAAGAAAGCAGCAGCCTTCTTCTTCCCCAAAATCAGCCGCACCATAACCAAGGGAAAACCTCCATTTCTTTTCTTCATTCAAGCTTGAAAAGCTCTCTCACCTTAACTCAAAACCCTTAAGTCCCTTCATCAAAATTGATCACTCAACCTTGCAAAACCTTTTGGCAGCCAAGAAGAAGAAAGAAAGTAAAGTTTGAGTTGGGAAAAATCTGCCCTATTCAAGGTTAGTGCATTAGATACTTAAAACTCTTTATTTTTATGATTTGTAACTTGAATTGAGTAAGAATTGTAACTAAAATGAACAAGAATTATGTGTATATATACTATGAATTTTCAGCAGCCCTTGTGAAGGAATTATTCTGATTGTTTTGATGGACTTAGAGTGAACTATAGCTTATGTTTAAAGTGTATACATATACATATACAAAGAATGAAAGAGTTGAATAAGGAATTTGTGAAAACTCATATGGGAATTAGGGTTTTGAGAAGTGAAAAATTGACTTGGCTTAGGAAATTGTTAGAGAACATTTTAATGGTCAATTAGTGACCATTTTAGGTAAGTTGACCACAATTTGGACTGAAAAATAGTATAGCAAAGTGAATGTGTAGGTCGCCTAGGACAAAGATAGGTGATCAAATTTCACCACTTGGACTGCCATAACGTGGGTTGTGTTGGTCCAATTGGTGTTTGGCTAATTGGACATGAAACTAGGCCTATAATGGCACATTTTTACTGAAGAAACCATGCCCAAAAGACAAAAGCAAGAGGACCAAAAGTTGGCCCCAATGCGGACACCCTGCAACTGATTCTGCAGAATGACCACTATTCATTTGGCCATAACTCACTGTAGATTTGGTCAATTGTCCTGAAATTTTTACAGCAACAATAAGACATAGACAAACAACTTTCATGAAGAAACCTACCCCAAATTATGGCCAGAACCAATTCAAAAATGCAATCACATTCACTGTTCATGTTACTGTAGATATGGTCAATTCTGCAGATTGGCAATCCGGCCAGCTGTGATTTTTGAGCCATATCTGGAGCTACAAAACTCCAAATGGAGTGATTCAAAAAACAAAATTCAACTAGACAAAATAAGGAACAACTTTCATGTTTGTCATTTCTTCAAATTCCCACTACAACAGTGTTTAATGGAATAGTAAACATATGTTTCAAAAACTAAAATTTTCTGCCCTCTTGGTTTTAAGTTAGAAATGGTAATGGTGACCAATTCCAACAAGTTTGAAAGGCAAAATGTGGTATGTTGGGAGTGCCAAAACCAATGTACCTAATTTCTACCTAAAAGTCAACATATTAGTTGACCAAAGAGGCGAATAGTGACACCGAAATTTGAAATTCAAAGATTGAAGAATTTAAAAGTTTCAAATGCCCTAGTATACCTAACAAGATTGGTTTGGATAGTTTGGCATGCCAATAGGGCTCAGTTAGCAGTACTACACATGGCAATATACCATTCCGTGATTTTATGGCTTTTAGCCATTCTGACCTTGTATTGAGATTTGGCCTCGTGCCTGATGTATTCTGACTTGTTAGCCGCTCATGCACACCGGGAGATGCATATGTGACCGATGGTGTGACGGCCCGAGGTACTAGGTACCCAGTGCCAGTTTACCCGTTTATCCAGTTTAGTCGTCTAGTGTAGGTTACTTGGGCAACCAAATGAATGAAAGTGAACAAAGTTAATGAAATGATGGATATACCAATACCAAACAAACAAATTATACACATTCTATACATATTTATTTTCTGCTATTTTCTTTTATTATATTATTGCACCACTAAGCATTATTGCTTAGCGCGTTGCTTTTGCCACGCGTAGGTACTGGAGATACAGATCGTGAGCCCAGTAGACCGCAGACTGGGTGAATCCATCCTGCAGTTCTGCACAGTGTCCGTGTCACCTCAACTTCTGCAGTGCATTGGTAGGACACTAGGTGTCATTTTGGCATTCTGTAATAAATTTTGATTTTCTCATATGTAATTAAACTTGTGTAATGTATATTAATGTTCATGTAAATTATGAAAATTTTATTTGTGAATGGAAAAGTAAATGTTTATTTGTGATTTATACTTGATTATCACATGTGATGGATGTTTGAGAAATGAAAAGGTTGTTGAGAACTGAAAAAAAAAAAATTATTGAGATTTTGGATATTGGAGTTTGAGATGATGGAATACAAATATTGGAAGTGTTTTTAACAGGTTCCGAAGAACTGTTCTCTCCATTTTTAGCCGGTACTCCGTCGGATTTTCTTTAAAATCTTCGGAACCTCAAATAAATAATACTTTTGATAGATGGCTAAAATAAATTATATTTCATAAATTATATTCAAAAGCATGATATAAATAAATTAAGGTATATTAGAGTGTGCCGGTACATCGTGTGGCATTACTTACTCGGGTATACTGTACAGGGGTAAGGGGCGTCACATTTAGTGGTATCAGAGCACGGTTTAGGCGTTTCTGGGCCTAGATTGAGTCCATACCATGCATTGCATTTGTAAGAGTCGAGGTGACACTAATGCAAATCTGTTTGTCTTTCTTATTTTGAATAGGATATGGACCCTTCATCTCAAAGAGCAGTCAAGGAGGAAGTGGAGAGTCATGCTCCACCTGCAGTAGCGGAGACTGGGGGCATGGGAGAACCTGCTCACCGACTCAAGCCGAGCCTCGCCACCTCCACGAGCCATGTTCCAACAAATGGCCGACTTCTTTAGACAAATGGCTGGAGTAATGCCAGCACCACCACCACCACCAGCTCCACAGCAGAAATCACACCTGGAAAGGCTAAGAAAGTTTGGGGCGGTGGATTTCTTCGGCAAGCGAGAAGATGACTCTGTTGCAGCCGACAATTGGTTGAACAGAACGGGCAGAGTCTTAAAACAAGTCCACTGCACCCCAGAGCAAAACCTAGAGGTTGCCATATCCCTGTTGCAAGATGATGCTTATGAATGGTGGGACACTGTGTCCAGTGAAGTGCAGCCAGAAGCTGTAACTTGGGACGTCTTTCTCTCCGAGTTCAAGAAGAAATATGTGGGTATTGTATACCTGGAAGAGAGAAGAAGAGAGTTTATTAACCTGAGGCAGAGACAGTTATCAGTGGCCAAATATGAGAAGGAATTTGTTCGATTAAGCCGCTACGGAAGGGAGATAGTCCCTAATGAAGCTGAAAGATGTAAGAGATTTGAAGAGGGACTAAATGACAACATCAAGATCCAGCTCACTGCCTTGGGAATCACAGAATTTAGCAAGTTAGTGGAAGCTGCAATAAGGATTGAAAAAGTAAGAATAAGTGAGCAGACCAGAAGGGAGAGACAGCAGAAGAGGGGCCCGGGTCAGTCTAGCTCATCTCCTGCACCTGGGAAGAAGTTCAGGGGTCCACCTGCACAGAGTTCAGGTCAGCCACATGGTCGTGGTCGATCTCGGGGCCCAGGCCACAGTTCACCCCTAGGAGAGGTCGGTCCACACCATCAGTGGGCAGCTCTCCAGGGATGGGGTTCAGGAGACCAGCCCCAACATCTTCTGCATGTCCACACTGTCTGAAATGGCACAAGGGGGAGTGTTGGAGAGTGACTGGTGCCTGCTTGAGATTTGGGTCAACAGAGCATCAGTTGAAGAACTGTCCACGCAGAACTACTACAGCTGCTCCAACACAAGCAGAAAGACCTGCTCCTGCACCACAGAGAGGTAGAAAATCTGGCAGATCTGACGCAGTGGGACCATCACAGAGGCCTGCATCCGAGCCAGCAGAGAGGCCAGATAACAGACCACCTGCTAGAAATTATGCCCTGAGAGCTCAGGAGGAGCAAGATGCCCCGGACGTCATCAGGGGTACGTTCTCCCTCTACACTACACCTGTGCATGCATTGGTGGATCCAGGATCCACTCATTCATACATCTACATCAACTTACCCGTAGAAAGGGGGATACTAGTAGGGGAAAGTGACCAAGACATTCTGGTCACTAATCCATTGGGCCACAGTGTAGTGGTGAACAAAGTATTCAAGGGTTGCCCGTTAAGGATTCAGGGGTGTGAATTCTTGGCAGACCTGATTGAGTTGCCCTTCCACGAGTTTGATGTGATTTTGGGAATGGACTGGTTGTCACGTCATCAGGCAATAGTTGATTGCAAATTGAAGAGAATTTCTCTAAAAACTTCAGAGGGTAATGAGATCACAGTTGTGGGGGAAAGGACAGATTTCTTGTTCAATGTCATCTCAGCCACAGTTGCAAGATGAATGATGGGAAAAGGCTGTGAAGCCTACCGAGCACATGTGGTGGATACTAGGCAGGCTAAGCCAAACCTGAGTGGTATACCCACAGTGAGAGACTTCCCAGAGGTATTTCCTGAAGAGTTGCCTGGTTTGCCACCAGAAAGGGAAGTCGAGTTTGCTATTGAGACACTGCCGGGAACAACACCCATTTCCATCGCTCCTTATAGGATAGCACCCACTGAATTGAGGGAGTTGAAAACTCAGTTGCAAGAGTTGCTGGATAAGGGGTTTATACGCCCCAGTGTGTCACCATGGGGAGCTCGGTCGCTTTGTGAAAAAGAAGGATGGGACTTTGAGGCTATGCATCGATTACCGGCAGTTGAATAAAGTGACTGTGAAGAATAAATATCTGTTGCCTAGAATTGATGATCTGTTTGATCAGTTGAAGGGAGCAGGAGTATTTTCTAAGATTGATCTCAGATCAGGGTATCATCAGTTGAGGGTGAAGGATGTAGATGTGCCCAAGACTGCATTCAGGACCCAATACGGGCATTATGAGTTTCTGGTGATGCCCTTTGGCCTAACAAATGCACCAGCGGCATTTATGGACCTTATGAACCGTATCTTCCATCCATACCTAGATCGGTTCGTAGTGGTCTTTATTGACGATATTTTGGTGTATTCCAAGAGCAGTGAAGAACATGATGAGCATTTGAGGATTGTTTTGCAAACACTGAGAGAAAAGAAGCTGTATGCTAAGTTGTCCAAGTGTGACTTTTGGTTGAGTGAGATTGCATTCCTTGGACACATAGTGTCAGCTGATTGGGATTAGGGTGGATCCCAAGAAAATAGAAGCAGTGATGGAATGGAAGCCTCCTAGGAATACAACTGAGGTCAGAAGCTTCTTGGGGCTAGCTGGGTATTACAGGAGATTTGTGAAGGGATTTTCCCTAATAGCTGCTCCAATGACCAAGTTGTTACACAAGAATGTCAGATTTGACTGGAATGATAAGTGTCAGACCAGTTTTGAGAAGTTGAAGGCTATGTTGACAGAGGCACCAGTGTTAACACAGCCAGTGTCAGGAAAAGACTTCGTGGTCTACAGTGATGCCTCTCATAATGGGTTAGGGTGTGTATTGATGCAAGAGGGGAAAGTGGTCGCTTATGCTTCCAGGCAGCTAAGGCCACATGAACAGAACTACCCTACCCATGATCTAGAGCTTGCAGCAATTATCTTCGCACTGAAGATATGGAGGCATTACTTGTATGGTGAAAAGTGTTACATTTACACGGACCACAAAAGCCTGAAATACTTGCCAACCCAGAAGGAGCTCAACCTTAGACAGAGGCGATGGATTGAGTTCTTGAAGGATTATGACTGTGTAATTGACTACCATCCTGGGAAGGCAAATGTAGTTGCTGATGCTTTGAGCAGAAAATCCATAACAGCTTTGAGATTATTGAATGCCCGTCTATCCTTGGTTCGAGATGGAGCTATTTTGGCTGAGTTGCAAGTGAGGCCAAACCTGCTACAGCAGATTTTAGATGGGCAAAAGGCAGATGAAAAGTTAATGGCTATTATGAGCAAAATCTCATAGGGAAAAGCAACTGACTATAAGGTGAAAGCAGATGGGTGTCTGTATTACAAAGGAAGACTGTGTGTACCAGATAATGGGAAATTAAAAGCCAGTATTCTAAAAGAGGCACACACCAGTGTATATGCTATGCATCCAGGAAGTACAAAGATGTATCATGATCTGAAGCTCCAGTATTGGTGGCCTGGCATGAAGAAGGACATAGCTGACTATGTGACTAAATGCTTGACATGTCAGCAAGTCAAGGCAGAACATCAAGTTCCATCAGGTTTGCTACAGCCTATACGCATACCTGAATGGAAATGGGATCGGGTCACCATGGATTTTGTAAGTGGTCTACCTCTCACCCGGAAGAAACATGATGTAGCATGAGTGATAGTGGATGATTGACGGTCAAGACACTTTCTCGCCGATTAGACCGATCATCGATCGGAGAAGTTAGCAGAATTGTATATCAGTGAGATAGTTAGACTGCATGGAATTCCACTTTCCATCATATCTGATCGAGACCCAAGATTCACATCGAGATTTTGGAAGAAGTTGCATGAATCCTTGGGTACACAACTCCACTTCAGCACAGCTTTCCATCCTCAGATGGATGGGCAATCCGAAAGAGTAATCCAGGTAAACAATTGAACCAATTGAATTAATACAACTATTAAACTAAAATGATAACAATAACATGAAACATATGTCAGGTCCTTGAGGATATGCTGAGGAGTTGTGTCATTGAGTTTGAGGGAAGTTGGGATGGATACCTCCCACTAGCAGAATTTGCATACAACAATAGCTACCAAGCTAGCATACAAATGGCCCCATATGAAGCACTGTATGGAAGGAAATGTAGAACTCCAGTGTGCTGGACTGAATTGGGTGAAGACAAACTAGTAGGGCCAGACCTGGTGAAACAGACTGAGGAGAAAGTGAAACTAATCAAAGCCAATCTGAAGGTTGCCTCGCATGCATGTAAATCTTATGCCGATCTGAAGAGAAAAGAAATAGAATATGCGATTGGCGACAAAGTGTTCCTTAAGGTGTCACCGTGGAAGAAGGTATTGAGGTTTGGAAGGAAAGCTAAGTTGAGCCCTAGGTTCATTGGCCCATATGAAGTCATTGAACGTGTGGGTCCAGTGGCCTATAGGCTAGCTTTACCTCCAGAGCTGGACAAGATCCACAATATGTTTCACGTATCCATGCTCAGAAGATACCGCTCAGATCCTTCACATGTCATCTCCAGGGAAGAAATTGAAATACAACCGGATTTGACGTATGAAGAAGAACCTCTATGGATCCTGGCTCGGGAAGTGAAAGAGTTGAGGAACAAGCAGATTTCACTGGTGAAAGTGCTATGGAGGCACCACAACACCGAGGAGGCAACTTGGGAAAGTGAAGAGATGATGAGGCAACAATTCCCTCAACTATTTGCATCAGGTAAATTTCGAGGACGAAATTTAAATTAGAGGGGAAGAGTTGTAACACCCTCCCGGTAACAACTTCGTACATTCTGCTGTTCCGGTGACCAGTGTCGGTCCGGACAGCTAGAATGTCCGGAAAAATATTTAAACTAAAGTGAGGGACCATAATTAACTCAAATATTAATAAGAAAAATTTGGTAAAAATTTTAGAAATAAAATACAACCAAGTTAAACGAGCCGGTGCCCTAGCGATGGGTAACCAGAGGGAAGTTGCGGTTCTCGCAACGAGGAGCCCTAGACCGGGGAAAATTCATAAATTAATTTTTGGGACTCCAGAGAAGGGTCATTGAGGTTCCCATGGCATTAGAATGCCAAGAAAATACCTAGAAAAATTTTTCAATCGGTACAAACAATTTTGACCCGTTAAGCCAAACGGAGGGCATTTTGGTCATTTCGCCTTCAGAGATGACTTTTGACCGACTTGTCCAGTTGAGTAAATAATTATTATGATCTAAAATATGAATAAACATTACTAGAAATTAAATTGGAAATGAGTAGTGGAGAAAAGAAAAGAAAAATGAAATAAAAAGCAAATTATGACATATGATGATGTCATTTAATAAGCTACCACCAATCACATTTAAACAAACATTCAATTAACAAATAAAAAGAGATCAATATGGCCAAAAAATTAAAGAAAGCAGCAGCCTTCTTCTTCCCCAAAATCAGCCGCACCATAGCCAAGGGAAAACCTCCATTTCTTTTCTTCATTCAAGCTTGAAAAGCTCTCTCACCTTAACTCAAAACCCTTAAGTTCCTTCATCAAAATTGATCACTCAACCTTGCAAAACCTTTTGGCAGCCAAGAAGAAGAAAGAAAGTGAAGTTTGAGTTGGGAAAAATCTGCCCTATTCAAGGTTAGTGCATTAGATACTTAAAACTCTTTATTTTTATGATTTGTAACTTGAATTGAGTAAGAATTGTAACTAAAATGAACAAGAATTATGTGTATATATACTATGAATTTTTAGCAGCCCTTGTGAAGAAATTATTCTGATTGTTTTGATGGACTTAGAGTGAACTATAGCTTATGTTTAAAGTGTATACATATACATATACAAAGAATGAAAGAGTTGAATAAGGAATTTGTGAAAACTCATATGGGAATTAGGGTTTTGAGAAGTGAAAAATTGACTTGGCTTAGGAAATTGTTAGAGAAAATTTTAATGGTCAATTAGTGACCATTTTAGGTAAGTTGACCACAATTTGGACTGAAAAATAGTATAGCAAAGTGAATGTGTAGGCTGCCCTAGACAAAGAAAGCAGTGGTGATCAAATTTCAGTCCACTTGGATTGCCATAACGTGGGCTGTGTTGGTCCAATTGGTGTTTGGCCAATTGGACATGAAACTAGGCTTATAATGGCACATTTTTGCTGAAGAAACCATGCCTAAAAGACCAAAGCAAGAGGACCAAAAGTTGGCCCCAATCCGGACACCCTGCAACTAATTCTGCAGAATGACTAAATGAATAGTAACTATTCATTTGACCATAACTCACTGTAGATTTGGTCAATTGACCTAAAATTTTTACAGTAACAGTTTAAGACATAGACAAACAACTTTCATGAAGAAACCTACCCCAAATTATGGCCAGAACCAATTCAAAAATGCAATCACATTCACTGTTCATTTTATTGTAGATATGGTCAATTCTGCAAATTGGCAATCCGGCCAGCTGTGGCTTTTGAGCCATCTCTGGAGCTACAAAACTCCAAATGGAGTGATTCAAAAAAGTAAATTCAACTAGACAAAATAAGGAACAACTTTCATGTTTGTCATTTCTTCAAATTCCCACTGCAACAATGTTTAATGGAACAGTAAACATATGCTTCAAAAACTGAAATTTTCTGCCCTCTTGGTTTTAAGTTAGAAATGGTAATGGTGACCAATTCCAACAAGTTTTAAAGGCAAAATGTGGTATGTTGGGAGTGCCAAAACCAATGTACCTAATTTCTACCTAAAAGTCAACATATTAGTTGACCAAAGAGGTGAATAGTGACACCGAAATTTGAAATTCAAAGATTGAAGAATTTAAAAGTTTCAAATGCCCTAGTATACCTAACATGATTGGTTTGGATAGTTTGGCATGCCAATAGGGTTCAGTTAGCAGTACTGCACATGGCAATATGCCATTCCGTGATTTTATGGCTTTTAGCCATTCTGACCTTGTATTGAGATTTGGCCTCGTGCCTGATGTATTTACAGCTTGTTAGCTGTTCTGTTGCACACCGGGAGATGCATATGTGACCGATGGTGTGACGGCCCGAGGCACTAGGTACCCAGTGCCAGTTTACCCGTTTATCCAGTTCAATCGTCTAGTGTAGGTTACTTGGGCAACCAAATGAATGAAAGTGAACAAAGTTAATGAAATGATGGATATACCAATACCAAACAAACAAATTATACACATTCTATACATATTTATTTTCTGCTATTTTCTTTTATTATATTATTGCACCACTAAGCATTATTGCTTAGCGCGTTGCTTTTGCCACGCGTAGGTACTGGAGATACAGATCGTGAGCCCAGTAGACCGCAGACTGGGTGAATCCATCCTGCAGTTCTGCACAGTGTCCGTGTCACCTCAACTT
This sequence comes from Hevea brasiliensis, assembly GCF_030052815.1. Lineage (NCBI taxonomy): Eukaryota > Viridiplantae > Streptophyta > Magnoliopsida > Malpighiales > Euphorbiaceae > Hevea > Hevea brasiliensis. The sequence goes on along the minus strand of NC_079494.1, from coordinate 29,180,051 downwards.
CTGTAGTGCATTGGTAGGACACTAGGTGTCATTTTGGCATGCTGTAATAAATTTTGATTTTCTCATATGTAATTAAACTTGTGTAATGTATATTAATGTTCATGTAAATTATGAAAATTTTATTTGTGAATGGAAAAGTAAATGTTTATTTGTGATTTATACTTGATTATCACATGTGATGGATGTTTGAGAAATGAAAAGGTTGTTGAGAACTGAAAAAAAAAAAATTGTTGAGATTTTGGATATTGGAGTTTTAGATGATGGAATACAAATATTTGAAGTGTTTTTAACAGGTTCCGAAGAACTGTTCTCTCCATTTTTAGCCGGTACTCCGCCGGATTTTCTTTAAAATCTTTGGAACCTCAAATAAATAATACTTTTGATAAATGGCTAAAATAAATTATATTTCATAAATTATATTCAAAAGCATGATATAAATAAATTAAGGTATATTAGAGTGTGCCGGTACATCGTGTGGCATTACTTACTCGGGTATACTGTACACGGGTAAGGGGCGTCACAAGTGCTGTGGAACCATCATTCAGGCCAGGAAGCTACTTGGGAATGTGAAGCGGACATGAGGAGACAGCAGCCATAGCTATTCAGAAACTGATGCCATGTAAAATTTCGAGACAAAATTTATTTTAAGAGGGGGGGGGGGGGAGAATTATAACACCCCTATGTTCGGTAGTGCGTTTTACTGTTCTAGTGACCAGTGTCTGTCCGGACAGCTAGGATGCCTAGAACTACATTCAAATGTTAGTGTGGAGACATAAAATAACGAAATACAAGAAAGGAAATATAAGAAAAACAAAGGAGAAATAATAGCAACGAAATGAAACTAAGTTAAACGAGCCAGCACTGCAGTGATGGGTGACCGCATGGGGAAGTTACGGCGCAGGCAATAGCCGACCCAAGGACTGTAGGGAACCCTCGGAATTTAGTTTAGAGACATAATTAAAGACTTATGTCATTAGAAATGCCAAATAAAAATTAATTAATTAGTACAAAGAAAAATGAGAAATTGAGAAAATGACAAAACTCGGTGTTACCGAAAAATTGGGAATGCAACCAGAATAGGGGCATTATGGTCATTTGAAACCTCAAGTTGACTTTTGACCTAAATGTCCATGAAAAATAAGTAGTATTAAATTTTGAAAATCCCATGAAAAATAAAATTCTATGTATAATGTAATTAAGAGAAATTATGGGATAAAATGTGGGATAATTAAAAGTTTAATTATAATAATAATTAAACTTAAGTTAGTGGACCTTAGTGGGATATATAAGGCCACATGAAGATAAGAGAATCATCCATTTCACTCATCTTCTTCTTCATATCTTCTCCTTGCTGAATTCAAACTGCATTCCAAATCACCATTTCCGGCCATGGAAGGACCTCCATGCAACCTTGATCAAGTCATCTTTTTCACTAGGTTCCTTCACTAAACCTTGTCTACACAGCTTGGGCAGCATACTTGGAGAAAAAAGAAGAAAGTTTAGTTGAGGTTTGAGCAAGCTACAAAAGAAAGTAAGTGTCCAATTCTCTTCCTTCCTTTAGTAAAAGTGGTGCTTGAGTTAAGGGATGTTGTTTGGTGAAGAAAATTTGATGAATTGTTGAGTATTGAAATTGAGCCATTTTCGGCAGCCATGAAGGTTTGTAGTGTGTGATTTTTTCTTACCTCTAACGGATGGAAATTAAGGTTGATTAACTCAAATGGAAGATGCAGTAAGTTAATATCCAAGGATATGCATACTAGTGCTTGAATTAAAGGTTTAAAAATGGGTCTTGATACTTTGGTAAACTGCCATGTTTGGCAGCCTATAATACTATGAAATTGTATGTGAGTTTATGTGAATTATTGATGAAATGTGATGGTGTTAAATAGTGGGCAGCATGTATAGTTTTCATGGATGTGTATGTGAAATATTGGTATTGAGGTATGTTGTATTTCGGTGGAATTGAATGTTGGACTTTAATGGTGAATTGTGTGCATTGAGCACTTGAGTGCTCTGGCCAATATGCTTGCTAGAATTGTGTTTAGTATTTGTAGAAGTGCTATGAATGAATGATAAAGTCATGAGGAGGAGAAGGAATGTCAAATTGGAAGTGTAATTGTCTTGTGCAGGTTGTGTGTTGTTGACAGTATCTAAATTAGGTTATAAGTGCAAAATTGTGAACCCAATTGGTATGAGGCCAATGAGGGGTGAAACTAGACACCAAATAGGCCAACTTTCGCATAGAAATGTTGCTAAAATTCTGCCTAGAAACTGACCTTAAAATGACCAAATCCGGATTAGTGACTTGAAAACCTGAAAATTGACCATTTGGGCAGCAGTTAGTGTTTTGGCCATAACTCACTCAAAACAGGTCCAAATGACCTCAAATTTTTACCATGAATAGATTAGAAATAGAGATACAACTCTTATGAAGACACCAAAAACCAGAAATGACCATAAGCAAGTCAAATAGCTTGCACAAGTTCCGGTACTAAAACTGCCAGAACTAAAAGTGACCTAAAATTGACGAAATTTTGCACTAAAGGTGCAATCTGTCCAGCTTTAGTAAATTGACCATATCTTGGTCTATACAACTCAGAATGACCTGAAATTTTGCCCCGAGTGCAATAAGACATAGAACTATAATTTTGCTTTTTTGATAAGAAGCTAAAAACCAAGAGAAATAGGACTTTAAGCTAGGCCAATTTAGCACACAAAAATTGAGAACTTGACATTTACATATAATGATGCTTGAAATAATTTGGCAATGAATGCAACTTATAAAAATGGTAAATTGCACTATATTGGTAGCATATTGAAATGCAAAATGTGACATATTGGTAACATTAAACCTAATTCACCTAGAGTGCATCAAGGGTCAACATCATATGTTGACTAAGGAAAATAATAGAATTAAATAAATTAATTATTGAACCTTATTGTTAGAGACAGTTTAAATGAGTACTGAAACACTTCAAATTGTGTGTTTCAGCAAAGACTCGGGGAAGGGGAAGGAACAACTGAGTCAGGGCTAAGAGGTTACTCTTCAGAGGTTTGTGCACAACAATTATTTCTTTTGAATTTTTCAATTGAAATAAATTATGACTATTTATCTGTTATTGTTTAAATTGTGGAAAATTGTTTGAATGGTATTTGATTGATACTTATTGCTTGAAAAATATTGTAAATGGTTTGAAACCACAGCTATCATGTATATTTGATTGAATTCCTCACTAGGTTGTCTAGTGGGACAAATTGACTTTGAATTCCCTCTCTGGCTGAAGTGTTGAGGTGTGTGCCTGTTGAGGATGAATAGGATGAGTACTCATTTATTTGTTAGCTAGCTATGTTATTCCTCACTAGCCATCAGCTTTTGGGATGAATTGGACTATAGAATCATGATTAAGCTGTGTGTGTGATTTATTGATATTTATTGTGTTATTGTGAAATGGAGTTTAATTCTTTATGACATTCGCTGTCTTTTGAATTCAACTATGATTTTAAGTATCCACAGTTCATATGATTTATGGTTTATGGTTTTAAATTGTATTTTCTTAATGTTGTGCACCAATGAGACATTGGCTCAGCGATAGCTTTTTCATTGCTGTCGCAGGTAGACAAACGGACAGAGCAGCAGAGTTGGCTGCTTGTGCTACATTTTGAGATTTCACCGGGTATGTTGAGTATACCATATTTTGTAGTTTTTATTATAATGTATGTACATTGTGTGTATATATTGTACTTAATCTTGAGCAGTTGTAAACTAAAATTGTAAATTATTTTGGCTTGTAAAAATATTGTGACATATTTCTTTTATCTCAACTTTTGGAAACACTGAAAAATTAATGTTGAATTGAGTTGAGAAATTTATTGTGTTGAACTATTATTGGAGTTTGGGGATTGAACAAAGTTATTGGAAGTGCTTCTTATAGGTTTTTGAAGAACTATTTTATTCAAAATATAGATAGCACTCTGCCAAAATTTTTATAAAAATTGTTGATTCTCATATTGTTATTTGGTTTCACATCAGCAAAAGAAAAAAAAAAATTAAACACCTGTCAAAAGTGCTCACCACTGTAAAAAGAAATAAGAAAAGATTTAAAATCCCTTGTAGTGTATTTAATGAGTTATCAGTAGATGAAGTTTGGTAATTTATTAGGTATACTACAGGATCATGTTATGCCTTACAAAGGGGTAGGGTGTGACAAAGGATGTAACATCCTCACTTTAGCTAGTCCGTACAGTCTACTGTTCCAGTGACCAATGTCGGTTCGGACAGCTAGAATGTCCAGAAAAATATTTAAACTAAAGTGAGGAACCATAATTAACTCAAATATTAATAAGAAAAATTTGGGAAAAATTTTAGAAATAAAATACAACCAAGTTAAATGAGCCGGTGCCCTAGCGATGGGTAACCTAGTGAGAAGTTGCGGTTCTCGCAACTAGGAGATGTAAACCCGAGAGAAAAATTATAAAATAATTTTTGGGACTCCAGAGAAGGGTCATTGAGGTTCTTATGGCATTAGAATGCCAAGGAAATGCTTAGAAAAATTTTTCAATCGGTACAAACAATTTTGGCTCGTTAAGCTAAACGGAGGGCATTTTGGTCATTTCGTCTTCAAAGATGATTTTTGGCCAACTTGTCCAGTTAAATAAATAATCTATATAACATAAAATATGATTAAATGTTGTTAAAAATTTAATTGAAATTAATTAGATAAGAAATGGAGAGAAAATGAAAGAAAATGGCATTATGACATCATAGTGATGTCATTAAAGTTTTTCCAACCAATCCAATCTTGACACATGGCATTACTTTATTTAAAAGAGATAAAATGGGCTGAAAAATGAAAAAAAAAAATAGAACTCTCTTCTTCTTTCTCTCCTCTCCGTCACACACCTTCACCATAGCCAACCTTAGCAAGCTTTCGAAGCTTGATTTCCTTAGCTCTCACCCCACTAAACCCTATACTCCCAACACAAAAAAGTGTTCTTGCATCTTGGTGATTCTTTTGGGAGTAAAAAGAAAAGGAAAAGAGCAACTCTAGAAAGTGGGAAATCTCACTCCATAGAGGTTAGTAACCTAACCTTGGGTTTTACTTTGAATTCATGTTTAAGGACCTTAAGTGAGTGTAAATTACAAAGAAAATTTGATGAAATACCATTGGTATGCTAACCCCAAATTTTGGCAGCCTTGGTAGGGTACGATTTTGATGAGTTTTATGGAATTAACATGCTTGTATGGCTACCCACAATATGTATCTACTAAGTGGATTGATGAAATGAAATGAAAATGCATGGGTTGTAATGTTTGAGTTAGGGTTTGGGGTGGAAAAATGGGACTTTGACCATGTGATAATGAAAATAGGTTTTAATGGTCAATTAGTGACCATTTGGGTCTGTTTAAAAAAAAAAATGAAGCATGTTCAGTAGTGGGATTTGGGTTTGGTGTGGCTGCCCTTGTTGACCTACAAAATTGGACATGAGTCCAGCAGGTTCGCGCAGTAATAACTTGAATTGTAGAGGTCCAATTGGTGCAAGGCCAATTAGACATAAAAATAGACACATAATTACACAACTTTGGTGAAGAAACCATGCCTAGAAAACAAAACCAACTGGACCAAAAGATTGGCCTAATCCAGGTGACCTGCAGTCTGCAAGGGCAAAATAACTAAATGAACAGTGTTTGGTCTTTTGGCCATAACTTAGTGTAGAAAGGTCCAATTGACCTAAAATTTTACCAGCAACAATATGAGAAATAGACCAACAACTTTCATGAAGAAATCTAACCCAAATTATGACCAGAACATAATCAAAAAGTGAGTTGCAGTCACTGTTCCTAACATTGTAGATTTGGTCAGTCCAGAAATTCTGGAAAAACCTTCAATCCGGCCAGTTGTGGTTTTTGAGCCATAACTTGAGTTACAAAACTCCAAATGGAGTGATTCAAAAAAGGAAATGCAACTAGACAAAATAAGTAACAACTTTCATGTTGATCATTTTTCCAAATTCCCACTACAAAAATGACCAATGGAACAGTAAAGACAAAGTATGAAAACTGAAAATTCTGTCCAATTAACATTAAGCTTAGAAATGGTATTGGCAACCAATACCAACAAATTTTGAATGCAAAATGTGGTATGTTGGGAGTATTAAAACCAATGTACCTATTGTCTATGCAAATGTCAACATTTTTGTTGACTAAAGAATGGAATAGTAACACTAAAACTTGAATTTCAAAAATTATGAAACTTAAAAGTATAAAGTGCCCTGGTATACCTAGCGAGATTGGTTTGGATAGGTTGGCATGCCAATAGGGTTCTGTTAGCAGTACTGCATATGGCTTCATGCCATTCTATGACACCCCTTACCCGTGTACAGTATACCCGAGTAAGCAATGTCACACGGTGTATCGGCACACTCTAATATACCTTAATTAATTTTTATCATGCTTTTGAATATAACTTGTGAAATATAATATATTTGAGCCATTTATCGAAATTATAAATTATTTGAGGTTCCGAAAATTTTAAAGAAAATCCGGCAGAGTACCGGCTAAAAATGGAGAAAATAGTTCTTCAGAACCTGTTAAAAACACTTCCAATATTCATATCTCATCACTCTCAAACTCCAATATCAAAATCTCAACATTTTTCAATTTCATTTCTCAATCATTCATCTCATGTAATAATCAAGTATAAATCACAAATAAACATTGTCTTTTCCATTCATAAACACAATTCTCATTATTTACATGATCATCAAAATACATTTCATAAGTTCAACTACATATGAGAAAATAAAAATTTAATTACAAAATACCAAAATGACACTTAGTGTCCTACCAATGCACTGTAGAAGTTGAGGTGACACGGACACTGTGCAGAGCTGCAGGATGGACTCACCCAGCGATCATCGGGCTCACGTTCAGTATCTCCAGTACCTACGCGTGGCAAAAGCAATGCGCTAAGCAATGATGCTTAGTGGTGCAATAATAAAATACAAGAAAATAGCAGAAAATAAATATGTATTTAATGTATATGTCTTATTTGTTTTGTATCTGTTATATTCATTTATTTCTTTAATTTTGTCCATTTTCATTCATTTGGTTGCCCAAGTAACCTATACTAGACGACTGGACTGGATAAACGGGTAAACTGGCACTGGGTATCAAGTACATCGCCGCCACACCATCGGTCACATATGTATCTCCCAGGCAATGTAATGCAGCTAACAAGTCAGAATAATATTAGGCACGAGGCCACATCTCAATACAAGGTCAGAATGGCTAAAAGTCATGAAATCACAGAATGGCATATTGCCATGTGCAGTACTGCTAACTGAACCCTATTGGCATGCCAAACTATCCAAACCAATCTTGTTAGGTATACTAGGGCATTTGATACTTTTGAATTCTTCAATTTTTGAATTTCAAGTTTTTGTGTCACTTTTCACCTCATTGGTCAACAAAAATGTTGACTTTTTTATAGAAAATAGGTACAATGGTTTTGACACTCCCAACATACCACATTTTGCATTTAAAACTTGTTGCCATTAAGCATTAATACCATTTCTAAGCTTAAACCAAGGGAAGCAGAATTTTCAGTTTTTGTAGCCCAAATTTACTGTTCCATTGGGCATTGTTGCAGTGGGAATTTGAGGAAATGGTAAACATGAAAGTTGTTCCTTATTTTGTCTAGTTGAATTTATTTTTTTGAATCACTCCATTTGGAGTTTTGTAGCTCCAGATATGGTCCAAAAACCACAGCTGGCCGGATTGAAAGAAACTGCAGAATTACCAAATCTACAGTACCATGAACAGTGACTGTGACTGCTATTTTGGTTAGGTTCTGGTCATAATTTGGGGTAGGTTTCTTCATGAAAGTTGTTTGTCTATGTCTTAACTTGTTTCTATAAAAATTTCAGGTCAATTGACCATTTCTACAGTGAGTTATGGCCAAATGAACAGTTACTATTCATTTGGTCATTATGCAGAATTGGCTTGCAGGGTACCCGGATTGGGGCCAACTTTTGGTCCTCTTGCTTTGGTCTTTTGGGCATGGTTTCTTCAGCAAAAATGTGCCATTATAAGTCTAGTTTCATGTCCAATTGGCCAAACACCAATTGGACCAACACAGCCAAAGATATGGCAGTCCAAGTGGGATGGAATCATAGCCACCCTGCTGCACCCACTGGGCAGCATACTCATTCACTTTGCCATGCTATATTTCAGTCCAAATTATGGTCAAATTTCCTCAAATGGTCACTAATTGACCATTAGAATGTTCTTTAACAATTTCAAGTCCACATTTTACTCTCAAAACCCTAGTTTCCATTATAAATTTTCACAACATACCTTAATTACTAACTCATTCACTAACCACATGCATACATGCTTTAAACATGATCTCTAATCCACTTTAAGTCCATCAAAACACTCCATCATTGTTCCTTCCTTAGGGCTGCCGAAATTCATGGTAGGCATACACACAAATTTGGTTCATTTAATTCACAAATTCATGTTGATTTCAAGTCCCTAACATGGAAAATAAGGGTTTTAAGTAGATAGGTGCACTAACCTTTAAGTGGCACTTCTTGGACTTGTATTCTCCTTAGAATTCCTACTTCTTATGGCTGCCTAGAGTTTCCTTGTGATGTGGGGATGACTTTTTGTGAAAGGATATTAGGATTTTAAGGTTGGTTTTTGGGAGATTTCAAGCTCAATTTGAGCAACAATGGAGGTTTGGCTAAGGATGGGTTTCGGCTGGTTTGGGAGGAAGGAGATGGCTGCTAGCTTTTGGTCTTTTTTTGGTCTTGTTTATCTCTTTTTATTAGTTAGTTAAATGGTTGTTCAATTGTGATTGGTTATAGCTTTTAAATGACATCATCATGATGTCATAAATGAGCCTTTTTTCTCATTTTCTTTTCTTTTCTTCACTACTCATTTTCAATTTAATTTTTAGTAATGTTTATTCATATTTTATGTCATATTAATTATTTACTTAACTGGACAAGTCGGCCAAAAATCATCTCTAAAGGCGAAATGACCAAAATGCCCTCCGTTTGGCTTAACGGGTCAAAATTTTTCTGTACCGATTGAAAAATTTTCCTAAATATTTTTTTTTGGCATTCTAATGCCATAGGAACCTCAATGACCCTTCTCTGGAGTGCCAAAAATTATTTTATGAATTTTTCCCCGGCTCTAGGGTTCCTAGTTGCGAGAACCGCAACTTCCTTCTGGGTTACCCATCGCTTGGGCACCGGCTCATTTAACTTGGTTGTATTTTATTTCTAAAATTTTTACTAAATTTTTCTTATTAATATTTGAGTTAATTATGGTTCCTCACTTTAGTTTAAATATTTTTCCGAACGTTCTAGCTGTCCGGACCGACACCGGTCACCGAAACAGTAGAATGTACAGAGTTGCTACCGGGAGGGTGTTACACATTCTGTGTTTCATGGCTTTCCATGCCATTATGTGACATAATAGTCTTTGGCTATGTTATTTGAGTTGTTACACTCGGGTTTTATCCCCGATAATTATTACAGCTTATTAGTTATTCTGTTGCACACCGGGAGACACAATGTGACCGATGGTGTGATGGTCTGAGGTACTTAGCACCCAGTACCAGTTTACCTATTTATCCAGTCCAGTCGAATAGTATGGGTTACTCGGGCAATGTTAATAAATCTTATCAAATTTAAATTGAATAATACTGCAAAAAATATCAGAAATTAAGTCTACTAAAAAATGTAAACATAAATTCAGCCTGCTTATCTTTATTTTATTTTATTTTATTTTATATTATCACCACTAAGCAGAATTGCTTAGCGCGTCGCTTTTGCCACGCGCAGGTACTGGAGACCTAGCTTGGGAGCCCAGCAGACATCAGACAGGGTGAGCCTTCAGAGCTGCATCCGGAGTTAAGAGTCACCTCACATCTGCACTGCATATGGTCGGACATTAAGATTTTGGGTAGCATTTTGTATTTTTCATTTTGTATTAGTTTTGGATTGTAACTATAAGCTCTTGTAATTATGTAATAATGTAAATATATGAAATTTCATATTATTGAAATTTTCTGTATATTATGTTGAGAAATATTTATGAATGTGCTTCCAGTAATGAAGTGAAAAGAAAAATTTCTGAAAATAGTGTTGTGATTTGAGATTGAGATTTTGAGATTAACTTGAATGTGTATAATGGAGTTTGGATTTGGAAATTATATTGGAAGTGTTTTTAAGCAGGTTCAGAAGAATTGTTTTTCCAATTTATAGCCGGCACTCTGTCGGATTTTCTATAAAATTTGCGAAAAAATTCATATTTATCAAAAATTGAAAATAAATGAATTAAAAGGGATAAATTGTAATAGAACCATGAATTGGTGCTCCAGCACACTGAGTGGCATAACTTGCTCGGCTACACTGTAGACAAGTAAGGGGTGTCACATTTAGTGGTATCAGAGCATCGGTTTAGGCGTTTCTGGGCCTGGATAGAGTGCATACCATTGCATTGTATTTGTAAGTGTTGAGGTGACACTGATGCAGATCTGTTTGTTTTCTTATTTTGAATAGGATATGGATCCTGCTTCGCAAAGAGCAGTTGATGAAGAGGTGGAGAGTCGTGCTCCACCAAGGGGTGAATCTGAGGGTAGGGGAGAATCTACTCCACTGGCAGCTGAGGCACCTGCCCAACCTCAGTTTGCTCTATTTCAGCAAATGACTGAATTCTACCGGCAAATGATGGGGGCAATTTCACCACCACAACCATAGCCACAACCTCCACCTGTACCACAGAAATCTCATCTGGAGAAATTGCGAAAACATGGGGCTGTAGATTTCTTTGGGAATAGGGAGGATGATCCCATGGCCATAGAAAACTGGTTGGATAGAACCATCAGAGTGCTGAAACAGCTAAACTGAACCCCTGAGTAGAACCTGGTGGGTGCTGTCTCCCTACTTCAGGATGATGCATATCAGTGATAGGACATAGTAACCATTGAGGTGCAACCTGAATGGATCACCTAGGAATTCTTCCTCACAGAGTTCAGGAAGAAATATGTGAGCAAAGTGTATTTAGAAAAGCGAAGAAGAGAATTTATTAGTCTGAGACGATGAGGCAACAGTTCCCTCAACTGTTTGCATCACGTAAATTTTAAGGACGAAATTTTTATTAGTGGGGAAAAGTTGTAACATCCTCACTTTAGCTAGTCTGTACAGTCTACTGTTCCAGTGACCAGTGTCAGTCTGGAAAGCTAGAACATTCGGAAAAATATTTAAACTAAAGTGAGAAACCATAATTAACTCAAATATTAATAAGAAAAATTTAGGAAAAATTTTAGAAATAAAATACAACCAAGTTAAATGAGCTGGTGCCCTAGCGATGGGTAACCTAGTGAGAAGTTGTGGTTCTCACAACTAGGAGCCCTAGACTGGGGGAAAAAATTATAAAATAATTTTTACGACTCCAGAGAAGGGTCATTGAGGTTCTTATACCATTAGAATGCCAAGAAAATGCTTAGAAAAATTTTTCAATCGGTACAAACAATTTTGGCTCGTTAAGCCAAACGGAGGTCATTTTGGTCATTTTGTCTTCAGAGATGATTTTTGGCCAACTTGTCCAGTTAAATAAATAATTTATATGACATAAAATATGATTAAATGTTGTTAAAATTTTAATTGAAATTAATTAGATAAGAAATGGAGAGAAAATAAAAGAAAATGGAATTCTGACATCATAGTGATGTCATTAAAGTTTTCCCAACCAATCCAATCTTAACACATGGCATAACTTTATTTAAAAGAGATAAAATGGGTTGGAAAATGAAAAAAAAAAAACAGAACTCTCTTCTTCTTTCTCTCCTTGCCGTCACACACCTTCACCATGGCCAACCTTAGCAAGCTTTCAAAGCTTGATTTCCTTAGTTCTCACCCCACTAAACCCTATACTCCCAACATAAAAAAGTGTTCTTGCATCTTGGTGATTCTTTTAGGAATAAAAAGAAAGGAAAAGAGCAACTCTAGAAAGTGGGAAATCTCACTCCATAGAGGTTAGTGACCTAACCTTGATTTTTACTTTGAATTCATGTTTAAGGACCTTAAGTGAGTGTAAATTACAAAGAAAATTTGATGAAATACCATTGGTATGCTAACCCTAAATTTTGGCAGCCTTGGTAGGGTATGATTGTGATGAGTTTTATAGAATTAATATGCTTGTATGGCTACCCACAATATGTATCTACTAAGTGGATTGATGAAATGAAATGAAAATGCATGGGTTGTAATGTTTGAGTTAGGGTTTGGGATGGAAAATGGGACTTTGACCATGTGATGATGAAAATAGGTTTTAATGGTTAATTAGTGACCATTTGGTTCTGTTTAAATAAAAAATGAAGTGTGTTGAGTAGTGGGATTTGGGTTTGGTGTGGCTACCCTTGGTGACCTGCAGAATTGGACATGAGTCCAGCAGGTTTGGGCTGTAATAACTTGAATTATAGAGGTCCAATTGGTGCAAGGCCAATTGGACATAAAACTAGACACATAATGACACAACTTTGGTGAAGAAACCATGCCCAGAAAACCAAAACAAGTGGACCAAAAGATTGAGCTAATGTGGGTGACCTGCAGTCTGCCTAGGCAAAATGACCAAATAAACAGTGTTTGGTCATTTAGCCATAATTCAGTGTAGAAAAGTCCAATTGACCTGAAATTTTACCAGCTATAAGCTGAGATATAGACCAACAACTTTCATGAAAACCTAACCCAAATTATGACCAGAACATAATCAAAAAGTGAGTTGCAGTCACTGTTCCTACCACTGTAGATTTGGTCAATCCAGAACTTCTGGAAAAACCTTTAATCCGGCCAGTTGTGGTTTTTGGGCCATAACTTAAGTTACAAAACTCCAAATGGAGTGATTCAAAAAAGGAAATGTAACTAGACAAAATAAGGAATAACTTTCATGTTGATCATTTTGCCAAATTCCCACTGTAAAAATGACCAATGGAACAGTAAAGACAAAGCATGAAAACTAAAAATTCTGTCCAATTAACATTAAGCTTAGAAATGGTATTGGCAACCAATACCAACAAATTTTGAATGCAAACTGTGTTGGGAGTATTAAAACTAATGTACCTATTGTCTATGCAAAAGTCAACATTTTTGTTGACTAATGAATGGAATAGTAACACTAAAACTTGAATTTTAAAAATTATGAAACTTAAAAGTGTAAAGTGCCCTAGTATACCTAGCAAGATTGGTTTGGATAGGTTGGCATTCTAATAGGGTTCTATTAGCAGTACTGCATATGGCTTCATGCCATTCTGTGTTTTATGGCTTTCCATGCCATTCTGTGACATAATAATCTTTGGCTATGTTATTTGAGTTGTTACACTCGGGTTTTATTCCTGATAATTATTACAGCTTATTAGTTGTTATGTTGCACACCGGGAGACACAATGTGACCGATGGTGTGATTGTCCGAGGTACTTAGTACCCAGTGCCAGTTTACCCACTTATCCAGTCCAGTCGAATAGCATGGGTTACTCAGGCAATGTTAATAAGTCTTACCAAATTTTAATCGAATAATACAGCAAATAATATCAGAAATTAAATCTACCCAAAAATGTGAACATACATTCTGCTTGCTTATCTTTATTTTATTTTATTTTATTTTATTTTATAATGTCACCACTAAGTAGAATTGCTTAGCGCGTCGCTTTTGCCACGCGCAGGTACTGGAGACCTAGCTAGGGAGCCCAGCAGATATTAGACAGGGTGAGCCTTCAGAGCTGCATCCTGAGTCCAGAGTCACCTCACATCTGCACTGCATATGGTAGGACATTAGGATTTTGGGTAGCATTTTGTATTTTGCATTTTGTATTAGTTTTGGATTGTAACTATAAGCTCTTGTAATTATGTAATAATGTAAATATATGAAATTTGATATTATTGAAATTTTATGTATATAATGTTGAGAAATATTTATGAATGTGCTTCCAGTAATGAAGTGAAAAGAAAAATTTTTGAAAATAGTATTGTGATTTGAGATTGAGATTTTGAGATTGACTTGAATGTGTATAATGGAGTTTGGATTTGGAAATTATATTGGAAGTGTTTTTAAACAGGTTCAGAAGAACTGTTTTTCCAATTTATAGCCAGCACTCTGTCGGATTTTCTATAAAATTTGCAAAAAAATTCAGATTTATCAAAAATTGAAAATAAATGAATTAAAATGGATAAATTGTAATAGAAACATGAATTGGTGCTCCGGCACACTGAGTGGCATAACTTGCTCGGCTACGTTGTACACGAGTAAGGGGTGTCACAAATGAAGAGGGCAGATTATTTTTCCCATTTTTGATTTCTTTTCTCCCTTTTTAATGTATTAGAAATGTGTTTGTTGGCTTGTGATTGGCTGACACAAATTTTATTACATCATGATGATGTAATAATTAAGTTTAAGGTTTTTTTCTATCCTCTTTCTTTATTTATTTTTAGTTAAATATTTATCAATATTAATTCGTATTTGATGTCATATAAATTGCTTATTTAATTGGACAAGTTGGCAAAAAATCATCTCTGAAGATGAATTGACCAAAATGCCCTCCGTTTGGCTTATTGAGCCAAAATCGTCTGTACCGATTGAATAAATTTTCTTAGTATTTTCTTAGCATTCTAATGCTATCTAAGGCTCAACAACTCTTCAATGGAGTCCCGAAATTATGTCATAGAATTTTCCCTCGGGTTTAGGGCTACTAGCTGTGAAAACAGCAACTTCCTGTAGGTCACTCATCGCTATGGCTACGGCTCATTTAACTTGGTTGTGTTTTATTTCCAAAATTTTTCCTTAATTTTTCTTAGCATTATTTGAGTTATTTATGACTCCTCAGTCTAGTCTAAATATAGTTCCAAACATTCTAGCTATCTGGACAGACAATAGTCACCGAAATAGTAGAATGTACGAACTTAGTAAAGCAAGGGTGTTACAATCCTTCTCACAAGTATTTACCACTAGCCTTCTCTCTTGCCACTGGCTAGCCCTATGCCCTTGGTACCATGTTACTGGCCTCCATTTTAATGTCCATGTCTCCTATGGTTTCTAAGGCCCCTTTGAGCAAAGTAAATGGTGTTTTCTACATTGTACAATTGTGTTTACTTTCATATTCCCCAAAGTTATCATATTCTCCATCACCTTTTGTTGATAGTGTATTTGGTATAAGGGTTACATCATTAGCTTGCACATAAGATGAGAGCCAGGTACTAAAATACTTGGCTGAGTTACATGCTTGTCATTTTGCTAGCTTTACTCCTTTTGATGATGCTGAGGACCTTAAGTCTGATGGCCTTCCTTCTTGGCTAATTCACTCTAGAGCTTCTTTCTCTAATGAGCCTATTAATAACTGGGTTTTCATTACTGCCATCAAACATTTGCAAACAAGTACTACCTTTGGCACACATCTGGGTAAAGTAAAGCCTGGACTTGAGCTACACGTGCCCTCACTCTGGTGCTAGCAACTGGGCTTCATCCAGGGTGTCCCTTCTAATATTCTTATTTTGGCCAACCCATCTAATGGTGCCAAAATCGTCATAACCACCAAAGCAGATATGGCTCGTTACTATTTTAAGCCTGAGCAGCTACAAGACATGTGTCGATTGATTCCTCTGGAGTCCAGTGATCCTCACCTTTAAACCTTCTAGACTTGGTGGTCTTCTAGGTTTCATGAAGCTATAGTCAAACCTTTAATTGCAGGTATTTATTGTACTCATCATATTATACTTTATGTTTCTATTATTCACCTTTGCTATTTGTTTTAGGTCTTTTGCCATGATCTTTTTCCTTTACTATAGCATAAAAGACAGCCTCCATAAGGGCTATGCTTTCCTTTAAGAAACAGAAGGCCACTCCGTCTCAACTAGACCTCCCTCTAATGAAAAAAATAAAGACACTAGCCAAGAATTTTAGGCCTAAGATCCGAAAGTTTCTTCCTCCCTAGAAAAAAATAGGAAAAGAGCCCTCCTCTACCTCTTATCAGAAGTTCAGGCTGACATGTGCCCAAAGGTAAGAAGCCTCAGACTTCTCTTGTTGTGCCGGTAGAGATTTCAAATGCTAATGGTGCTGACACAGAGACCTCTTCAGGTTCTGATACTACTTTCACTAGAGATGCTTTCACTAAACAATGTTCAGATGCTCATGAGGGATAGGGTATTACTAGCGATCAAAATGATCATGCCACTTAAGAAGTGGTAGATACCGGAGATGATGAACACTTGGAGATATTCCTTCATCCATTTCCCCTATTCTATGCACCATTCTGTTTACTAATGTTTGATTCTATAACTTCAGCTAAGACATACTTTAGCTTATATAAGTTCCTGCTACTTCCACACCACTTCCAACAATCACCTTTACTCCTAGCTCGTTTGTCGTTATGAGTCACACAATTACTGTGATTGATGTGGTTGACCCTCTCTAAAACTTCTCCTTTCTAACCAAGTTCTTTAGTAGCTCCACCAACACTCACCTTATAGCTAAGCCTTCTAAGATCTTAGTCACAATGGCTAAGAAAAAACTACATTATTTGTTATTTTTAGAACTTGGTTCATACATGGAGGAGTAATAGTGGTCATTACTGCTTTTAGATTTGTCCATTTTATTGTAGTAGGCTCACAACTTCAGGATGCCAAGGCACAAATCACTGAGATTCATCCTACCTACACTCAAAAGAGCAAGTCTCTACATCACTTTTAATTTCCATCACTGCCTTCACTACACGCCATACTGAGTTTAAGGAGCTTGTTCAAAAGATCAGTCTTATATGGCCCAGGCTAGGGAGAGAAAGAGAAGACAAAGTAAAAGCTATTAGGAAAAGGGTGACTAGCCTAGATGAGTAGATAGTTCGCCTGAAGGTTGTGATTACAGAACTTAAGGCAAAAGAGACTTTGCTTCTAGAGTTGGAGGAGAACTTTTTTATTGATCACATGATTGATAGAGGCATTATCTTATTTTAGGGTGAGGCCTTAAGGGAGTTAACTGCACCTGCATAAGTTATGATTAAAGAGCATCAGTCCTACTAAAAATTTGTAGCTTCTTATTGAGATCGTTGGGCAGTGCTTTGTGATTTTATTCTAACCCTCTAGTAGACTTGGCATTTGATACTCGGTTTTGCTTAGATAACAACTTTATTGGTTTTGCATGCAGTGCATTTAAATTTTTTTATGATATCTTTAACTTTGACACCTATATTGTGGAATGGTAAGCCATATGTTGACTTTTTTATTCATATATCTTGCAAGTGGCTCAAAAAGCTAACTTTAATTACATAGCTTTGTCTTAACTACATGTGATTACATTGAAAATGTAGTCATTATGTCAACTTCACTATATTGCCTATGCAAGAATCCTATGCAAACCGTGGGGTCAGCTTTAATGAGGTTGTGGGTCAGCCTTAATTATTCTCTTCTACTTGTTTTTCTTGCATTTTCCTTATAGTAGGAAAGTATTTCTTCAAGTGCCTGCCATTGATTGACTTTTATGTGGCTCACTTATAAGACTTTCCAATCTCCTGTTGTTAGTAGTATGCCCTAGAGCATATCATTTAGTATGTATCTTGTACATATTTTTAATAATAAAAGGCATTTCCACTTTTCCGTTTACATAATATATTTATGTGTAATAGAAAAGGTCCATTGATATTTTGTTAGAAATATTATTCTTAAGTTGTTAAGAATATGAGTGACAATATTTCTAGCACAAAGTATCATAAATAGGTTCACAATCGAGGATACTTCATAATAAGGACATGACTTATCCAGAAAGATTGTATTCATGTTTGTTCCCAAGTTATTTATATGAGATATAAATAAGATGGAATGGTGAGTCTCATGCCATATAACAAACATGATAGGCACTTATAAATGATAAGTAGGCCGAACCAGTGACACTTATAACAAGCACATGGAGTTTACTCTTGTCAATGTTTTGTCATAAATCATATCAGTGCATATAATCTTTAGACCTGAGATATACAGTTATCTTGTATATAGGTAGTTTGAGTTTGATCTTGCTTTCATACTTGTACTATGTATGGGTATATGGGCATGTGTTGGCTCACGCTAGTTATATATGGAGGTAGGTGTTGATCAAGATGGAATCTGTTCCTCTAAGTAAATAGAGATAAAATCCTATGTTCATTTAATTGTTCTTGATGTTTCAAGTTCTGGCCAGACAGATAGATTTATTGAGAAAAGAGTTTACGATGAGAAAAATCTTTTAATCAAGAACTGGAATTAAAAGAGAACATAATATTCATAGCAAATGGAGTTTGACATAAACCATGACTCGGCTTGAGTTGGGATTTTGTAACAGAGAGATTCTAGTGCATGGTAACATATGATTATAGGTTCATTTAAGGTAAACCTTATTACTAATTGGGTGGCCATGACATGCTATGCTAGGTGTTAACCATGGTCTATGAGGTTCATAAAATGATTTAGAGAAATCATTTATGGTAAGAAAGAGTTCTGATGATATTAAGAGTTGATATCATGTCTCATTGCCAATTAGTGATGAGCCTAGTAAGTCACACACATACACAAGTTATAACCTATTTAAATATGATTTAATTAATTAATTAAATAGTTTAATTTATTAATTAAATAGATTTGGTTGCAATTAAATTGCAAAGTCCATAGCATGACTTGAAACCAAATCTAGATTATTGGATGTATAATATAAATTAAATTTATATTTAAAGTGTTTAAATATGAATTTAATTAATGAGAAATTAATTAATAGAGATTAATTAATTAATTTATATTTGATATAAATTAATTAGAAGAAGAAAAATAATTATTTTGGGTTGAGAACTCAAAATTAAGACACAGGGGCATTTTGGTCATTTTGCAGTGTGACACGTGGCACCATGAGATGGTGACACATGGCATAACACATAAGCTTGCCAAATGTTTTTTTTAATCATGTAAGATGATTAAAATCAAGATTAAATATAGGTTTGACACTTGGCACAATGTGATTGGGTCACTTAAACCTAGAGCTAATCAAAAGGTGACATGTGGCTAGGGTTTAATGTGTTAACCTAGCTATTTAAGTGTGGTTATGTAAAGAAAACATAACCAGCAGCCTCTCCTCTCATATGTCACGCCACTTTGAGCCTCTCCAGCAATTTCTCTTCATCTCTCATCAATTCAAAGAGATTAGCCATCAATCTCTTGAATTAAGAACACTAGAAATTGTTTCTAGTGACCACAATACATCTCTAATCTCTTAAAAGGCAGAACTTGAATTTCTAATTAATAGAAAAGGCTTTAGAAGCTGTTCAAGGGCTGCCATAGGTGTTTTTGGTGTGGACAAGCTAGAGGGACAACATCTGGTGTCCTGAAGACGAATCTCAAAGGCGCAGACACGCTGCAGCACATCAAGAGGTTAGTGTAATCGTTCTTGATTTAATCTAGGGTTCTAAAATTAATCTGATTAATTTTAAAATCTTAAATGGCAAATACAGATCCAAAAACATATTAAAAGAGTTTTAATATGTTGTTTATCATTGAAATCAAATAGATAAAAATAAATCTTGCATGGTGCATGTGACCCTAGGTGAAAATTTTTGAATTCAATGGTATAATCTTGTGTTTTTCACGCTTCCGTTCCTTCAATTGGTATCAGAGCCACTATATTTGCCATTTAGATTGTTGATTATATAATTTAATTGTGTGTTTGATCATGAGATCAAGAGATTCGTTGCTGGTTGGATCATGAGATGTGGCGTCACACATGGTGAAGCCACCATTGGTGGCGGCAACAATGGTTCCTTGGGTGGTTCAAGGTTTGGCTTTTAATTCTGCAATTGTTGTATGATCTAAGGCCTATTCTTTGACTAATTAAAGTGTTTAATTAGTTGTTTTAATCACACAATTAAATTATGATTCAAATCAGAATTTTAAAAATTGTTTGAATGTGATTCAAATCTGAATTTTAAAAGTTGTTTGAATGTGATTCAAATCTGAATTTTTAAAGTTGCTTGAATCATATTTAAATCTGATTTTTTAAAATTGATTCAATAAAATTCAGATCTGATTTTTAAAAAAATATTTGAATGTGATTCAAATCTGATTTTTTAAAAAATGTTTGAATGTGATTCAAATCTGAATTTTTGAAGTTGTTTGAATGTGATTCAAATCTGAATTTTTAAATTTGTTTGAATAAGATTCAAATCTGAATTTTTAAATTTATTTGAATCATATTCAAATCTAGATTTTTAAGTTGAATATGAGATATTCAATTTAATTTAAGTATGTATGTTTTATTTAATTGTTAAATAGTGATATGCATGATGGATGATCATGGACTATAAAAGACCAATGTGATTGGATTTATTTCTTTTATGTTTCTTTGGGATTGTAAATTAATTAATTTATTTTAATTTATTTTGGGCATGTATTATTAAGTTTGTAATATTTTTGGGTTGTAATTTCATTTATTTAAGTTCTTGTAAATTCGCCTTGGTATGCCAAGGATTACTATGTAATATTGGATTGCAAGAAGTTCAAGGAGGTCAAGAGCATTGGTGGGACCAGTGGGAGAATTCAATATCAAGTGTTGATTATGTACTCCTTCAGCAACTCTTGTAAAATGAATGAATGAAATGCACCTAGGAATGCCCGATTCAATTCTTGGTGGCTCGAATTGAATCCCTTAGAAAGTCCATGATCATACCATATTTACTGCTTATCCATGAATGCATGAGATGTATGGGAATGTATGCAATTATATGATATATGCATGCTAAATGGATAATGTGCAAAGTGAGACCTTAATAGTATTTAGGATGGCTATAAAATCTTCCAAACAAATGATTAAGTTGGAAATGCTATAATTAAAGTAATTATAACATAAGCCCTCCATTGGGGCAATTATTTTAAGAAATTTTAAATAGTTGCATGAGATGCAATTAATTTAAGAGATTTTCTTAAGAATAATTGTTAAGCATGAGATGTTGTAAATATGTAAATGGTTTGGTGGCCAATATTGGATGTACCTGAGGACATTAAAATTATTTGCATAATTACGGCTCAATGGGATCAACTTAACTAATGCAAGATAAGTCAATATTGGATGTACACGAGATTTTGAGCATTAGGGGCTAGCAAAGGCATGAACCTCAAATGAGATGTGATGGGCAAGGAGGTGCTCACGTATAGTTTATTGTAATTCCAATAATGGATGTACCTGAGGATGATCAA
Source organism: Hevea brasiliensis (assembly GCF_030052815.1). Classification (NCBI taxonomy): domain Eukaryota; kingdom Viridiplantae; phylum Streptophyta; class Magnoliopsida; order Malpighiales; family Euphorbiaceae; genus Hevea; species Hevea brasiliensis. Next base: position 29,158,790 of record NC_079494.1, on the reverse strand, counting down.
TAGAATTATAAGAATTCAATCACCCACTAGAAATCCATCCAACTAGGATTTCCGTTTTCTACTTTGGAAGTGTAGGATTCGCTAAGTTAGTGGGAGGACCAATTTGATTAAAAGACCATAATCATTTTGGTTAATTACATGATACATTTACTAATTAATCTGGTTATTTTCTGCAATTAATTTTTTGATAAAAATGAGCACAAAACAACCACCACCATCCAATATCCTTGCAAGCATACTTGATCACAACAGTTTGACAGGACCTAATCATGCGATTGGCTAAGAAATTTGAAACTTGTCCTGAACCTTGAACATATAGGATATGTTCTAGATTCAAATGTTCCTGGTCCCTTACCTCCAGAGGCCACACAAGAGGAACATGAAACTTTGGACAAGTGGAAGGAGCATGATATGAGAGCTAAGTGTTACATGCTTGCTTCTATGAGTAATGAGTTACAGAAGCAACATGAGAACATGCAGAGTGCGAGTGAGATCCTCCTTCACCTACAAGAGTTGTATGGTAAGCCTGGCAGAATGCTAGGTATGAGATATCTAGACAGCTATTCCGTATGAGGATGTCTGAGGGACAGAATGTTGGGGATCATGTCCACAAGATGATTCGGCTGATTGAGCAGTTGGAACATCTTGACTTCAACATGGATTTCCAACTACAAACGGATTTGATCCTTGATCCCTTCACGAGTCTTTTGGGAATTTTGTGACAAATTTCCATATGACTAAACAGAATGCACCTTAGCTGAATTACTCAACATGCTGGTTATTGCCCAAAAGAATATGCCAGGCAATAAAGGAAAAGAGGTAGCTTTGGTTGCATCTTCTTCTGCTGGAAAGTCCAACAAGAAGAAGGGCAATAAGAAAAAGAAACCTCAGATTCCTGGTCCTTCTAAGAAAATAGCTAAACAGAAAAGGAAGACTAAAGCTGACAAAGGCAAAGGAAAGTGTTTCTTTTGGCAACAGAAAAGTGTTTCTATTGCCAGAAAGAAAGTGTTTCCAACGGCAGTGTAGCAATCTAAATGAATGCAATGCCATAATGAAAATCAACTCAAGTTCAAAATATATTTGGCACTTAAGGTTATGTCATGTTGCAGAAGATAGGATTGCAAAATTGGAGAAAATGGGGATTCTATCCTTATTGGGCTCTGAGCCTACTCTAACTTGTGAATCTTGCCTTCAAGGCAAAATGACTAGATCACCCTTTGTTGGACAAGGGCTAAGAGCTGAAAATATTTTGGAACTAATACATAGTGATGTATGTGGTCCGTTTAAAGAAATGGCTAGAGGGGGCTTTCATTATTTTATTACCTTTACTGATGATAAATCAAGGTTTGGGTATTTGTATTTGATGAAATACAAACATGAATCCTTTGAAAAGTTTAAGGAATTTAAATCTGAAGTAGAAAATCAAACAGGAAAAAGTATTAAAGCTCTTCGATCAGATCGTGGAGGTGAATATTTGAGTACTGAATTTGATGAATACTTGAGAGAGCATTGCATTGTTTCTCAGCTGACTCCTCCAGGAACGCCACAGCTGAATGGTGTATCTGAAAGGAGAAATCGTACTCTATTGGATATGGTACGTAGTATGATGAGTTATACTAATATGCCAATCTCCTTTTGGGGATTTGCATTAGAATCAGCTTTGTATATTCTGAATAGGATTCCATTAAAATCGTTTCTTCCACACCTTTTGAGATATGGCATGGAAGATTAACAAGTCTTAATGATGTTTATATTTGGGGTTGTCCGACTTATATCAAAAAGTGAACACCGATAAATTGGAGACCGGATCGAGAAAAGGTCGATTTGTTGGATATCCAAAAGATAGTTTTGGATATTATTTTTATTTGCCTACTTCACAAAAGGTTGTGATAAGTAGAGATGCCACATTTCTTGAACAACAGTTTGTTCAAGAAGGAGGCAAAGGAAGGCAAATAGAGTTAGAATTGGAGAATTCTGACCAACCAATGCATCGATGGATATAGATCCATCTAGTCAACCTATACCCATTGATGAAACATCTACACAAATTGTTCCTCATAGAACAACCAGGTATCTCACCCACCGGTGAGATATGGTTTTCTTCATGAAGAAGAACAAGAGTTGTCTACTCATGAAGAAGTAGATCATGGAGATGATCCACTTACCTATGAAGAAGCTATATCAGATATAGACTCTTCAAAATGGATTGATGCTATGAAATCCGAGATTGATTCCATGTATAAGAATCAAGTTTGGGATCTTATTGACCCACCTAAAGGTATTGTACCTATAGGGAACAAATGGGTTTTCAAGAAGAAAATTGGTTCTGATGGAAAGGTAGAGACCTATAAGGCAAGGCTAGTAGCGAAAGGGTTTCGCCAAAGGCAAGGAATAGACTATGAAGAGACTTTCTCGCCTGTTGCCATGCTTAAATCAATTAGGATTTTATTAGCAATAGCTGCATACTATGATTATGAGATTTGGCAGATGGATGTCAAAAGCGACTTTTCTCAATGGATACATTGAAGAAAACATTTTCATGGAACAACCTAAGGGATTTGAATCTCAAGATGGTTCCAAGGTATGCAAGCTAAAGCGATCCATTTATGGGTTGAAACAAGCTTCGAGGAGTTGGAACATCCGTTTTGATGAAGCCATTAAATCTTTTGGTTTTATCAAAAATGAGGATGAGCCATGTGTATATAAGAAGGTTAGTGACAGTGCTATCACTTTCTTTGTCTTATATGTGGATGACATACTGTTGATGGGTAATGATACAGGTATGTTGACGACTATAAAGGTATGGTTGTCAAATACATTCTCCATGAAATACTTAGGGGAGGAAACCTATATTCTTGGGATTCGCATCTATAGAGATAGAGCGAAAAGAATAATTGGTTTATCCCAAAGTCTATACTTGGAAAAGGTGTTAAAGAGGTTTAACATGCTTGATTCCAAGAGAGGATTGTTACCAGTGAGACATGGTATCCACCTTTCTAAAGAGATGTCTCCAAAGACACCTGAAGAAAGAGATAAGATGGCCAGGATTCCATATGCTTCGGCTATTGGAAGTTTAATGTATGCAATGTTGTGTACTAGGCCGGATATCGCATATCTTTGTTAGTTTGACTAGCGGTATCAATCCAATCCAGTTTGGAACATGGATAGTCACAAGAATATCCTTAAGTACTTGAGAAGAACTAAGTATTTATTCTTGATTTATGGAGGTGGAGACTTGCAATTGGATGGTTACACTGATTCTGATTTCCAATCAGATATCGATGATAGAAAGTCTACCTCTGGATATGTGTTCATTTGTAATGGAGGTGCAGTCAGTTGGAAGAGTTCCAAGCGAGCACGCATTGCAGATTCCACTCATCGAGGTCGAGTATATTCGCATCGAATCTTTGCAAAAGAAGCTGTTTGGATAAAGAAGTTCGTGATGAACTTACAGTAGTTCCTTCCATTGAGTCGCGGTTCCACTACACCGTGACAATAATGGAGCGATCATCTGAGCTAAGGAACTAAGGTCTCACACAAAATCCAAACACACAGAAAGGCACTACCACATTATCAGAGATATAGTTGGGCAAGGCGATATAGCCATGCAGAAAAATAACATCAGCTGAAAAATTCACCTGATCCATTCACTAAGCCTTTGTCACAAGCTCAGTTAGACTGACATCTTGAGAAGATGGGTCTAAGATATTGTAATGAATGGCTCTAGTGCTAGTGGGAGATTGTTAGTAGTATGCCCTAGAGCATATCATTTAGTATGTATCTTGTACATATTTTTAATAATAAAAGGCATTTCCACTTTTCCGTTTACATAATATATTTATGTGTAATAGAAAAGGTCCATTGATATTTTGTTAGAAATATTATTCTTAAGTTGTTAAGAATATGAGTAACAATATTTCTAGCACAAAGTATCATAAATAGGTTCACAATCGAGGATACTTCATAATAAGGACATGACTTATCCGTAAAGATTGTATTCATGTTTGTTCCCAAGTTATTTATATGAGATATAAATAAGATGGAATGGTGAGTCTCATGCCATATAACAAACATGATAGGCACTTATAAATGATAAGTAGGTGAACCGGTGACACTTATGACAAGCACATGGAGTTTACTCTTGTCAATGTTTTGTCATAAATCATATCGTGCATATAATCTTTAGACACGAGATAGCACAGATTATCTTGTATATAGGTAGTTTGAGTTTGATCTGCTTTCATACTTGTACTATGTATGGGTATATGGGCATGTGTTGGCTCACGCTAGTTATATATGGAGGTAGGTGTTGATCAAGATGGAATCTGTTCCTCTAAGTAAATAGAGATAAAATCCTATGTTCATTTAATTGTTCTTGATGTTTCAAGTTCCTGGCCAGGACAGATAGATTTATTCAGAAAAGAGTTTCTGATGAGAAAAATCTTTTAATCAAGAACTGGAATTAAAAGAGAACATAATATTCATAGCAAATGGAGTTTGACATAAACAATGACTCGGCTTGAGTTGGGATTTTGTATGAGAGAGATTCTAGTGCATGGTAACATATGATTATAGGTTCATTTAAGGTAAACCTTATTACTAATTGGGTGGCCATGGCATGCTATGCTAGGTGTTAACCATGGTCTATGAGGTTCATAAAATGATTTAGAGAAATCATTTATGGTAAGAAAGAGTTCTGATGATATTAAGAGTTGATATCATGTCTCATTGCCAATTAGTGATGAGCCTAGTAAGTCACACACATACACAAGTTATCACCTATTTAAATATGATTTAATTAATTAATTAAAGAGTTTAATTGATTAATTAAATAGATTTGGTTTGCAATTAAATTGCAAAGTCCCTAGCATGACTTGAAACCAAATCTAGATTATTGGATGTATAATATAAATTAAATTTATATTTAAAGTGTTTAAATATGAATTTAATTAATGAGAAATTAATTAATAGAGATTAATTAATTAATTTATATTTGATATAAATTAATTAGAAGAAGAAAAATAATTATTTTGGGTTGAGAACTCAAAATTAAGACACAGGGCATTTTGGTCATTTTGCAGTGTGACACGTGGCACCATGAGATGGTGACACATGGCATAACACATAAGCTTGCCAAATGTTTTTTTTAATCATGTAAGATGATTAAAATCAAGATTAAATATAGGTTTGACACTTGGCACAATGTGATTGGGTCACTTAAACCTAGAGCTAATCAAAAGGTGACATGTGGCTAGGGTTTAATGTGTTAACCTAGCTATTTAAGTGTGGTTATGTAAAGAAAACATAACCAGCAGCCTCTCCTCTCATATGTCACGCCACTTTGAGCCTCTCCAGCAATTTCTCTTCATCTCTCATCAATTCAAAGAGATTAGCCATCAATCTCTTGAATTAAGAACACTAGAAATTGTTTCTAGTGTCCTGTTTACATCTCTAATCTCTTAAAAGGCAGAACTTGAATTTCTAATTAATAGAAAAGGCTTTAGAAGCTGTTCAAGGGCTGCCATAGGTGTTTTTGGTGTGGACAAGCTAGAGGGACAACATCTGGTGTCCTGAAGACGAATCTCAAAGCGCAGAACATTGCAGACATCAAGAGGTTAGTGTAATCGTTCTTGATTTAATCTAGGGTTCTAAAATTAATCTGATTAATTTTAAAATCTTAAATGGCAAATACAGATCCAAAAACATATTAAAAGAGTTTTAATATGTTGTTTATCATTGAAATCAAATAGATAAAAATAAATCTTGCATGGTGCATGTGACCCTAGGTGAAAATTTTTGAATTCAATGGTATAATCTTGTGTTTTTCACGCTTCCGTTCCTTCACCTGTAAGACTAGCCAACTAATAGGCATTGTCTATGAGTACCTAATGTGCTTAGAAGGGTCCTTCCCAGTATGGAGACCATTTGCCAAACTTCTTGTCTTTAGTACCAATAAGTAACATGGTTTTCTAGAGTAGGTCTACTTGTTGATGCCTCCAAATCCTTTTATTATAGATCCTTGACACTTTCCTCTTTTGTGTAGCTATATGATTAAATGCCTGCATGTGCACTTCATCCAAGTCTTCTAATTCCATGGCCATAGCCTGAGTATAGTCATCTAGAGTAAGGAATGAAGGAACTACTACTTCCATTGGGAAAATTGAATCATGCCCATACGTCAAGGCAAAAGCACTTGTCTGCGTGGTATCTTGCTTAGAAGTCCTGTATGCGCACAAGGTCTTTAACAATAGCAAATGCCACTCTTTTGGGTTTTGGAGAATCATTTTCTCCAGGATACCAATTAGGACCTTGTTGGATGCTTCTACCTATTTATTAGCCTGAGCATAGTATGGAGCTAAGGTGAGAAACTTTATACCATAGTCTTCTGCAAGGTCTCTCATATCTTATCCAATGAGCATTATTCCCTAGTCAGCAATAATGGTTGAAGGGATTCCAAACTTATGAACAATATGCTTTTTGATGAATTCAATCGTATCGCTCTATTCCATCTTCTTTGCAAGTACTACCTCTACCCTCTTGGTGAAGTAATATGTTGCTATAATAATAAAATTATGCCCCCTTAATGGTGCTAGATGAATTTTACCAATGAGGACGGTACTCATTGTGTAACACCCTTCCGGTAACCACTCCGTACATCCTACTGTTTCGGTGACCAGTGTCGGTCCGGACAGCTAGAATGTCCGGAAAAATATTTAAACTAAAGTCAGGAACCATAATTAACTCAAATATTAATAAGAAAAATTTGGTAAAAATTTTAGAAATAAAATACAACCGAGTTAAACGAGTTGGTGCCCAAGCGATGGGTAACCAGAGGGAAGTTGCGGTTCTCACAACGAGGAGCCCTAGACCCGGGGGAAAAATTATAAAATAATTTTTGGGACTCTAGAGAAGGGTTACTGAGGTTCCCATTGCATTAGAATGCCAAGAAAATATTTAGAAAAATTTTTCAACCGGTACAGCCAATTTTGACCCGTTAAGCCAAATGGAGGGCATTTTAGTCATTTCGCCTTTAGAGGTGATTTTTGGCCGACTTGTCCAGTTGAGTAAATAATTAATATGACATAAAATATGGATAAACATTACTAGAAATTAAATTGAAGATGAGTAGTGGAGGAAATAAAAGAAAGTGAGGAAAAAGCTTATTTATGATATCATGGTGATGTCATTAAGAAAACTATGACCAATCACAATTAAGCCATCATTTGACTAACTAATAAAGAGACTAAATGAAGACCAAATAACCAAAAATTACAGCAGCCATCACCCTCTTCCTCATGCAGCCGAAATCCCTTCCCTCCTCCCTCCATTGATGTTCAATCAAGCAAGCTTAATTTCTCCCTTGTTTCACCACAAAACCCTAACCTCTCTTCATTAAAATTTTACCCCACACCTTAAACAACCTTTTGGCAGCCTAGAAAGTGAAGGAAAGTGAAGTTTAGAGTTGGGAAAAATCTGCCCTATTCAAGGTTAGTGCATTAGATACTTAAAACTCTTTATTTTTATGATTTATAACTTGAATTGAGTAAGAATTGTAACTAAAATAAACAAGAATTATGTGTATACATACTATGAATTTTCGGCAGCCCTTGTGAAGGAATTATTTTGATTGGTTTGATGGACTTAGAGTGAACTAGAGCTTATGTTTAAAGTGCATACCTATACATATACAAAGAAAGAAAGAGTTAAGTAAGGAATTTGTGAAAACTCATATGGGAATTAGGGTTTTGAGAAGTGAAAAATTGATTTGGCTTAGGAAATTATTAGAGAACATTTTAATGGTCAATTAGTGACCATTTTAGGTAAGTTGACTACAATTTGGACTGAGAAATAGTATGGCAAAGTGAAGGTGTAAGCTGCCTTATGACAACAGCAATGGACTAAAATTTCAGTCCAATTACACAGCCATAACTTTGGCTGTGTTGATCCAATTGGTGTTTGGCCAATTGGACATGAAACTAGGCTTATAATGGCACATTTTTGCTGAAGAAACCATGCCTAAAAGACCAAAGCAAGAGGACCAAAACTTGGCCCCAATCCAGATACCCTGCAACTGATTCTGCAAAATGACCAAATGAACAGTTGGCCATAACTCACTGTAGATTTGGTCAATTGACCTGAAATTTTTAAAGCAACAAGTTAAGACATATACAAACAACTTTCATGAAGGAACCTACCCCAAATTATGGCCAGAACCCATCCAACCAAGTGACTCTAGTTACTATTTATGTTATTGTAGATATGGTCAATTCTGCAGATGGGCAATCCGGCCAGCTGTGGTTTTTGGACCATATCTGGAGCTACAAAACTCCAAATGGTGTGATTCAAATAAGGAAATTAAACTAGACAAAATAAGGAACAACTTTCATGCTTGTCATTTCCTCAAATTCCCACTGCAACAGGGCCCAATGGAACAGTAAAGTTGGGTCTCAAAAACTGAAATTTCTGCCCTCTTGGAATTAAGTTGAGAAATGGAAATGGCAATCAATTCCAACAAGTTTTAAATACAAAATGTGGTATGTTTGGGGTGTTAAAACCAATACACCTATTTTCTATCCAAAAGTCAACATTTTTGTTGACCAATGAGGTGAATAGTGACATCAAAACTTGAAATGCACAAATTGAAGAATTTAAAAGTTTCAAATGCCCTAGTATACCTAACATGATTGGGTTGGATAGTTTGGCATGCCAATAGGGTTCAGTTAGCAGTACTGCACATGGCGATATGCCATTTGGTGATTTTATGGCTTTTAGCCATTCTGACTTTGTATTGAGACTTGGCCTTGTGCCTGATGTTATCTGACTTATTAGATGTTACATTGCTGCACCGGAGATGCATATGTGACCGATGGTGTGACGGCGAGGTACTAGGTACCCGATGCGGTTACTCGTTATCGATCCGATTATCTAGTGTAGGTTACTTGGGCAACCAAATGAATGAAAGTGAACAAAGTTAATGAATTAATGTATATACTCATACTAAACAAATGAATCATACACATTCCCTACATATTTGTTTTCTTGCTATTTTCTTTTATTTTATTATTGCACCACTAAGCATTATTGCTTAGCGCGTTGCTTTTGCCACGCGTAGGTACTGGAGATACAGATCGTGAGCCCAGTAGACCGCAGACTGGGTGAGTCTATCCTGCAGTTCTGCTCAGTGTCCGTGTCACCTCAACTTCTGCAGTGCATTGGTAGGACACTAGGTGTCATTTTGACATTTTGTAACTAAATTTTGATTTTCTCATATGAAATTAAACTTGTGTAATGTATATTGATGTTTATGTAAATTATGAAAATTGTATTTGTGAATGGAAAAGTAAATGTTTATTTGTGATTTATATGTGATCATCACATGTGATGGATGAATGAGAATTGAAATTGAAATGTTGAGATCTTGATATTGAGTTTTGTGATGATATTGGAGTTGAGAATGAATGAATTTGTTTATTGGAAGTGTTTTTCACAGGTTCCGAAGAACTGTTTTCTCCATTTTTAGCCGGTACTCTGCCGGATTTTCTTTAAAATTTACGGAACCTCAAATAAATTATAATTTCAATAAATGACTTAAATGAGTTATATTTTACAAGTTATATTCAAAATTTTGCTGAAAATTAATTAGGGTATATTAGAGGGTGCCGGTACACCGTGTGGCATTACTTACTCGGGTATACTGTACACGGGTAAGGGGTGTCACATTTAGTGGTATCAGAGCACAGTTTAGGCATTTCTGGGCCTAGATTGAGTCCATACCATGCGTTGCATTTGTAAGAGTCGAGGTGACACTAATGCAGATCTGTTTGTCTTTCTTATTTTGAATAGGATATGGATCCTTCATCTCAGAGAGCAGTCGAGGAGGAAGTGGAGAGTCATGCTCCACCTGCAGCACGGTGAGGCGGGGGTAGGGAGAACCTACTCCACGGCTCAAGCGAGCACCTCAGCCTCCACAGGCCATGTTCCAACAAATGGCCGACTTCTTTAGACAAATGGCCGGAGTAATGCCAGCACTGCCACCACCACCAGCTCCACAGCAGAAATCACACCTGAAAAGGCTAAGAAAGTTTGGGGCGGTGGATTTCTTCGGCAAAAGAGAAGATGACTTGGCCCCAATCCGGATACCCTACAAATGATTCTGCAGAATGACCAAATGAACAGTAACTGTTCATTTGGCCATAACGCACTGTAGATTTGGTCAATTGACCTGAAATTTTTAAAGCAACAAGTTAAGACATATACAAACAACTTTCATGAAGGAACCTACCCCAAATTATGGCCAGAACCCATCCAACCAAGTGACTCTAGTTACTGTTTATGTTACTGTAGATATGGTCAATTCTGCAGATGGGCAATCCGGCCAGCTGTGGTTTTTGGACCATATCTGGAGCTACAAAACTCCAAATGGAGTGACTCAAAAAAGGAAATTCAACTAGACAAAATAAGGAACAACTTTCATGTTTGTCATTTCCTCAAATTCCCAACAATGAGGCCCAATGGAATAGTAAAATTGGGTCTCAAAAACTGAAATTTTTGCCCTCTTAGAATTAAGTTGAGAAATGGAAATGGCATTCAATTCCAACAAGTTTTAAATACAAAATGTGGTATGTTTGGGGTGTTAAAACCAATACATCTATTTTCTATCCAAAAGTCAACATTTTTGTTGACCAATGAGGTGAATAGTGACATCAAAACTTGAAATGCACAAATTGAAGAACTTAAAAGTTTCAAATGCCCTAGTATACCTAACATGATTGGGTTGGATAGTTTGGAATGCCAATAGGGTTCAGTTAGCAGTACTGCACATGGCGATATGCCATTCGGTGATTTTATGGCTTTTAGCCATTCTGACTTTGTATTGAGACTTGGCCTTGTGCCTGATGTTATTACAGCTTATTAGCCGCTACATTTGCCTGGAAAAGCATATGTGACCGATGGTGTGACGGCGAGGTACTAGGTACCCAAAGTGCGGTTACCGTTATCCATCCGATTGTCTAGTGTAGGTTACTTGGGCAACCAAATGAATGAAAGTGAACAAAGTTAATGAATTAATGTATATACTCATACTAAACAAATGAATCATACACATTCCCTACATATTTGTTTTCTTGCTATTTTCTTTTATTTTATTATTGCACCACTAAGCATTATTGCTTAGCGCGTTGCTTTTGCCACACGTAGGTACTGGAGATACAGATCGTGAGCCCAGTAGACCGCAGACTGGGTGAGTCTATCCTGCAGTTCTGCTCAGTGTCCGTGTCATCTCAACTTCTGCAGTGCATTGGTAGGACACTAGGTGTCATTTTGACATATTGTAACTAAATTTTGATTTTCTCATATGAAATTAAACTTGTGTAATGTATATTGATATTTATGTAAATTATGAAAATTGTATTTGTGAATGGAAAAGTAAATGTTTATTTGTGATATATATGTGATCATCACATGTGATGGATGATTGAGAATTGAAATTGAAATGTTGAGATCTTGATATTGAGTTTTGTGATGATATTGGAGTTGAGAATGAATGAATTTGTTTATTGGAAGTGTTTTTCACAGGTTCCAAAGAACTGTTTTCTCCATTTTTAGCTGGTACTCTGCCAGATTTTCTTTAAAATTTACGGAACCTCAAATAAATTATAATTTTAATAAATGACTTAAATGAGTTATATTTTACAAGTTATATTCAAAATTTTGCTGAAAATTAATTAGGGTATATTAGAGGGTGCCGGTACACCGTGTGGCATTACTTACTCGGGTATACTGTACACGGGTAAGGGGTGTCACATTTAGTGGTATCAGAGCACAGTTTAGGCATTTCTGGGCCTAGATTGAGTCCATACCATGCGTTGCATTTGTAAGAGTCGAGGTGACACTAATGCAGATCTGTTTGTCTTTCTTATTTTGAATAGGATATGGATCCTTCATCTCAGAGAGCAGTCGAGGAGGAAGTGGAGAGTCATGCTCCACCTGCAGCAGCTGAGACTGGGGGTAGGGGAGAACCTACTCCACCAGCTCAAGCAGAGCCTGCTCAGCCTCCACAGGCCATGTTCCAACAAATGGCCGACTTCTTTAGACAAATGGCCGGAGTAATGCCAGCACTGCCACCACCACCAGCTCCATAGCAGAAATCACACCTGAAAAGGCTAAGAAAGTTTGGGGCGGTGGATTTCTTCGGTAAAAGAGAAGATGACTTGGCCCCAATCCGGATACCCTACAAATGATTCTGCAGAATGACCAAATGAACAGTAACTGTTCATTTGGCCATAACGCACTGTAGATTTGGTCAATTGACCTGAAATTTTTAAAGCAACAAGTTAAGACATAGACAAACAACTTTCATGAAGGAACCTATCCCAAATTATGGCCAGAACCCATCCAACCAAGTGACTCTAGTTACTATTTATGTTACTGTAGATATGGTCAATTCTGCAGATGGGCAATCCGGCCAGCTGTGGTTTTTGGACCATATCTGGAGCTACAAAACTCCAAATGGAGTGACTCAAAAAAGGAAATTCAACTAGACAAAATAAGGAACAACTTTCATGTTTGTCATTTCCTCAAATTCCCACTGCAACAGGGCCCAATGGAATAGTAAAGTTGGGTCTCAAAAACTGAAATTTTTGCCCTCTTAGAATTAAGTTGAGAAATGGAAATGGCATTCAATTCCAACAAGTTTTAAATACAAAATGTGGTATGTTTGGGGTGTTAAAACCAATACACCTATTTTCTATCCAAAAGTCAACATTTTTGTTGACCAATGAGGTGAATAGTGACATCAAAACTTGAAATGCACAAATTGAAGAACTTAAAAGTTTCAAATGCCCTAGTATACCTAACATGATTGGGTTGGATAGTTTGGAATGCCAATAGGGTTCAGTTAGCAGTACTGCACATGGCGATATGCCATTCGGTGATTTTATGGCTTTTAACCATTCTGACTTTGTATTGAGACTTGGCCTTGTGCCTGATGTTATTACAGCTTATTAGCTGTTCTGTTGCACACCGGGAGATGCATATGTGACCGATGGTGTGACGGCCCGAGGTACTAGGTACCCAGTGCCAGTTTACCCGTTATCCAGTCCAGTTGTCTAGTGTAGGTTACTTGGGCAACCAAATGAATGAAAGTGAACAAAGTTAATGAATTAATGTATATACTCATACTAAACAAATGAATCATACACATTCCCTACATATTTGTTTTCTTGCTATTTTCTTTTATTTTATTATTGTACCACTAAGCATTATTGCTTAGCGCGTTGCTTTTGCCACGCGTAGGTACTGGAGATACAGATCGTGAGCCCAGTAGACCGCAGACTGGGTGAGTCTATCCTGCAGTTCTGCTCAGTGTCCGTGTCACCTCAACTTCTGCAGTGCATTGGTAAGACACTAGGTGTCATTTTGACATTTTGTAACTAAATTTTGATTTTCTCATATGAAATTAAACTTGTGTAATGTATATTGATGTTTATGTAAATTATGAAAATTGTATTTGTGAATGGAAAAGTAAATGTTTATTTGTGATATATATGTGATCATCACATGTGATGGATGATTGAGAATTGAAATTGAAATGTTGAGATCTTGATATTGAGTTTTGTGATGAAATTGGAGTTGAGAATGAATGAATTTGTTTATTGGAAGTGTTTTTCACAGGTTCCGAAGAACTGTTTTCTCCATTTTTAGCCGGTACTCTGCCGGATTTTCTTTAAAATTTATGGAACCTCAAATAAATTATAATTTCAATAAATGACTTAAATGAGTTATATTTTACAAGTTATATTCAAAATTTTGCTGAAAATTAATTAGGGTATATTAGAGGGTGCCGGTACACCGTGTGGCATTACTTACTCGGGTATACTGTATACGGGTAAGGGGTGTCACACATTGTGGCACTCACCATTTTCCAATGTCAGAATTCCTATCATTGATGGGAAATTCTTGTGAAATTTAGGGTTTCACAGATAAGTGAAATAATGATAAGTTTTATATGTGTATAAATGCTATGTTATAAAGTCTATATTATTTGTTTATTGGTATTTTTGCCAAGTGAAGAGTATAGGGTTCTTTTTGGGTAGAATGAACCTCAGCAGCCAAAGTCCCATTTTTACTGCTGAGGTGTTTTTTTGGGTAGTATGGACTCCCTAACTTTTGCCAGTGGAAAGTTCCCTTGATAGAAAGGGATATAAATAGCCCTTTTAACTTGAAAATTTAAAGAAAATCCAATTTTCCTCTCTTCTTGTTATTATTACATGGAAAGGGTTAAGGTTGATCAAATTCTTGGCAATTTGTATGTTTTGGGTGCTTGGAGATCTTTTAGGAGGCTTAAATATCAAGATTTAATTGAAGTCCTCTCTTTACTAATTTTCTTAATTTCAAATTCAAGGGAAAGAGGTTTTTTTTTTTTTTTTCTCTTCTCATTTTAATCTTCAAAATGGTTTTCAAGTATGAATTGGATGGGATATGAAATAAGTTAGGAGAAGTTTTGTTTTTTGGTTTGATTTGGTGAATCTTCAAATGCATGTGTTGTTGTGGGGCTTCTTGAACTAGTATAGTCATGAACAAGTTAGATTTTGAGTTGTTATTATGAAATAGGCGAGTTTTGAGATGTTTCCTCTTTGGCTGAATACACATTTTTACCCCTAAACTTTACTAAAAAAAATCTCGTGGCACCCTAAATTTTTAAAATATCCTATGACACACCTCAATTCTTATAAACGTCCTATGATATACCTTAACTTTTGTAAAAGTAAAATTAAAATGTTGTTTGAATCCTAATCAATAAATTGCCATATCAGTAAATCAAAGGGTATCTTAATTTCACTTTTACAGAAGTGGAGGTGTATTATGGGACATTTACATGAGTTGAGGTGTGTCATAGGATATTTTAAAAGTTCAAGGTGCTACAAGGTTTTTTTAGTAAAGTTCAAGAGTGAAAATATATGTATTCAACCTTTTCTCTTTTATTATAAGTTCGAAGAAGATTTTGAGAAATCTTGAGTTTTGATGAATTTTGGATACCTGTAGCATTCTTATTTGTGTTTAGGTTGTTAGATGTTTTAGGAATGTGATGGTATGGTTAAATGTTGTTTTAGTGTAAAGGAATGTTAGTTGATTTGGGTTTTGGCAAGTTGAACAGCTATTAAATCGAATTAGGAATTTTGAAAGTTCCTAGGTTTGGCTACTGAAAACCATTATTTTGGTAGCTAGAATAGCTGTTGCTTCTCGAGAGTTTTTGAAATTCAGGTAGCTAAAGTTCTCTACTTCAACAACCGAAGTAGTTACTACCCAAAAAGGGCATTTAAGGTTTGGCACTTCAGTAGCCAAAGTTAGTTCTACCTACCATATTTCTTTTTTTGTTTTGAGGCTTTAAAACTTATTTTTGAACATCTTGTGGACCTAGTATATGTTGTATGATACATGAATAGAGCTATAGACTTTTATAGGATCAAACTTAAGGGACCCAATAAGCCAAGATTAAAAGGATGCGACCGTTCACGTCTGGTGTTTGATAGGCTTCAAGAGGTGAGTAATACTAACCTAAAAGAGTGAAGCATTTTTAAAAAATTATTGATGAGAACCATGATCATAAAAATGCATCATTTCATGATATAATTAGGTTGTATGTGTCTAAAATATGAATATGTTGCATTATTGCATAATTATTATTATTGCACGATGGATGTTGGATGACTCATTAGTTTCCCCGTGGTACAGTTATGTTATATGCTATGATCATGCATGATGTCATGTGATAAGACCAAGTGAGACTTAATAAGTCCTTTGCTCACTATCTATGATAGAGGAAGACTCGAGGAGCTTCTTTTTGAGCCGAGCACATTGGTTACATTATAAATTTAAGAGGAAGTCCTAAGGAGCATCTACATGAGTCGGGAAAATTAGTTATGGGAAATTACTGATGACAAGTCTATCTTATGTGAATTGTTTATGTGTAAACCTATGTGACTAGTGCATTGCATTTGTATGAACTGAATAATATGATAAATGCTATGTTTGGTTTACTCACTAAGCTTTCCCAAGCTTACCCTTTTTCCCCTAATCCCTAGGTGAAGAGTTGCAGGAGTAGAGTTATCTACATGAAGAGCTAACTAGAGGCATGAGTCTAGCAAGTTCTTCTGTATGTTTGAGTTTATAGAATGGACATGTAAATTATAAATGGTTAGATATTATACTTGGTTTCAGAGTGTTGTAATATGCAAGGCATAAGTATAAGAAATGCATGTATGCTTATCTTAATCCATAAGCTCGCTCATTAATTATCTATGAATGTATGTAAGGATTACATTTTAGCATTTTATGAATGATAGGAAAAGGTTCAAATTTAGAACCATGTTTTTAAAGGAAAATATTTTACACTTTGATATAAATGGTAAAGGGTGATTGATTATGAGTTGCTTAGATTTTGGTATATATAGAATGAGAATATGTTTAATAGTTTTTTAGGCTTGCTATGGGTTCTGACAGCTTTAAGCTGACCCTTTCCCTAGTGCTAGTAATGGCCCCTCGTTGAGTCATTACACCCATCCTCTAAATGGCCATGGTTTTAAAATAGGGTGCATCTCTTCTGCTGGTCTCCTTTTCACTAAACCATATCTTTGACACTATTAGTAACCCTTTGCATAAGTTACAATCCTTTAGGATCTTCTACCAATGATAATGGTGTCTCTTGATAAGCCACTTTATCTTGATACCTGCCTGGTGTGTTCCATAGATCCCTTCATGCACTTGCTGCATCACTCTCATGGCATTAAGAGGCCTAAGGCACCTAAGCAACAAGCCTTCAAAGCCCTTCTGGAAGGGTTCACTTTTAAGCAGCAAATAGCTTATAGCCTAGACCTTGATGCGATGGGGTACTTTAATTGAAAAGGCTCCAAGTACCTTTTTAACAAGTTTCTCCAGTTATCTGTGACAGCCAGGTTAGTATTAAATAAGTCTGTGGGTATACATCTTTCTTCTATGGATGGATGCTTTTTCTTTCTAACTAGAATCATTCTATGTGTTAGCTCCTAGGACATCTTTAAAATAGTAGCTAGTTGAGACAACTAATTTGCTTCTCAGTTGGCTTCCCTTTGGCACGTGTTTGAATGAGACTTCTTTGAAGCAATCCAGAATTTTTATAGCAGTAGCAAATTAAGGAGAAAGAGAGAAGCTACCACACTTATATTCTTTTATAAGTTGTTTAATGGCTAGCAATGAATCACCAATGATGTGCACTTTTTCTACTCCCAATTCTTTAAGGATATCCAAGCCAATGATTAACACTTCATACTCAACTTAGTTATTGGTACATTGAAACTCCAGACTAAAAGAAAGAGTTCTTTTGGTGCCAGTAGGTGAAGCAATTATGATCCCTCACACTTACTGAGGTTTCTGTATTGGAACCATTAAGACAAAAGAGTCTGTAACACCCCTCACCCGTCTATAATGTAGCCGAAAAAGGCATGTCACACTCGGTACTGGAGCACCCTTTCTTATCTTACTTTATTCCTTTAATAATTTTGAACTTATTATATTTTAAAATAAATTATAGTCTAAGGAGAAACCGATGGAGTTTTTCCTATTTTATTATCATTTGACATATTTCACTGTTCACCTATTTAAAAATTTCAACAAAAATTTTCAGTAATAATCTCATTCCCATACAATTCCATTCATGCTTAATTCATATATAAAAGTTCTCAAATTTCATTAAAATACATGTTTTATAAAATAATTACATAAATTCATAATTTACATAATATACAAATTAATTATAGATGCAAAAGCCAATTTGTTTATTTACAACATATACGTATTAATTACAATTTCCTAGTTTGCATTAACACATAAGAAATATTTATTGTTAGTAGTATGCCCTAGAGCATATCATTTAGTATGTATCTTGTACATGTTTTTATTAATAAAAGGCATTTTTTCTTTCCCGTTTACATAATATATTTATGTGTAATAGAACAGGTCCATTGATATTTTGTTAGAAATTCTATTCTTAAGTTGTTAAGAATATGAGTGATAGTATTTCTAGTACAAAGTATCATAAATAGGTTCACAATTGAGGATACGTCACAATAAGGACATGACTTATCCAGAAAGATTATATTCATGTTTGTTCCTAAGTTATTTATATGAGATATAAATAAGATGGAATGGTGAGTCTCATGCCATATAACAAACATGATAGGCACTTATACATGATAAGTAGGCCGAACCAGTGACATTTATGACGAGCACATGGAGTTTACTCTTGTCAATGTATTGTCATAAATCATATCAGTGCATATAATCTTTAGATCTGAGATAGCACAGTTATCTTGTATATAGGTGGTTTGAGTTTGATACTGCTTTCATACTTGTACGGTGTATGGGTATATGGGCATGTGTTGGCTCCTACTAGTTATATATGGAGGTAGGTGTTGATCAAGATGGAATCTGTTCCTCTAAGTAAATAAGGATAAAATCCTATGTTAATTTAATTGTTCTTGATGTTTCAAGTTCTTGGCCAGGACAGATAGATTTAATCAGAAAAGAGTTTCTGATGAGAAAAATCTTGTAATCAAATACCGGAACTAAAAGAGAACATAATATTCATAGCAAATGGGGTTTGATATAAACCATGACTCCAGCTCGAATTGGGATTTTGTAATAGAGAGATTCTAGTGCATGGTAACATATGATTATAGGTTCATTTAAGGTAAACCTTATTACTGATTGGGTGGCCATGGCATGCTATGCTAGGTATTAACCATGGTCTATAAGGTGCATAAAATGGTTCAGAAAAATCATTTATGGTAAGAAAGAGTTCTGATGATATTAAGAGTTGATATCATGTCTCATTGCCAATTTGTGATGAGCCTAGTAAGTCACTGTCACACCCTACCCCTCTGTAAGGCATAACATGATCCCGTAGTATACCTAATGAATTACCAACTCCGTCTACTGATAACCCACTAAATACACTACAAGGGATTTTAAAAACTTTTCTTATTTTTTTACAGTGGTGAGCACTATTTACAGGTATTAAAAACTTTGGTGAACTGAAGTGAAACAACTAACTCATTTGGTTTATTTGGAATTTCTGTAAAAATTTTGGCAGAGTGCCATCTGTATTTTGGACAAAACAGTTCTTCAGAAAACCTGTAAAAAAACACACTGCGATATATTTCCAAATCCCAACTCCAACATATTTCTCAACACAACATATTTATCAATTCAAATCCATAGAAATTTTTCAAAGATTGAAATACAGGAATTATAATACAATTTGTACTAGCCAAAACATCTCATAATTATTTTACAAGTCAAATGTACAATTTGGATTTACAACTGCTCAAAACCAAAAACAATATGTACATACAGTGTCATACATTACAGTACAAAATGCAAAATATTGGTATACTCATTATACCAGGAAATCCCTCGCTGGATGTACTAGCAGCCTAGTCTGCTTTGCCACTGTCTCTCTCTACTGCGGCGACAATAAAAGCTATCATTTGAGACAATGTCTCAGTGGTGCACAACATTAACCAAATACAATTTCAAATCACAATTCATAAGTCATGTAAATAGTGGATACTTAAAATCATAGTTAAATTCAAGACAATAAATGTCAACAAGAATTTAAACTCCATTTGTCAATATCACAATAATTTTCAATAAGTCAGATCATGGTTGAATTCAATAGACAGTATATGTCAACAAGAGTTTAAATCAATTTCACAATCTCACAATACATAATAACGCAATTTAGTCGAATAATTTAAGAATACAGTGTTGCCAATTCATTCACGACTTAAGCCATGACATAATTTTCCGATCAATGCCGAGTTGTACACCACGACAAAGCAATCACAACCTCACTAATCAAAATCAATGAGGAAGGGGAGCTAGCTATATAATGAGTACTCATCCAATCACCTCGACTGGTAAACCAGAGAGGGAAAAATAAATGATCACGACTCCATAAATGGAGAAGGAAAATAAACGATCACAACCCCATAAATGGAGAAGGAATGATATGATACTGTCATGCTAAGTGTGAACACAAAATCAATTCCAAACATTTTATTCAAATGATTCGTGAGAATCTAATAAATTTCCAAACTCATAGTTTCATTCATAAAATGGCAACCCAATTCATAATTAACTTCAATTTCCACAAAAACCATTTACAGTGCTTTTCAATCAATAAGTTTCCATCAATATCATTCAAACAATTTTTCATAGTTTCAAACCATTCACAATGTTTTTCAATCAATAAGTGTCCACCAAACACATTTCCACAATTTAAAACAATGATATGCAAATAGTCAATATTTATTTCCATTGAAAATAATTCAAAAGAAACAGTTGTTGTGCACAAACACAATTTAAAACAATAATATACAAATATTCAATATTTATTTCAATTGAAAATTTTAAAAGCAATAGCCGTTGTGCACAAACCTCTGATGACTGTCTCCCTGGTCTGGACTCAGTGTTTCCTACTCTTTTCCTGAGTCTTTAGTAACTGAGAAACACAATTTGAAGTGTTTCAGTACTAAATTAAATTGTCTCTAACGATAATGTTTGGTAAATAATGCACTGAACTCAATTTTTCACTTAATCACCTAATATACAGACCCTCGTTGCGTTTTAGGTACATTAGGTTTTAGTATCGTTAATATGTCACATTCGATAAGGTTTTAGGTTTGGTATGTTTTACCAAAGTCATTTCCTTGCTTAGTGCATTTTAATGCAAATTGCTGGATTCCGGGACACTGGTTTGACCTAACTGGACGATCTAGTTCCCTCGGTTTTTGGGTCTCGGTCGAAACTACAAACTTGTAGATTTAGGTCTTATGGACCACGGTGCAAAATTTCAGGTCAATCCGAGTTAAGTAGACCGAGTTATGGTCATTACACTCTTGCTGGTCAAATGGTACCATTTTAGGTCAATTTTAGGTCAAATTGGTCAATTCTGGTTCGGCCAGTTTTTGGACCCGAACTTGTGCAAGCTTTTTGACTTGCTTATGGTCATTTCTGGGTTTTGGTGTCTTCATAAGACTTGTAGGTATGGGTCTTAACTATTCTTGGTTAAAATTTCAGGTCAATTGGACCTGGTTTGAGTGAGTTATGGCCTAAACACTCACTGCTGCCCAATTGGTCATTTTTCAGGTCCTAATCGCACCTAATCCGAATTGGTCATTTTTTTAGGTCACCTTGCAAGCAGAATTTTGGTATGGTTTCTCAATGAAAGTTGGCACATTTTGTGCCTAGTTTCACCTCAAATTGGTCTCATACCAATTGAGGTTACACATTTAAGGTTATAGGCTAAAATGTACACTGCCCTCACTATGCCTTTCACACCCCACTTCAAACACACATTTAACTTGCAAAGTTTACTTCCATACCCTATCAATCTGTTTTGGTACATTACCAAAAGCATTATCTACTTTACATTAACATTATTTTGGGCAGATTACCATTACCCTCAACACACCAAATATCATTCACAATTACAATTTCTAATTACCATTACAAACACACCTAACCATTACAAATTTTACATACACTTTACAATATCAATCTACATACATCTCATCAACCTTCTAGGTCAATATTCTGCCCACACTTCCTTCAATATATACCATTACTCAAGTGTCCCCAAGCTGCCGCAAACCATTCTTCAACATCAAAGCGCCATCCAATTTACCAATTCCCATCCAAGTGCATAAATCACCATATAAACATGAAATAATTCACTAGGTTACTAATTCATCATGATCAACACCATTTCTCATCAATTATATGCACAAATATCTCATCAAAAACGTGACTCATGGCTGTCCAAAATGAAAACAACAATAACCCTTCAAACTCAAAATTTTCCTTCACCAAACCAACACCCATAACATGAACATAAACTTTAACAAAGAAATTCTCAAAAATGCAAACTTACCTTTAATTGTAACTTGCTAAACCTTCACCAAACTTCTCAAAATTGGTATCAATATCTTCCTTGTGATGTGTAGACCATTTTTCATAAAGCTACTTAAGTATTTAGAGATGAAATGAAGGGAGAAGATGAAGCTCATGCAAAACGTCAATGGTGGGTTCCTTCACTCTTCAATTCGGCAAGTTGAATGAAAATGAGGAAGATGACTTATTCAGCTGCATTTTAAGTGTACACATGTCCCACTATGTATTTAATTAATCCCTTTAGTGGTCCACTTAGTCATTTAATCATATAATAAGCTAAATTCCCACTTATTCCACATTTAACCTTTAATTTCTACTATTTACTTTAGGTACCACCAATTTAATTTTTTATTTTATTTTCTAAGTGTAATATTATTTATTTTTAATGGACATTTAGGTCAAAAGATACTTCGGGATGTCAAATGACCATAATGCCCCTGTTCGGGTTACGTTCCCGATTTTTCAGAACAAGTATTTTGTCCTGTTTTCGATTTCTCACTTTTCTTTGTACTAATTATTTAATTTTTATTTAATCTTTCTAATGAGATTTATACTTCAATAAGGGTCTATTTATGTCCTAAAAATGTTTTCCAGGGTTCCCCGCAGTCCAGGGCCAGTCAACGGTCCACGCCGTGACTTCCAGGTGCGGTCACCCATCGCTAGGTTTCCCGGCTCACTTACTCGGTTACATTTCTTTGCTATGATTTTTCCTTTGTTTTTCTTGTATTTTCTTTTCTTGTATTTCATTATTTATGTCTCCTCTCTCATATCAAGGTGTGGTTCTAGGCATCCTAGCTGTCCGGACAACACTGGTCACTAGAGCAGTAGAACGCACTACCGAACTTAGGGGTGTTACAATTCTCCCCCCCTTAAATAAATTTCATCCACGAAATTTTACCCAGTAGTCATCTTACAATAGTCATACGTTTATTTTCTCCTTTCTATATGATCGTATAATCTTCTTTTTCTCAAATTTGTATAAGACTTTTAACAATCTAATACAATGTTTGATTTGTTTGGATAACACCAATCTCCTCTTACTATTGTGTTGTCTAATATTTCGGTTCACGTTCCTTCTTGAATGACCCTTGAGGTCATGTTAGAATCATTCATCAGTCATTGGTCCTCTAACCATTCTAATCCATAGTCTTCCTCATAGTTCTTTCTCTTTCCAGTAGGACCACTGGAACTCTGTTCTACTGACTTTCCCTCTTCATCTGTCTTCTCTGATCTCTTTTTCTCAGGAGTAGTCTCGAACTCAACTCTTTCCAACTCTAGGGCTTGAGAAACAAGTTCAGAGAAGTTAGTGTGTTTGAAGCCGAGCACTTGTACTGACGTCTGGGCTTCAAGCCAGTTTCAAACCTCTTGCATCTCTCCCTGCTGGTAGAGAGTAGACTCACTGCATAATGGCTAAGGCGAGAAAATTCTCTTTCATACTCAGCCACTGATCTGCCCCCCTGTTTCAAACTTAGGAATTCTTGCAGTTTCTGGTCTACATAAGCATCAGGGACATATTTCTGCCTGAATTCCCTGAGGAAGTCATTCCATGTTAGCACTGCAGGCTCTACCAGACTGTGGGGAATGGTTTTCCACCAGTCATAAGCATCCCCCTATAGTAAGGACACTGAGTATTCAAATCTGAGCTCCTCTATACAATGAAGTTTCTTGAACACCCTATCCATCCTCTCTAACCACTGTTCAGCTTCTAGAGGATCTACTGTCCCCTTGAACTCTGTAGCCCCATATTTCATCAATTTATCATACTGCCTTGTAGGAGACTGTGGTTGTACCACTGGTGTCTGTATTGGGACTTGAGTAGGTACATTACCAGCCATTTGTTGGAATATTGCAGCCATCTGTTTGGCCAGCGAGCAGAAAGCTGATGCTGCGGTGGTCTTCTTTGAACCACTAACATTTTGTAGGCCTGGGGCATCCCCTTGCACCTCAGCCTCAATAGACTGATCGACTGAACGATCACCCTCTTCCATATTCAATGCGAGGATTTTAGCTTTCCTGAACAATAACATAAGGATATTTACTCTCGTTGGTGCATATTTATACTGTAATGTACTGTATGTATCAAACAATGATATTGAGCAGTTGTACTATGCAGAAAGAACATTCAAATAACAGGTGAAAACAGAATTTAGAAACTTTGCTCTGATACCACTAAAACATGTCACACCCTACCCCTCTGTAAGGCATAACATGATCCCGTAGTATACCTAATGAATTACCAACTCCGTCTACTGATAACCCATTAAATACACTACAAGGGATTTTAAAAACTTTTCTTATTTCTTTTACAGTGGTGATCACAATTTACAGGTATTAAAAACTTTGGTGAACTGAAGTGAAACAACTAACTCATTTGGTTTATTTGGAATTTCTGTAAAAATTTTGGCAGAGTGCCATCTGTATTTTGGACAAAACAGTTCTTCAGAAAACCTGCAAAAAAACACACTGCGATATATTTCCAAATCCCAACTCCAACATATTTCTCAACACAACATATTTATCAATTCAAATCCATAGAAATTTTTCAAAGATTGAAATACAGGAATTATAATACAATTTGTACAAGCCAAAACAACTCATAATTATTTTACAAGTCAAATGTACAATTTGGATTTACAACTGCTCAAAATCAAAAACAATATGTACATACAGTGTCATACATTACAGTACAAAATGCAAAATATTGGTATACTCATTATACCAGGAAATCCCTCGCTGGATGTACTAGCAGCCTAGTCTGCTGCCCTGTCCGTCTCTTTACCTGCGACAGCAATAAAAAGCTATCGCTGAGACAATGTCTCAATGGTGCACAACATTAACCAAATACAATTTCAAATCACAATTCATAAGTCATGTAAATAGTGGATACTTAAAATCATAGTTAAATTCAAGACAATAAATGTCAACAAGAATTTAAACTCCATTTGTCAATATCACAATAATTTTCAATAAGTTAGATCATGGTTGAATTCAATAGACAGTATATGTCAACAAGAGTTTAAATCAATTTCACAATCTCACAATACATAATAACGCAATTTAGTCGAATAATTTAAGAATACAGTGTTGCCAATTCATTCACGACTTAAGCCATGACATAATTTTCCGATCAATGCCGCGTTGTACACCACGACAAAGCAATCACAACCTCACTAATCGCAATCAATGAGGAAGGGGAGCTAGCTATATAATGAGTACTCATCCGATCACCTCAACTGGTAAACCAGAGAGGGAAAAATAAACGATCACGACTCCATAAATGGAGAAGGAAATAAACGATCACAACCCCATAAATGGAGAAGGAATGATATGATACTGTCATGCTAAGTGTGAACACAAAATCAATTCCAAACATTTTATTCAAATGATTTGTGAGAATCTAATAAATTTCCAAACTCATAGTTTCATTCTTAAAATGGCAACCCAATTCATAATTAACTTCAATTTCCACAAAAACCATTTACAGTGCTTTTCAATCAATAAGTTTCCATCAATATCATTCAAACAATTTTTCACAGTTTCAAACCATTCACAATGTTTTTCAATCAATAAGTGTCCACCAAACACATTTCCACAATTTAAAACAATGATATGCAAATAGTCAATATTTATTTCCATTGAAAATAATTCAAAAGAAACAGTTGTTGTGCACAAACACAATTTAAAACAATAATATACAAATATTCAATATTTATTTCAATTGAAAAATTCAAAAGCAATAGCCGTTGTGCACAAACCTCTGATGACTGTCTCCCTGGTCTGGACTCAGTGTTTCCTTCTCTTTTCCTGAGTCTTTAGTAACTGAGAAACACAATTTGAAGTGTTTCAGTACTAAATTAAGTTGTCTCTAACGATAATGTTTGGTAAATAATGCACTGAACTCAATTTTTCACTTAATCACCTAATATACGGACCCTCGTTGCATTTTAGGTACATTAGGTTTTAGTATCGTTAATATGTCACATTCGATAAGGTTTTAGGTTTGGTATGTTTTACCAAAGTCATTTCCTTGCTTAGTGCATTTTAATGCAAATTGCTGGATTCCGGGACACTGGTTTGACCTAATCGGACGATCTGGTTCCCTCGGTTTTCGGGTCTCAGTCGAAACTACAAACTTGTAGATTTAGGTCTTATGGACCGCGGTGCAAAATTTCAGGTCAATCCGAGTTAAGTAGACCGAGTTATGGTCATTACACTCTTGCTGGTCAAATGGTACCATTTTAGGTCAATTTTAGGTCAAATTGGTCAATTCTGGTTCGGCCAGTTTTTGGACCCGAACTTGTGCAAGCTTTTTGACTTGCTTATGGTCATTTCTGGGTTTTGGTGTCTTCATAAGACTTGTAGGTATGGGTCTTAACTATTCTTGGTTAAAATTTCAGGTCAATTGGACCTGGTTTGAGTGAGTTATGGCCTAAACACTCACTGCTGCCCAATTGGTCATTTTTCAGGTCCTAATTGCACCTAATCCGACTTGGTCATTTTTAGGTCACCTTGCAAGCAGAATTTTGGTATGGTTTCTCAATGAAAGTTGGCACATTTTGTGCCTAGTTTCACCTCAAATTGGTCTCATACCAATTGAGGTTACACATTTAAGGTTATAGGCTAAAATGTACACTGCCCTCACTATGCCTTTCACACCCCACTTCAAACACACATTTAACTTGCAAAGTTTACTTCCATACCCTATCAATCTGTTTTGGTACATTACCAAAAGCATTATCTACTTTACATTAACATTATTTTGGGCAGATTACCATTACCCTCAACACACCAAATATCATTCACAATTACAATTTCTAATTACCATTACAAACACACCTAACCATTACAAATTTTACATACACTTTACAATATCAATCTACATACATCTCATCAACCTTCTAGGTCAATATTCTGCCCACACTTCCTTCAATATATACCATTACT
This sequence comes from Hevea brasiliensis, assembly GCF_030052815.1. Lineage (NCBI taxonomy): Eukaryota > Viridiplantae > Streptophyta > Magnoliopsida > Malpighiales > Euphorbiaceae > Hevea > Hevea brasiliensis. Next base: position 29,131,856 of record NC_079494.1, on the reverse strand, counting down.
CAAGTGTCCCCAAGCTGCATAAACCATTCTTCAACATCAAAGTGCCATCCAATTTACCAATTCCCATCCAAGTGCATAAATCACCATATAAACATGAAATAATTCACTAGGTTACTAATTCATCATGATCAACACCATTTCTCATCAATTATATGCACAAATATCTCATCAAAAACGTGACTCATGGCTGTCCAAAATGAAAACAACAATAACCCTTCAAACTCAAAATTTTCCTTCACCAAACCAACACCCATAACTTGAACATAAACTTTAACAAAGAAATTCTCAAAAATGCAAACTTACCTTTAATTGTAACTTGCTAAACCTTCACCAAACTTCTCAAAATTGGTATCAATATCTTCCTTGTGATGTGTAGACCATTTTTCATAAAGCTACTTAAGTATTTAGAGATGAAATGAAGGGAGAAGATGAAGCTCATGCAAAACGTCAATGGTGGGTTCCTTCACTCTTCAATTCGGCAAGTTGAATGAAAATGAGGAAGATGACTTATTCAGCTGCATTTTAAGTGTACACATGTCCCACTATGTATTTAATTAATCCCTTTAGTGGTCCACTTAGTCATTTAATCATATAATAAGCTAAATTCCCACTTATTCCACATTTAACCTTTAATTTCTACTATTTACTTTAGGTACCACCAATTTAATTTTTCATTTTATTTTCTAAGTGTAATATTATTTATTTTTAATGGACATTTAGGTCAAAAGATACTTCGGGATGTCAAATGACCATAATGCCCCTGTTCGGGTTACGTTCCCGATTTTTCGGTAACACCGTATTTTGTCTGTTTTTCGATTTCTCACTTTTCTTTGTACTAATTATTTAATTTTTATTTAATCTTTCTAATGAGATTTATACTTCAATAAGGGTCTATTTATGTCCTAAAAATGTTTTCCAGGGTTCCCCATGATCCGAGGGCAGTCAACGGTCCACGCCGTGACTTCAGTCTGATCACCCATCGCTAGGTTTCCCGGCTCACTTACTCGGTTACATTTCTTTGCTATGATTTTTCCTTTGTTTTTCTTGTATTTTCTTTTCTTGTATTTCATTATTTAAGTCTCCTCTCTCATATCAAGGTGTGGTTCTAGGCATCCTAGCTGTCCGGACAACACTGGTCACTGGAGCAGTAGAACGCACTACCGAACTTAGGGGTGTTACAGTCACACACATACACAAGTAATCACCAAATTAAATATGATTTAATTAATTAATTAAAAAGTTTAATTGATTAATTAAATAGGTTTGGTTTGCAATTAGATTGCAAAGTCCCTAGCATGGCTTGAAACCAAATCTAGGTTATTAGATGTATAAGTATAAGTTAAATTTATATTTAAAGTGTTTAAATATAAATTTAATTAATGAAAAATTAATTAATAGAGATTAATTAATTTATTTATATTTGATATAAATTGATTAGAAGAAGAGAAATAATTATTTTGGGTTGAGAACTCAAAATTAAGACAGCGCATTTTGGTCATTTGACAGGGTGACATATGGCACCACGAGATGGTGACACATGGAACTACACATAAGCTTACCAAATGTCTTTTAATCATGTAAGATGATCAAAGTCAAGATTAAATGTAGATTTGACACTTGGCATAATGTGATTGGGTTAATTAAACCTAGAACCAATCAGAGGGTGACATGTGACAAGGGTTTTTAAGTGGTGGCCTAGCTATATAAGAGTTGTTATGAAAAGAAAAACATAACAAGTTGCTGCCTTTCTCTTTGTGCCACCACCTTGGAGACCTCTCCCTTCTCTTCTTCTTCATCTCTCATCAATTTTAAGAGATTAGCAAACAATCTCTTGAATTAAAAATACTAGAAATTATTTCTAGTGTTCTGTTTACATCTCTAATCTCTCAAAAGGAAAAACTTGATTTTCTAATTCATAGAAAAAGCTTTAGAAGCTGTTCAAGTGCTGCCATAGGTGATCTTGGTGTGGACAGGCTAGAGGGACAACATCTGGTGTCCTAAATATGCATTCCAAAGGTGCCAAACACATGCAGTGCATTAAGAGGTTAGTGTACTTATTCATGATCTAATCTAGGGTTCTAAAATTAATCTGATTAATTCTAAATCTTAAATAGTAAATACAGATCCAAAGACATATTAAAGGAGTTTTAATATGTTATTTATCATTGTAATCAAATAAGTTAAAAATGAATCTTGCATGATGCATGTGACCCTAGATGAAAATTTTTTATTTCAATGATCTAAACTTATGTTTTTCATGCTTTTGCTCCTTCATTTATAATATACAAAATACATAACATGATTTATATGGGCCCTATCTACATGTATGGCTGAGGAGGTGACAACCTTGGACACTTTGCAGATCCGAACTTCAAAATCCCAGTCTAATATCCACTCGACTTTATCTTCAGTACTTGCGCGAGGAAACAATCCATTACGCTAAGCATTTCTGCTTAGTGGTGCAATAATATAACAAAGAAATACTATACAAGTAAAGATAGAAATAAAACATAATTTGGGTCATCCAGAATTAATTCAATCTCATACAAAATTTCTAAGATTAACTATCTTTTATTCTAATTTATTTATTTCTCATTGGAGGTACTTAATACATAAATTTACAGTAATAATACACAATATAAAAATAATCTAAAAATGTTAAATTTATGCTTATATTATTATGTAAGACACATTTGCAATGTTTATTTAAACTATAATTCTTTTGCAAATCTTTTTACCACTTCCTCAATACTTTTTAGGTTGCCTTAGATCATTTCATAATAATTGAAATTCTTAGAGTTATTTCATAATAGATAAATTTTAATATTAATCTAGTTCATTTCAGGTCTTTCTAATAAATAATTTCTTAGAGCTAATCTAATTTATTTCAAGTCTTTCTAACTCATTTATTTAATTTTTAATATTTTAATTTCTAATATTCTTAATTTATTTCACTGCCCAAGTAACCTATGACAGGCTGACTAATTGGATAAGCGGGTCACTAGGCACTGGACACCGTGGTGTCTCGAGCTGTCATACCATGGAACGTGAAATACGGAACGTCAACCATGTATGCAATCAGTATGGCTTAAAAGCTATAGTAATAGAAAATCAGATAATCGGGCATATAAGCCATGAATGCGGGCATAAAGCCAGAAATACAGGCATAAAACCTTACACAGTACTGCTAAAACAATATCCTATTGGCATGCAAATCTATCCAATCGGACACACGTGTTTAGGCAATACATGGGCACATAGTACCATTAAGCGTTCATAAATTTCATTATTTCCTTATATGTTCTAATTATAATTTCTAGCATTTTAATCTTTTTCATAATAGAAACATACATCTCCAAGTCTAATATTTACCTAATTTATGCATTCATCATAATTTATATATTCATTATATTATCCATATAGATCACAATTAAAAACAATGGTTCTCATGTACCATTTTACTCAAAACTTTTTTCATTTCTCATTTATACATTTGAAAATCTAGTTATGTAATTATAAATTTTATATTTCAAGTTGAATTTCTAATATTTTATGAATTTTATTTGTGATGGCCATGTTAACAAATTTTATATTTCAAGTTGAATTTCTAATATTTTATGAATTTTATTTGTGATGGCCATGTGAGCCCTAACTACCTATTCACATCAATTAGGCGACTTACTTTTCATGTTTCAAGCAATCCGTGAACATGGATTTCAAATTTATGGCCTTAATTTCCATCTAACAATTTTGACTAAGATCCATAGTCCACATTTGTCATACAATTCTAAGCATTAAAGCTTAGAATTGGTTATAGGTCTTCATCTTAATTTGACAATCATTTTGATTACTATTCACCTTACTAGTCAATCAAAATGATGACTTTTTCATACTTAATGGACATGTTAATTCTAATTACACCAAGATACCACATTTTGAGTTTCACATTTATTAGTATTAATTGTCAATTGCAATTTAAAGTCCCCTAGATGCATTTCTAAATTTTCAGTTTTGATTACCTAAGTTTATTATTCCATTGGACAATTCTACAATGGAAACTAGGCTAACTTTTCTTCATCAAAGTTGTTCCTTAGTGTGTCTAGTCTAAGTTTCTTTTTGAATCTCTCCATTTGGAGTTTTGTAGCTCAAGTTATGGTCAAATTACCATAACTGGCCGGATTGGTCTTTACCTAGATTTTCTAGGCAAATTTGGTTCTGCCAAATTTGGTATCCTAACTTGGACTATCAATTTGAATTGGTTAGGGTAATAATTTGAGTTTCTATTCTTCATAAAAGTTGTTCTACATTGCCTAAGCTTTCCATGGCCAAAAAAATCAGGCCAATTGAAAAATTCTACATGAAGTTATGGCCAAATGAACAAACACTATTCATTTAGTCACTTTTACTAGGTCTAGAATTGGTTACCCAGATTTGGTCAATTTTTAGGTCATCCTAAGTTGGTTTTCTAGGCAAGGTTCCTTCATAAAAAATGTTGCATTTTGTGACTGACTTCACCTCCAATTGGCCTTGTACCAATTGGAGCTATACATATCCAATTAGAACTATCCAAACACACTGGACTCCAAGGGTCCAGAATCTCAACCACAAGGTAACCTACCAATTCCCTAATCTAATGCGATAGTTCACTTCATTTTGTATTCAAACATCACCAAATACTCACTGACTGACCATTAAAATGTTCATCCACCATTACATGAGCAAAACCCTAATTCCAAAAGTGTCCATTTCATGCAATCCATGCAATCTAACACATCCAATCACAAATACCTACTAAGCAACTCCAATAAACACATTTTATTTCATTTAAATTCATCAATTCCCCTAGGTACACATGCTGTCCAAAATTCTTCTTTCATCAAACATGAATAATTCCTCAATTGTTTTCTTGTAATTCTTTCCATATTCATGCTCAAATTCAAGTTTACTAAAAAATTATGGAAGAAAGTAGCACTAACCTCTTTAAGGCCAAACTTGGTCTCGTAAAACTTTAAGAATTCCCTCAATTCTTGGCTGCTACACTCTTATGGAGGATCTAAATATTATTTTTAGTGTTGGGGCTTTGAGGTCTTGGGCAAGAAATAAGGAAATTCAAGCTGAAGAAAAATAAAAATAGAGAAAGTGGGAGAGAGCTGGTTCGGTCAGCTGAAGAAGTTGAAGGAGAATAGATTGATTTTGTCTTGTTTTTATCCCCTTTTATGTCTTTATTAAGTGTCACACCCTACCCCTCTGTAAGGCATAACATGATCCCATAGTATACCTAATGAATTACCAACTTTGTCTACTGATAACCCATTAAATACACTACAAGGGATTTTAACACTTTTCTTACTTCTTTTTATAGTGGTGAGCACTATTTACAAGTGTTAAAAAAAATTTTTGAACTGAAGTGAAATAGCTAACACATTTGAATTATTAGTAATTTCTGTAAAAATTTTGGCGGAGTGCCATCTGTATTTTGAATAAAACAGTTCTTCAAAAACCTGTAAAAAGCACTTCAAATATATTTCTCAATCTCAAACTCCAACCTTTAATCAACACAATATGTTTCCCAACTCAAATCCATAATAATTTTTCAGTATTTTCAAAGGCTGAGATAAAAGAAATATATATCACAATATTTACAAACCAAAATAATTTACAATTTATTTTACAACTTCAATGTACAATTTTAATTTACAACTGCTCAAAACCAAGAACACTATATACATATAGTGAACATACATTACAATACAAAATGCAGAATATGGTACACTCAATATACCCGATGAACTCTCACTGAAGCACTAGCAGCCTAGTCTGCTGCCCTGTCAGTCTGTCTACCTGCGACAGCAATGAAAAGCTATCGCTGAGCCATTGTCTGAGTGGTGCACAACATTAACACAATGTAACTTTAAATCACAAATCATAAGTCATATAAATAGTGGATACTTAAAACCATAGTTAAATTCAAAAGACAGTGAATGTCAATAAGAATTTAAACTCTATTTCACAATATCACAATGAATATCAATAAATCATACACACAGCTTAATCATGTTCCAAAGTCCAATTCATCCCAAAAGCCGATGGCTAATGAGGAATTCAATTCATCCCAAAAGCTAATGGCTAGTGAGGAATAACATAGCTAGCTAGCAATAATATGAGTACTCATTCTATTTGTCCTCAACAGGCACACACCTCAACACTTTAGCCAGAGAGGGAATTCAATTCATCCCACTAGACAAGCTAGCAAGGAATTCAATCAATATACATGATAGCTGTGGTTTCAAACCATTTACAATGCTTTTCAATCAATAAGTATCCATCACATATCATTCCAACAATTTTTCACAATTTAAAACAATGATATACAAATAGTCATAATTTATTTCAATTTAAAATTCAAAAAAAATAACTATTGTGCACAAACCTCTAATAACTGTCTCTTGGCTCTAACTTAGTGTTTCCTTCCCTTTTCTTGAGTCTTTGCTAACTAAAACACATAATTTGAAGTGTTTCAATACTCATTTAAACCGTCTCTAACAATAAGGCTTAATACTTAATTTGTTGAATTCTATTATTTCCTTAGTCAACCTAAGATGTTGACCCTTGATGCACTTTAGGTGAATTAGGTTTTAATGTTACCAATGTGTCATATTTAATAGCCTTTTAGTGTTGGTACATGTTACCCAATTCATTTTCATGTATATTGCATTTTATTGCAATTTGTCAGATTCCAGTATACTAATTTGACCTAGCCGGATGACCTAGTTCCCTCAGTTTTCGGGTTTCAGTTAAAACTACAAACTTGTAGGTTTATGTCTTATTGCACGCGGGGTAAAATTTCAGGTCATTCTGAGTTGTGTAGACCAAGTTATGGTCAATTTACCAATGCTGGACGGAATGTACCAAAATGGTAGGTTTAGGTCATTTTTAGGTCACTTTTGGTTCGGCCAGTTTTTGGACTTGAAATTGTGTAAGCTATTTGGCTTGGTTCTGGCCATTTCTGGGTTTTGGTGTCTTCATAAGAATTGTATATATATGTCTAAAATATTCATGGTAAAAATTTCAGGTCAATTGGACTTGTTTTGAGTGAGTTATGGCCAAAACACTAACTGCTGCCCAAATGGTCAATTTTCAGGCTTTCAAAGCACTAATTCGGATTTGGTTATTTTTCAAGTCATCTTCAAAGCAGAATTTTGGTAAGCTTCCTTCATGAAAGTTGGCACTTTTTGTGCCTAGTTTCACTTTCAATTGGTCTCATACCAATTGGAGCCACACACTTAAGGTTCTAAGTCAAAAAATACACTGCCCTATTGTATGTTGTTCACCCTTTACCAATTACACATCCTATGCTTACCAAGTCACTCTTCCATGTCATTTCTAGTTTGTACCATAACATAAACACATTTAGCAACTCATTTTTTGTCATTTTGGTAGCTTATAACCATTCTCGATATGCACATTATAGTACAGAATTTTTCAAGTCCAATTACAAATAATTTAACCACATGACGTAGCTAATTTACATGTCCATATTTAAACCTTTATACACATATACATACTGCCACAATAAGCACCATAATTCAACAATATAATTTCATAAACCAAACCATGAAACAACACATTTTGATCTACACTTCAAAGTTGCCGATTTGTACAACTCTTTCAATTAGTTTCCAAGCTTCCAAAATCATACCTTACACATGGAATTCAAGTACCATACAATCAAACCTATAAATCATCATTCAAACCACTATTTACATGCTAGTATAAACTGTTCTTATTGAAGTTCCATCGCTGCCAAAATGTACCTCTCCATTGTCACACCTTACCCCTCTGTAAGGCATAACATGATCCCGTAGTATACCTAATGAATTACCAACTTCGCCTACTGATAACCCATTAAATACACAACAAGGGATTTTCAAAAACTTTTCTTACTTCTTTTATAGTGGTGAGCACTATTTACAGGTGTTAAAAACCTTTTTGAACTGAGGTGAATTAACTAACACATTTAGACTATTAGTAATTTCTGTAAAAAAATTTTGGCAGAGTGCCCTCCGTAATTTTGATAAAACAGTTCTTCAAAAACATGTAAAAAGCACTTCAATATTTTTCTCAATCTCAAACTCTAGCATAATTCAACACAAATCCACAATAATTTTTCAAAGACTGAGATACAAGAAATATAATACAATTTTTACAAGTCCAAATAACTCATAATTTATTTTACAACTTTAATGTACAATTTTAATTTACAACTGCTCAAAACCAAGAACACTATATACATACAGTGAACATACATTACAATATAAAATGCAGAATATGGTATACTCAATATACCCGATGATTTCTCGCTGAATGTACTAACAGCCTAGTCTGTTTCCCTGTCAGTCTGTCTACCTGCGACAGCAATGAAAAGCTATCGCTGAGTGAAATTTACTCAGTGGTGCACAATAACAATTTGAAATGCGATATATAAATCTTTTATTGACAGTTCACAAATCAAATGATTCACAATTCCATTTCACAATTTACAAAATTCACCTAACACAAATTTGATCAAGTAATTGAATAATACCGTTTTGCAAATCAATAACACAATTCGATCAAATAACTGAATAATACCGTTTTGCAAATCAATAACACAATTCGATCAAATAACTGAATAATACCGTTTTGCAAATCAATAACACAATTCGATCAAATAACTGAATAATACAATGTTGCCAATCGATAACATAATTTTGACCATGACACAATTTTTTCCACACATGCCGTGTTGTACACCACGACAAGACACACTCACCCCAATAATCGAAATAAATGAGGGAGGAAGCTAGCTGAATAATGAGTACTCATCCACACTCACCTCAGACTGGAAAGTCAAAGAGGGAGGAACATAATCACACTCACCCCAGACTGATAAGTCAAAGAGGGAGGAATATAGTAACAGTGTCATTCCAAGTGTGAATCAAAACAATTTCAAATCACAATATTTCATACAAACCATAAATCACATTTTATCTCAAAATTTCCATTTGCAAAGTTGGCAACACAATAAGTTCCAAATAATATTCCCAAAAACAAAGCAATAAAAAATTATTCGTAACTCATTTCTCCAAATAAATTTGCTAGTAAAAGCAGTGAATATAAAAGTATTGTGCACAGACACAATTTAAAACAGTAACATACAAATAATTATAATTTACTTCAATTGAAAATTCAGAAGAAATAGCTATTGTGCACAAACCAATGATAACTGTCTCTTGGCTCTGACTCAGTGTTTCCTTCCCCTCCCTGAGTCTTTGCTAACTGAGAAACACAATTTGAAGTGTTTCAGTACTCATTTAAACTGTCTCCAACGATAATGCTTGATAATTAATTCACTGAATTTATTTATTCGCTTAGTCAACCTGCTATGTCGACCCTTGGTACATTCTAGATAATTTAGGTTTTAATGACATTAATATGTCACATTCGATAGTCTTTTAGGGTTGGTACATGTTACCAAATTCATTTCCGTGTATACTGCATTTTCTTGCGATTTGCTGGATTCCAGGATACTAGTTTGACCTAGCCGGAAGACCTAGTTCCCTAGGTTTTCGGGTTTCGGTCAAAACTACAAACTTGTAGATCTATGTCTTATTGCACGCGGGGAAAAATTTCAGGTCATTCTGAGTTATGTAGACCAAGTTATGGTAATTTTACTATTGCTGGTCAAATTGCACCAAAATTGGTCACTTTAGGTCACTTTAGGTCATTTTAGGTTCGGCCAGTTTTTGGACCCGAACTTGTGCAAGCTGTTTGACTTACTTATGGTCATTTCTGGGCTTTGGTGTCTTCATAAGACTTGTATATATGGGTCTTAACTATTCATGGTTAAAATTTCAGGTCAATTGGACCTGTTTTGAGTGAGTTATGGCCTAAAAACTAACTGCTGCCCAAATGGTCAATTTTCAGGCCTCATTTGCACTTAATCCGGATTTGGTCATTTTTCAAGCTACCTTGCAAGCAGAATTTTGGCAAGCTTCCTTCATGAAAGTTGGCACATTTTGTGCCTAGTTTCACCTCCAATTGGTCTCATACCAATTGGAGCCACACACTTAAAGTTATAGGCCTAAAACACAAACTGCCTTGTTGCAATTCTTGCATACATATCAAACATCACTTTTAACACTCACTAAACTTAACATTCAAACTAATTCTGGTTGTACCATGACCTAAACATAATTCACAACACATTATAGGTCATTTTGGCAGCTTACAATTACATTCAATGTGCACCAACAAGTGCAGAATTTGCCCAACTCAATTTACAACAATTTAACTCCATAACCAAGCTCATTCACATGTCCAACCTTCACACCACTATACATACATTCAAACTGCCATAACAACTAGCACATTTTAACATCATTATTCCATAAACCAAGGATGAATTCCAGCATTCTTCAAGGGTTAGCAAACTGCAACAATGGTACACTTACATTCCATTATTTTCCAAGCTTTAAATTTCATTTTACATTTACATATACTAAGTATACATCACCTAAACAACTTCCTACACAATATACATTTAATCAATCATTTAATTCACCATTTACAAGCACAAATAACCTGCCTTCAAGGTATTTCCATGGCTGCCAAAATTACACATTCCCATTCAACATCAAACCTCAAAAGTGTCTTCATAATTCAAACACCCATAACATGCTTACAAACTTTAACAAAGCAATATTCAAAAACTCAAACTTACCTATGGATGAGACTTCTTAAATCTTCACCAAAACTTCTTGAAATTGTTATCAAACTCTTCCTTGTGATGTGGGGATAAATTTTAATGAAGCAACCTAGGTGTTTGGAGGTGAAATGAAGAGGTTGATGAAGCTTAAAGCAAAACGGCCATGGAGGATTTCAAGCTTCTCATTTCGGCATGGATGGTCTTCAAAGGTTGAAGATGATGTTTTAGTAGAGCAATCTGCCCACTTAATACATATTATAATTCTTAGTGGTCCACTCACATTAATTAAACCATTTTATATATTAAATGTGTTAATTACTCCATTTACTCTCAACTTTTGGCTATTTACATTAGGTACCCCTAAATTAATTTTTCATTATATTTTCCAAGTGTAATATTATTTATTTTTAATGGACATTTAGGTCAAAAGACAACTCGGGGTGTCAAATGACCACAATGCCCCTGTTCGGGTTGCATTCCCGATTTTTCGGTAACACCGGGTTTTGTCCATTTTTCGATTTCTCACTTTTCTTTGTACTAATTATTTAATTTTTCTTTAATATTTCTTATGATATTTATACTTCAATAGGTGTCTCTTTAAGTCTTAAAAATATTTTCCAGGGTTCCCCGCGATCCAGGGCTAGTCAACGGTCCACGCCGTGACTTCCCGGTGCGGTCACCCATCGCTAGGGTTCTCAGCTCGCTTAACTTAGTTGCAATTCTTTACTATTATTTTTCCTTTATTTTTCTTGTTTTTTCTTATTTAATGTCTCCTCACTCATATCGAAGTGTAGTTCTAGGCATTCTAGCTATTCGGACAACACTGGTCACCGGAACAGTAGAACGCACTACCGAACTTAGTGTTAGTAGTATGCCCTAGAGCATATCATTTAGTATGTATCTTGTACATATTTTTAATAATAAAAGGCATTTCCACTTTTCCGTTTACATAATATATTTATGTGTAATAGAAAAGGTCCATTGATATTTTGTTAGAAATATTATTCTTAAGTTGTTAAGAATATGAGTGACAATATTTCTAGCACAAAGTATCATAAATAGGTTCACAATCGAGGATACTTCATAATAAGGACATGACTTATCCAGAAAGATTGTATTCATGTTTGTTCCCAAGTTATTTATATGAGATATAAATAAGATGGAATGGTGAGTCTCATGCCATATAACAAACTTGATAGGCACTTATAAATGATAAGTAGGCAGAACCAGTGACACTTATGACAAGCACATGGAGTTTACTCTTGTCAATGTTTTGTCATAAATCATATCAGTGCATATAATCTTTAGACCTTAGATAGCACAGTTATCTTGTATATAGGTAGTTTGAGTTTGATACTGCTTTCATACTTGTACTATGTATGGGTATATGGGCATGTGTTGGCTCCTGCTAGTTATATATGGAGGTAGGTGTTGATCAAGATGGAATCTGTTCCTCTAAGTAAATAGAGATAAAATCCTATGTTCATTTAATTGTTCTTGATGTTTCAAGTTCCTGGCCAGGACAGATAGATTTATTGAGAAAGAGTTTCGATGAGAAAAAGCTTTTAATCAAGAACTGGATTTAAAAGAGAACATTATATTGATAGCAAATGGAGTTTGTCATAAACCATGACTCGGCTTGAGTTGGGATTTTGTAATGATAGATTCTAGTGCATGGTAACATATGATTATAGGTTCATTTAAGTTAAATCTTATTACTAATTGGGTGGCCATGGCATGCTATGCTAGGTGTTAACCATGGTCTATGAGGTTCATAAAATGATTTAGAGAAATCATTTATGGTAAGAAAGAGTTATGATGATATTAAGAGTTGATATCATGTCTCATTGCCAATTAGTGATGAGCCTAGTAAGTCACACACATACACAAGTTATCACCTATTTAAATATGATTTAATTAATTAATTAAAAAGTTTAATTGATTAATTAAATAGATTTGGTTTGCAATAAAATTGCAAAGTCCCTAGCATGACTTGAAACCAAATCTAGATTATTGGATGTGTAGTATAAATTAAATTTATATTTAAAGTGTTTAAATATGAATTTAATTGATGAGAAATTAATTAATAGAGATTAATTAATTAATTTATATTTGATATAAATTAATTAGAAGAAGAAAATAATTATTTTGGGTTAAGAACTCAAAATTAAGACACAGGGGCATTTTGGTCATTTTGCAGTGTGACACATGGCACCATGAGATGGTGACACATGGCATAACATATAAGTTTGCCAAATGTTTTTTAATCATGTAAGATGATTAAAATCAAGATTAAATATAGGTTTGACACTTGGCACAATGTGATTGGGTCACTTAAACCTAGAGCTAATCAAAAGGTGACATGTGGCTAGGGTTTAATGTGTTAACCTAGCTATTTAAGTGTGGTTATGAAAAGAAAACATAACCAGCAGCCTCTCCTCTCAATTGTCACGCCACTTTGAGCCTCTCCAGCTATTTCTCTTCATCTCTCATCAATTCAAAGAGATTAGCCATCAATCTCTTGAATTAAGAACACTAGAAATTGTTTCTAGTGTCCTGTTTACATCTCTAATCTCTTAAAAGGCAGAACTTGAATTTCTAATTAATAGAAAAGGCTTTAGAAGCAGTTCAAGGGCTGCCATAGGTGTTCTTGGTGTGGACAAGCTAGAGGGACAACATCCGTGTCACGAAGACGAATCTCAAAGCGCAGACACGCTGCAGCACATCAAGAGGTTAGTGTAATCGTTCTTGATTTAATCTAGGGTTCTAAAATTAATCTGATTAATTTTAAAATCTTAAATGGCAAATACAGATCCAAAAACATATTAAAAGAGTTTTAATATGTTGTTTATCATTGAAATCAAATAGATAAAAATAAATCTTGCATGGTGCATGTGACCCTAGGTGAAAATTTTTAAATTCAATGGTATAATCTTGTGTTTTTCACGCTTCCGTTCCTTCAATTGGTATCAGAGCCACTATATTTGCCATTTAGATTGTTGATTATATAATTTAATTGTGTGTTTGATCATGAGATCAAGAGATTATTGCTGGTTGCAAAGCAAGGTGTGGCGTCACACATGGTAAAGCCACCAATGGTGGCGGCAACAATGGTTCCATGGGTGGTTCAAGGTTTGGCTTTTAATTCTGCAATTGTTGTATGATCTAAGGCCTATTCTTTGACTAATTAAAGTGTTTAATTAGTTGTTTTAATCACACAATTAAATTATGATTCAAATCAGAATTTTAAAAATTGTTTGAATGTGATTCAAATCTGAATTTTAAAAGTTGTTTGAATGTGATTCAAATCTAAATTTTTAAAGTTGTTTGAATCATATTTAAATCTGATTTTTTAAAATTGATTCAATAAAATTCAAATCTGATTTTTTAAAAAATGTTTGAATGTGATTCAAATCTGAATTTTTGAAGTTGTTTGAATGTGATTCAAATTTGAATTTTTAAATTTGTTTGAATGAGATTCAAATCTGAATTTTTAAATTTATTTGAATCATATTCAAATCTGGATTTTTAAGTTGAATATGAGATATTCAATTTAATTTAATTATGTATGTTTTATTTAATTGTTAAATAGTGATATGCATGATGGATGATCATGGACTATAAAAGACCAATGTGATTGGATTTATTTCTTTTATGTTTCTTTGGGATTGTAAATTAATTAATTTATTTTAATTTATTTTGGGCATGTATTATTAAGTTTGTAATATTTTTTGGGTTGTAATTTCATTTATTTAAGTTCTTGTAAATTCGCCTTGGTATGCCAAGGATTACTATGTAATATTGGATTGCAAGAAGTTCAAGGAGGTCAAGAGCATTGGTGGGACCAGTGGGAGGAATTCAATATCAAGTGTTGATTATGTACTCCTTCAGCAACTCTTGTAAAATGAATGAATGAAATGCACCTAGGAATGCCCAGATTCAATTCTTGGTGGCTCAGAATTGAATCCCTTAGAAAGTCCATGATCATACCATATTTACTGCTTATCCATGAATGCATGAGATGTATGGGAATGTATGCAATTATATGATATATGCATGCTAAATGGATAATGTGTAAAGTGAGACATTAATAGTAATTAGGATGGCTATAAAATCTTCCAAACAAATGATTAAGTTGGAAATGTTATAATTAAAGTAATTATAACATAAGCCCTCCATTGGGGCAATTATTTTAAGAAATTTTAAATAGTTGCATGAGATGCAATTAATTTAAGAATTGTTAAGCATGAGATGTTGTAAATATGTAAATGGTTTGGTGGCCAATATTGGATGTACCTGAGGACATTAAAATTATTTGCATAATTACTGGCTCAATGGGATCAACTTAACTAATGCAAGATAAGTCAATAATGGATGTACCTGAGATTTTGAGCATTAGGGGCTAGGTAAAGGATTGAACCTCACATGAGATGTGATGGGCAAGGAGTTGCTCACTTATAGTTTATTGTAATTCCAATAATGGATGTACCTGAGGATGATCAATAGAATTATAAGAATTCAATCACCCACTAGAAATCCATCCAACTAGGATTTCCGTTTTCTACTTTGGAAGTGTAGGATTCGCTAAGTTAGTGGGAGGACCAATTTGATTAAAAGACCATAATCATTTTGGTTAATTACATGATACATTTACTAATTAATCTGGTTATTTTCTGCAATTAATTTTCTGATAAAAATGAGCACAAAACAACCACCACCATCCAATATCCTTGCAAGCATACTTGATCACAACAGGTTGACAGGACCTAATCATGCGATTGGCTAAGAAATTTGAAACTTGTCTTGAACCTTGAACATATAGGATATGTTCTAGATTCAAATGTTCCTGGTCCCTTACCTCCAGAGGCCACACAAGAGGAACATGAAACTTTGGACAAGTGGAAGGAGCATGATATGAGAGCTAAGTGTTACATGCTTGCTTCTATGAGTAATGAGTTACAGAAGCAACATGAGAACATGCAGAGTGCGAGTGAGATCCTCCTTCACCTACAAGAGTTGTATGGTGAGCACAGTAAGAATGCTAGGTATGAGATATCTAGACAGTTATTCCGTATGAGGATGTCTGAGGGACAGAATGTTGGGGATCATGTCCACAAGATGATTCGGCTGATTGAGCAGTTGGAACATCTTGACTTCAACATGGATTTCCAACTACAAACGGATTTGATCCTTCAGTCCCTTCCTGAGTCTTTTGGGAATTTTGTGACAAATTTCCATATGATTAAACAGGAATGCACCTTAGCTGAATTACTCAACATGCTGGTTATTGCCCAAAAGAATATGCCAGGCAATAAAGGAAAAGAGGTAGCTTTGGTTGCATCTTCTTCTGCTGGAAAGTCCAACAAGAAGAAGGGCAATAAGAAAAAGAAACCTCAGATTCCTGGTCCTTCCAAGAAAATAGCTAAACAGAAAGGGAAGACCAAAGCTGACAAAGGCAAAGGAAAGTGTTTCCACTGCCAACAGGAAAGTGTTTCCATTGCCAGTAAGAAAGTGTTTCCACCGGCGGTATAGTAATCTAAATGAATGCAATGCCATGGTGAAAACCAACTCAAGTTCAAAATATATTTGGCACTTAAGGTTATGTCATGTTGCAGAAGATAGGATTGCAAAATTGGAGAAAATGGGGATTCTATCCTCATTGGGCTCTGAGCCTACTCCAACTTGTGAATCTTGCCTTCAAGGCAAAATGACTAGATCACCCTTTGTTGGACAAGGGCTAAGAGCTGAAAATATTTTGGAACTAATACATAGTGATGTATGTGGTCCGTTTAAAGAAATGGC
Organism: Hevea brasiliensis; assembly: GCF_030052815.1. Classification (NCBI taxonomy): domain Eukaryota; kingdom Viridiplantae; phylum Streptophyta; class Magnoliopsida; order Malpighiales; family Euphorbiaceae; genus Hevea; species Hevea brasiliensis. The sequence continues at coordinate 29,115,307 of NC_079494.1, read as the reverse complement.
TAGAGGGGGCTTTCATTATTTTATTACCTTTTCTGATGATAAATCAAGGTTTGGGTATTTGTATTTGATGAAATACAAACATGAATCCTTTGAAAAGTTCAAAGAATTTAAATCTGAAGTAGAAAATCAAACAGGATAAAATATGAAAGCTCTTCGATCAGATCGTGGAGGTGAATATTTGAGTCTTGAATTTGATGAATACTTGAGAGAGCATGGCATTGTTTCTCGGTGACTCCTCCGACGCATACAATTGAATGGTATATCCGAAGGAGAAATCGTACCCTATTGGATATGGTACGTAGTATGATGAGCTATACTGATATGCCAATCTCCTTTTGGGGATTTGCATTAGAATCAGCTTTATATATTCTGAATAGGATTCCATCAAAATCAGTTTCTTCCACACCTTATGAGATATGGCATGGAAGAAAACCAAGTCTTAAGCATGTTAAGATTTGGGGTTGTCCAGCTTATATCAAAAAGCTGAACACTGATAAATTGGAGACCATATCAAAAAAAGGTCGATTTGTTGGATATCCAAAAGATAGTTTTGGATATTATTTTTATTTGCCTACTTCACAAAAGGTTGTGATAAGTAGAGATGCCACATTTCTTGAACAACAGTTTGTTCAAGAAGGAGGCAAAGGAAGGCAAATAGAGTTAGAATTGGAGAATTCGACCAACCAGCATCGGATGGATATAGATCCATCTAGTCAACCTATACCCATTGATGAAACATCTACACTGTTCCTCGTAGAACAACCAGGTATCTCACCCACCCGGTGAGATATGGTTTTCTTCATGAAGAAGAACAAGAGTTGTCTACTCATGAAGAAGTAGATCATGGAGATGATCCACTTACCTATGAAGAAGCTATATCAGATATAGACTCTTCAAAATGGATTGATGCTATGAAATCCGAGATTGATTCCATGTATAAGAATCAAGTTTGGGATCTTGTTGACCCACCTAAAGGTATTGTACCTATAGGAAACAAATGGGTTTTCAAGAAGAAACTTGGTTATTATGGAAAGGTAGAGACCTATAAGGCAAGGCTAGTAGCGAAAGGGTTTCGCCAAAGGCAAGGAATAGACTATGATGAGACTTTCTGCTTTGTTGCCATGCTTAAATCAATTAGGATTTTATTAGCAATAGCGCATACTATGATTATGAGATTTGTGAGATGGATGTCAAAGCGACTTTTCTCAATGGATACATTGAAGAAAACATTTTCATGGAACAACCTAGGGATTTGAATCCCAAGATGGTTCCAAGGTATGCAAGCTAAAGCGATCCATTTATGGGTTGAAACAAGCTTCGAGGAGTTGGAACATCCGTTTTGATGAAGCCATTAAATCTTTTGGTTTTATCAAAAATGAGGATGAGCCATGTGTATATAAGAAGGTTAGTGTGATGCTATCACTTTCCTTGTCTTATATGTGGATGACATCTTGTTGATGGGTAATGATACAGGTATGTTGACGACTATAAAGGTATGGTTGTCAAATACATTCTTCATGAAAGACTTAGGGGAGGCAACCTATATTCTTGGGATTCGCATCTATAGAGATAGAGCGAAAAGAATAATTGGTTTATTCCAAAGTCTATACTTGGAAAAGGTGTTAAAGAGGTTTAACATGCTTGATTCCAAGAGAGGATTGTTACCAGTGAGACATGGTATCCACCTTTCTAAAGAGATGTCTCCAAAGACACATTAAGAAATAGATAAGATGGCGAGGATTCCATATGCTTGCTATTGGAAGTTTAATGTATGCAATGTTGTGTACTAGGCGGATATCGCATATCTTTGTTAGTTTGACTAGCAGGTATCAATCCAATCCAGGTTTGGAACACTGGATAGCTGTCAAGAATATCCTTAAGTACTTGAGAAGAACTAAGGATTTATTCTTGATTTATGGAGGTGGAGACTTGCAATTGGATGGTTATACTGATTCTGATTTCCAATCAGATATCGATGATAGAAAGTCTACCTCTGGATATGTGTTCATTTGTAATGGAGGTGCGATCGGTTGGAAGAGTTCCAAGCGAGCACGATTGCAGATTCCACTCATAGCCGAGTATATTCTTTGCATCGAGATCTTTGCAAAGGAAACATTTGGATAAAGAAGATCATGACAGAACTTACATTGGTTCCTTCCATTGAGTCAAAGATTCTATTACCTTTGTGACAACAATGGAGCGATCATCTGAGCTAAGGAACCAAGGTCTCACCAAAATCCAAACACATAGAAAGGCACTACCACATTATCAGAGATATAGTTGGGCAAGGCAATATAGCCATGCAGAAAATAGCATCAGCTGAAAATCCAGCTGATCCATTCACTAAGGCTATGTCACAGACTCAGTTAGACCGACATCTTGAGAAGATAGGTCTAAGATATTGTAATGAATGGCTCTAGTGCTAGTGGGAGATTGTTAGTAGTATGCCCTAGAGCATATCATTTAGTATGTATCTTGTACATATTTTTAATAATAAAAGGCATTTCCACTTTTCCGTTTACATAATATATTTATGTGTAATAGAAAAGGTCCATTGATATTTTGTTAGAAATATTATTCTTAAGTTGTTAAGAATATGAGTTACAATATTTCTAGCACAAAGTATCATAAATAGGTTCACAATCGAGGATACTTCATAATAAGGACATGACTTATCCAGAAAGATTGTATTCATGTTTGTTCCCAAGTTATTTATATGAGATATAAATAAGATGGAATGGTGAGTCTCATGCCATATAACAAACTTGATAGGCACTTATAAATGATAAGTAGGCGAACCGGTGACACTTATGACAAGCACATGGAGTTTACTCTTGTCAATGTTTTGTCATAAATCATATCGATGCATATAATCTTTAGACACGAGATAGCACAGTTATCTTGTATATAGGTAGTTTGAGTTTGATATCGCTTTCATACTTGTACTATGTATGGGTATATGGGCATGTGTTGGCTCACGCTAGTTATATATGGAGGTAGGTGTTGATCAAGATGGAATCTGTTCCTCTAAGTAAATAGAGATAAAATCCTATGTTCATTTAATTGTTCTTGATGTTTCAAGTTCTGGCCAGACAGATAGATTTATTGTAAAAGAGTTTACGATGAGAAAAATCTTTTTAATCAAGAACTGGAATTAAAAGAGAACATAATATTCATAGCAAATGGAGTTTGACATAAACCATGACTCCAGCTTGAGTTGGGATTTTGTAACAGAGAGATTCTAGTGCATGGTAACATATGATTATAGGTTCATTTAAGGTAAATCTTATTACTAATTGGGTGGCCATGGCATGCTATGCTAGGTGTTAACCATGGTCTATGAGGTTCATAAAATGATTTAGAGAAATCATTTATGGTAAGAAAGAGTTCTGATGATATTAAGAGTTGATATCATGTCTCATTGCCAATTAGTGATGAGCCTAGTAAGTCACACACATACACAAGTTATCACCTATTTAAATATGATTTAATTAATTAATTAAAGAGTTTAATTGATTAATTAAATAGATTTGGTGTCACACCTTACCCCTCTGTAAGGCATAACATGATCCCGTAGAATACCTAATGAACTACCGAACTTCACCTACCGATAACTCATTAAGTACCCTACAAGGGATTTTAAAACAATTTTCTTATCTTTGACAAGTGGTGAGCATTTCAAATAAGTATTTAAAACATTTAGTTGAAATTAAAACTAATTAATATTTTTGGCCATTTTAGTTTTCCATAAATTTTATAAAAATTTTGTGAGTTTCCTCTGTATTTTGAGAAAACCGTTCTTGAATACTGTAAAAGCACTTCTAAAAGTTTTTCTCAACCACTACTTCAATTTCAAACTCAATCTCAATCAATTTCTCAAATTCACAAGTTCAATAATTTCTTCAAAATACTGTCCATCAATATCATTTATTCATTTTCCATTCAAGATAAACAATTTATATATTCATCATACTAAAATTTACATTCAGGAAGTCCAAACTAAAATTTATTACAACTTTTATACAAACTTTGTACAAGCTGCTCAAGACCCATGTACATGTCCATACATTTATGTGCAATATATACATCAAAAGAAATATTCTGATTAGGGTATAAATTATGCCGAAGACTTCAAGCTGATGACTTCACACACCTCAGCAGCTCAGTCTGCTGCTCCTCTAATCTCTGTATCTGCGACAGCAATAAAAGCTATCGCTGAGTACTAAGACTCAGTGGTGCACAATATACTAAAATAATCTTTATGCAAAACTTAAACCACATTCATTCAAAAATTTGACTAAACATGAAAATTAAATACAATCATGCATTGTAAGATTTTACATGTAAACCAAGTTTATTTCAAAGTATCAAAACACATTTCACAAAACCCACAGTTAAATCATGCCATTCGAAACAAATAGAATCTCAATAGCCAGAGGCTAAGAGAAATCATGTCACAAGGCTAGCTAGCTCAAATATATGGATATCCATTCACATCCTCTTCTACTGGCACACCTCAACACTTCTCCAGAGAAGGAATCAAAATTCGAAACTAATTACCCCCACTAGTCGTGCTAGTGAGGTGTTCAAACATATGGTCATGATACTGTGGTTTCAAAACTTATCTTAACAATTTGCTAAACATTGTCATTTCAAATATACATAATAAGTTTCACAATTTGAATCAAAACATCATAAATAAGGTCACAATACTTTCAACAATTCAAAGCAACAATAATATGCATATTTCATTCATTTAATCAATGAATTTTTTTAAAGCATAGTAATATTGTGCACAAACCTCAAACGAGTCGCCTGTTGGCCTTGACTCGACTCCTCGGGTTCTGTCCCGGTATTCTTTTCCACTGAAACACGAAATTTTCTAATGTTTCAGTACTAAAACTTAAAATAAATCCAAAATAAACTTAACTTCACATTTACCTAGCTCTAACGTGTTAAATTCGACGTTCTCGAAATTTTGTGTTTTAGTTACTATTCACTGCACTATTCAAGTCAAATTATTGACTTTCTAAGGCTTAATAGGTATGGGAACTCCAACTTCACCCACATACCACATTTTGGTCACCAAACTTGTTGGTTTTGGTCATTTGTTTAAAGCTTAGGTCATTTTGGCAAAATTGCCAATTTTCGGTTTTGGTTCTCCGAAGTTGCACTATTCCATTGGTCGATCTACTGTTGGAATTTGACAAAACTTCCTTCATAGAAAATGTTCCTTATTGTCTTAAGTGTATTCTCATTTTTGGATCACCTCAATCGGAGTTTTGTAGCTCAAGTTATGGCCAAAATAAGTTTACTGTTCACGTGCACTGTTCATACTGCAATTTAGGTGCTGGCAGATTTTTGGTCCAACTTTGGTCAATTGTTTGATCAAGTTAAGTTCATAATTTAGTCTCACTTTCTTCATATGAAATGTTGTACTATGTCTTAGGTTTCCATCGGTTCAAGAATCGCCTAAATCCGAGTTTTCTAGAGAGTTATAGCCATCCAAACATTGCTGCTCAATGAAAATTCTGCAGAATCTCAGTACAGTAATTTAATTTTGCTCAATGATTTTGAAAGGGTTAATGGCCTAATTTGGGTTGGTGTTCTTCATGAAAGTTTTAGATCTATATCATATCTAATTGCTGGTAAAATTTCAGGTCAATTTGACCTACCTAGCTCGAGTTATGACCAAATGAACAGTTACTGTTCATTTGGTCAGTTAGTGCAGATGGCAGCCTGCTATCAACTCACTTTGGTCAATTGTTTCACCAAGTTTTGGTCAGTTTTTGTCAATTGTACCTTATTGAAATTTGTGGTGTTTTTTGACTATTTTCATCTCCAATTGGTGGCATATCAATTGGACTTGTAAAATTGAGTTTTGGTCCTTCAAAGTGGGTTTGGTCATGCTGCCAGCAGCATGACCATTTACCTCCAATTTAGTTTTCATTCCTATCATTCCCACTCAAGTTATTTGGTCATAATTGACCATTATTTCATTCACAATAGGTTAAACATGCCATTTATGCATTTCTCCAAATTTTGGTTCATAAACCCTAGCATTGAAACCCTAACTCACTCATTCAATCACAATTGGTGCATTTCCATCTTAACACCATACTAATGTAAGTTTATTAACATCTTTAATTCCCTTAAAACACATCAAACCATACCAATCATACTCCCATCAACCAAGCCAAAATTTCAGTTTAGTCCTTCTCCCATGATTTTATTTCATTTCAAGTTTATTTACAAGCTCTTGATGCCACACTAACACTAATTAAACAATAAAAATTGAAGTTTATAGTACTATACCTTGAGCAGAATTTTCTTCCTCCTTTTCTTCAAATTTTTTTCTTTCTTTTCCTTGAATCTTCTTTCTTAGTTGCCCAAACAAGGTCTACTTATGGTAGAACAATTTTGTATGGTTGGATTTTAGTTTTTCAAGCTCAAAAATGAGCTTTCAAGGTGGTTTTGTGAGGGAGAGAAGAGAGTGACGTTTTTGAGAAGATGAAGATGACTTTTTGTTGTTAATTTTTTTCTTTTCTTAATTTATTTTAGTTGATGGAAGACCACAAAATCCCATTTAATAAATAACTTAATTAATTTCTTATTGACATCATTCATGATGTCATCATCTTTAACTTTTCTATCTTCTTCTTTTTTTTTTTTCTTTTTTTTTTATATTAGTTTTTTAATTTAATTCTCGATTCCAAAATTTTCTTTTCTCCGATTTTATTTGTGATTAGGTCGAGTCGACTCTTGGGGTCAATTGACCAAATTGCCCCTTCGGTTCATCGGTTTGCAAATAATCCAATATTTCTTAGGCTCACGACCTAATTATTTGGTGACTTAACAGTTCTTTTCGTGATTTTCTCTTTTCCACTTTGTGTCCATAAGGGTCCTAAGGACCATGGCGTCACTTTTACGGTTGAAATTTGAGTTTAAAGCGACTTAGCGATGCGTTCAGAAGGTCACTCATCATTTGTGACTCTCGGCTCGTTTAACCTCTTATGTTATGTTTTTCTTATTTGTAGTTAACTAATTAAACATTACTAATTATTTGTGTTTATGGCTTCTCATGTTGTCTTAAGTGTGGCTCTAATCTCTTTATTTGTCCGGACCAACACCGGTCACCGGAACAGTGAAATATACCAGGCTATATTAATAGGGGTGTTACAATTCTCCCCCCCTTAAATAAATTTCGTCTCGAAATTTTACCTGGTATCAATCTCTGAATAGCTGTGGGTGTTGTCTCCTCATGTCCTCCTCTCGTTCCCAAGTAGCTTCTTGGCCCGAATGATGGTTCCACAGCACTTTTACCAACGGTATCTGCTTATTCCGCAGCTGCTTCACCTCATGAGCCAGAATCTTTATGGGTTCTTCTTCATATGTGAGGTCTGGATTCACTTCTATTTCCTCTACTGGTAGTACATGAGATGGGTCTGATCGATACCTCCTCAACATAGACACATGGAAGACATTATGTATCTTCTCCAACTCTGGAGGTAGTGCCAAACGATATGCCAAAGGACCCACTCTTTCCAGAACCTCATATGGCCCGATAAAACGAGGACTCAGTTTCCCCTTTCTGCCGAATCTCATAATCCTCTTCCAAGGAGAAACCTTGAGGAAAACTTTCTCACCTTTGCATACTCAATATCCCTTCTCTTCAAATCAATGTAGGACTTCTGACGATCTGATGCAGCTTTAAGTCGATCTTTGATCACCCGGATTTTCTCCTCAGTTTGCTGAACAATTTCGGGTCCAATCATCTTTCTTTCACCCACGTCATCCCAACACAACGGGGTTCTACATTTTCTGCCATACAAAGCTTCATATGGAGGCATCCCAATGCTTGATTGATAGCTGTTGTTATAAGCAAACTCAATCAAAGGCAAGTGTGTATCCCAACTACCCTCAAACTCAATCACACAAGCCCGTAGCATATCCTCCAAGATCTGAATCACCCTCTCGGTGGCCATGCATGCGTGGGTGGAATGCGATCTTGAAGTTCAATCTAGTTCCTAGGGCTCTCTGAAGACTACCCCGAATCTAGAAGTGAACCTAGGATCTGCATGCGTCACGATGAATCGGCACTCCATGCAATCTCACAATCTCATCGATGTATAACTGGGCCAATCGTTCGAAACTGTAGTCCATCCGGACTGGCAGAAAATGAGCAGATTTAGTCAATCTGTCAACAATGACCCATACTGCATCATGACTCTTCTGTGTCCTCGGAAGTCCCATCACAAAATCCATCGTTATTCTCTCCCATTTCCACTCTGGTACTGGTAGTGGATGTAACAACCCAGCGGGTACTTGATGCTCTGCCTTTACTTGCTGACAAGTTAGGCATTTGGATACAAATTCTGACACATTCCTTTTCATACCCAGCCACCAGTAATGCTCCTTTAGCCCTCTATACATTTTTGTGCCACCAGGGTGCATGGCAAAGGAGACTCATGCGCTTCCTTCAAAATGATCGCCTCAAGTTGACATCATTAGGAACACATATTACATACTGGTGTAGCAATAGACCATCATCTCTAATTGAGAATTCTGGTTTCTTGCCCTGTCGGACTTCTCCCATCAACTTCGATGCCTTGATCATTACGAGCGACCATTCTAATCGATCAATCAATCTTGCTGTACATGCCATGCAAGCTGCTGCCCATCATCATTAATCTCTAAAGCGGCATGTAATGATCTCAACTCATGTACCAAAGACAAAGGAGTAATTTGTAGATTTGCCATAGTCTTACGACTTAAGGCGTCGACCACAACATTAGCTTTCACTGGTGATAGTCTATCGGACAATCATAGTCTTTATCAACTCTAACCATCTCCTCTGTCTCAAATTCAACTCTTTTTGGGTGCCCAAATACTTCAAGCTCTTATGATCTGTATAGATGTAGCACTTCTCCCCATACAAATAATGCCTCCGGATCTTAAGAGCAAACACAATAGCTGCAAGCTCCAAATCATGTGTTGGATAGTTCCTCTCATGCGGTTTTAGCTGGCGTGATGCATAGGCAATGACATTTCGATCTTGCATCAATACACAGCCTAACCCATTGTGAGAAGCGTCACTATATACTGTATATTCTTTACCTTGAGTAGGTAAGGTAAGGACTGAGCTTGATCAAACATCTTTTCAATTCATCAAAACTCTGTGGCATTTATCCGTCCTTTGAAATTTTACATCTTTTCTAAGCAGTTGGTCAATGGAGATGCCAACATGGAGAATCCTTCACAAATCGGCGGTAGTATCCGGCTAAACCTAAAGCTGCGAATCTACGTGACATTTAGGTGGCCTCCAGTGGGGCGACTTCAATCTTACTTGGATCTACCTTAATGCCCTCTTCTGATACTACATGCCCCAAGAAAGATATTTCTTTCAGCCAAAATTCACACTTCGACAATTTGGCATATAGCTGTTTCTCCCTCAAAGTCTGCAGTACAATCCGCAGATGTCTATCATGCTCTTCTGCATTCCTCGAATAGACCAATATATCATCTATGAATACCACAACAAACTGGTCGAGTTATGGTGCGAAAATAGTGTTCATCGGATCCATAAAAGCGTAGGAGCATTAGTTAACCCGAATGGCATGACCAAGAACTCATAATGGCCATAGCGGGTTCTGAAGGCAGATTTAGAAATACTTTGCTCTTGTACTTTCAGCTGATAATAACCTGATCTCAGGTCAATTTTGGAGAACACAGCTGCACCCCTCAACTGATCAAACAAGTCATCAATGCGGGGTAATGGATATCTATTCTTTATTGTCACCTTATTCAACTGCCGATAATCAATACACAAGCGGAGAGTGCCATCTTTCTTCTTTACAAACAACACTGGTGCTCCCCAAGGTGACACACTAGGGCGGATAAAGCCCTTGTCAAGCAATTCTTGCAACTGCACTTTCAACTCTTTCAGTGCGGGTGCCATTCTATATGGCGTTATGGAGATTGGGTCCACACCGAGCATAACATTAATCTCAAGCGCACCTCTCTTTACGGAGGTAATCACGGCAATTCATCATGAAATACATCCGGAAAGTCACATACCGTAGGGATGTCCCTTAGTGCTGGACTCCCCACCTGGGTGTCTATCACATGTGCCAAGTATGCTTCACACCCCTTTTTAATCATCCTTCTGGCTAGTGCAGCCGAAATGATGTTTGATGGCAGTAAATGCCTCTCCCCGTGTATTACCACATCACCGTACAAAGGGAGACCAAAAGTGGTATCTTGATCTCTGATCAATCATAGCATGATGCAGCTAACCAATCCATGCCCAAGATGATATCATACTCTCTAAAGGGCATTTCAATCAAATCACAGAAAACATGTACTTGTATCACCAAAGGACAGTATATATATATTCTGTTGACCAGGACCTCTTGTCCTAACGGAATAGTTAATAGCAATTCAAAACCCATTTGCACACATGGAACAGCAAGTGAACAAACTATGCTAGCACTAACATATGAATGGGTTGAACCCGGATCAAATAATACAAATACTTCTTGATCAGAGATAGAGAATGTACCAGCTACCACATCAGAAGTCTCAGCCTCTTCACGCTGTCTCATTGCGTAGATTCAGTTGAAGCACTTCCTTGTCTGGCCGACCAATTGTGCCACTGTTGCTGAGCGGTGCCTCTACCTCTGCCTCTTCCTGCACCTTGCGTGAACCTGCAGGAGCGGGACTGCGAATAGATCCCTCGGCGGTAGTAGGAGTGGACCATATCTCGGAGCACTAGTACAGTCTTTAGCTATATGGCCCTTACCTCCACAGTTAAAGCGAGCTCGGTGGCCCAGTAACACTCCCTCCCATGAATCTTGCCACAAGTCTCACAGGGGCGGGCAGAATGTGAACCCCTGCTTGATTGCTGACCAGACCTAGGGAGTCTCTGTCCGAAGAATCGGCCCCTACCAAATCTTCCACCTCGACCCCTGCTGGGTCCACTAAACTTCTTTCTCTTTCCAGGTAGCACGGAACTCTGTTCAACTGATTTTCCCCCTTGTCTTTTCTAATTTCTCGACTTTTTCCTTCACTTTGGGTTTATGCTTCAACTCTCTCCAATTCAAGTGCTTGAGACATAAGCTCGAGAAGTTCTTTGTGTCGAAATCCTACAACTTGCATCCGTATCTTTGGGCTTCAAACCCATTTCAAATCTCTTGCACCTTGCCTTACTGGTAGTAAGGAGACTCTTCGCATAGTGACTCAGGCGGGAGAACTCCCTCTCATACTCTGCCACTAATCTATTCCCTTGCTTCAAACTCAAAAATTCTTGCAATTTCTGATCAACATATGCGTCTGGGATGTATTTACATGCGAACTCTCGATAAAGTCATCCCGGAGTTAGCTGATGGTTCAGCCAAGCCGTGGGGATGGTCTTCCACGATCCATACGCATCCCCTTGCGGTAGAGACCAGAATACTCAAACTTTAATTCATCTTGGCAGTGCAGCTTCTTAAATACTCTGTCCATTCTTTCAAGCCATTGCTCTGCCTCAAGTGGGTCTACTGTACCCTTAAATTCTGCAGCCCCATACTTCAATAATTTATCATATTGTCTGGCTGGAGGCAGTGGTTGTGCCACAGGTGGTTGGGGTGGAGCTTGAGCAGGCATACCCCCAGCCATTTGTTGAAACATTGCCGCTATCTGCTGTGCGAACTGTGCAGGAATTTGCGGCATTTGTGGTGTCTTCTTGACCCACGACATTCGGTAAGTGGGGCTTCCCCTTGTGCCTCGGCTTCAGCAATTTGCTCAAGCGGCGATCCCCTTCTTCCATTTGATCTAAAGTTAGGGTATCTCTGAACAAGTAACACAAGGAGATTTCCCTCTGTTAGTTCATATTCATGATGTAATGCACTGTATGTAACAATTATGGACATTGAGCAGTTGTACTTAACAAAGAAAAACACAAATTCACAATTTAAAACATAATTCAAAAACTTGCTCTGATACCACTAAAACATGTCACACCTTACCCCTCTGTAAGGCATAACATGATCCCGTAGAATACCTAATGAACTACCGAACTTCACCTACCGATAACTCATTAAGTACCCTACAAGGGATTTTAAAACAATTTTCTTATCTTTGACAAGTGGTGAGCATTTCAAATAAGTATTTAAAACATTTAGTTGAAATTAAAACTAATTAATATTTTTGGCCATTTTAGTTTTTCGCAAATTTTATAAATATTTTGTGAGTTTCCTCTGTATTTTGAGAAAACCGTTCTTGAATACTGTAAAAGCACTTCTAAAAGTTTTCTCAACCACTACTTCAATTTCAAACTCAATCTCAATCAATTTCTCAAATTCACAAGTTCAATAATTTCTTCAAAATCTGTCCATCAATATCATTTTTTCATTTTCCATTCAAGATAAACAATTTATATATTCATCATACTAAAATTTACATTCAGGAAGTCCAAACTAAAATTTATTACAACTTTTATACAAACTTTGTACAAGCTGCTCAAGACCCATGTACATGTCCATACATTTATGTGCAATATATACATCAAAAGAAATATTTCTGATTAGGGTATAAATTATGCCGAAGACTTCAAGTGATGACTTCACACACCTCGTATTTCGATCTGCTGCTCCTCTAATCTCTGTATCTGCGGCAATAAAGCTATCAGAGTACTAAGACTCGATGGTGCACAATATACTAAAATAATCTTTATGCAAAACTTAAACCACATTCATTCAAAAATTTGACTAAACATGAAAATTAAATACAATCATGCATTGTAAGATTTTACATGTAAACCAAGTTTATTTCAAAGTATCAAAACACATTTCACAAAACCCACAGTTAAATCATGCCATTGAAACAAATAGAATCTCAATAGCCGAGGCTAAGAGAAATCATGTCACAAGGCTAGCTAGCTCAAATATATGGATATCCATTCACATCCTCTTCTCTTGGCACACCTCAACACTTCTCGGAGAAGGAATCAAAATTGAAACTAATTACCCCACTAGTCGTGCTAGTGAGGTGTTCAAACATATGGTCATGATCTTGTGGTTTCAAAACTTATCTTAACAATTAGCTAAACATTGTCATTTCAAATATACATAATAAGTTTCACAATTTGAATCAAAACATCATAAATAAGGTCACAATACTTTCAACAATTCAAAGCAACAATAATATGCATATTTCATTCATTTAATCAATGAATTTTTTTTTTAAAGCATAGTAATATTGTGCACAAACCTCAAGCGAGTCGCTGTTGGCCTTGACTCGACTCCTCGAGTTACGTCGGTATTCTTTTCCCTTTGAAACACGAAATTTTCTAATGTTTCAGTACTAAAACTTAAAATAAATCCAAAATAAACTTAACTTCACATTTACCTAGCTCTAACGTGTTAAATTCGGCGTTCTCAAAATTTTGTGTTTTGGGTTACTATTCACTGCACTATTCAAGTCAAATTATTGACTTTCTAAGGCTTAATAGGTATGGGAACTCCAACTTCACCCACATACCACATTTTGGTCACCAAACTTGTTGGTTTTGGTCATTTGTTTAAAGCTTAGGTCATTTTGGCAAAATTGCCAATTTTCGGTTTTGGTTCTCCGAGTTGCACTATTCCATTGGTCGATCTACTGTTGGAATTTGACAAAACTTCCTTCATAGAAAATGTTCCTTATTGTCTTAAGTGTATTCTCATTTTTGGATCACCTCAATCGGAGTTTTGTAGCTCAAGTTATGGCCAAAATAAGTTTACTGTTCACGTGCACTGTTCATACTGCAATTTAGGTGCTGGCAGATTTTTGGTCCAACTTTGGTCAATTGTTTGATCAAGTTAAGTTCATAATTTAGTCTCACTTTCTTCATATGAAATGTTGTACTATGTCTTAGGTTTCCATCGGTTCAAGAATCGCCTAAATCCGAGTTTTCTAGAGAGAGTTATAGCCATCCAAACATTGCTGCTCAATGAAAATTCTGCAGAATCTCAGTACAGTAATTTAATTTTGCTCAATGATTTTGAAAGGGTTAATGGCCTAATTTGGGTTGGTGTTCTTCATGAAAGTTTTAGATCTATATCATATCTAATTGCTGGTAAAATTTCAGGTCAATTTGACCTACCTAGCTCGAGTTATGACCAAATGAACAGTTACTGTTCATTTGGTCAGTTTAGTGCAGTGGCAGCCTGCTATCAACTCACTTTGGTCAATTGTTTCACCAAGTTTTGGTCAGTTTTTGGCAATGGTTCCTTAATGAAAATTGTGCTCTTTTATGTCTATTTTCATCTCCAATTGGTGGCATATCAATTGGACTTGTAAAATTTGAGTTTTGGTCCTTCAAAGTGGGTTTGGTCATGCTGCCAGCAGCATGACCATTTACCTCCGAATTTAGTTTTCATTCCTATCATTCCCACTCAAGTTATTTGGTCATAATTGACCATTATTTCATTTCACAATAGGTTAAACATGCCATTTATGCATTTCTCCAAATTTTGGTTCATAAACCCTAGCATTGAAACCCTAACTCACTCATTCAATCACAATTGGTGCATTTCCATCTTAACACCATACTAATGTAAGTTTATTAACATCTTTAATTCCCTTAAAACACATCAAACCATACCAATCATACTCCCATCAACCAAGCCAAAATTTCAGTTTAGTCCTTCTCCCATGATTTTATTTCATTTCAAGTTTATTTACAAGCTCTTGATGCCACACTAACACTAATTAAACAATAAAAATTGAAGTTTATAGTACTATACCTTGAGCAGAATTTTCTTCCTCCTTTTCTTCAAATTTTTTTCTTTCTTTTCCTTGAATCTTCTTTCTTAGTTGCCCAAACAAGGTCTACTTATGGTAGAACAATTTTGTATGGTTGGATTTTAGTTTTTCAAGCTCAAAAATGAGCTTTCAAGGTGGTTTTGTGAGGGAGAGAAGAGAGTGACGTTTTTGAGAAGATGAAGATGACTTTTTGTTGTTAATTTTTTTCTTTTCTTAATTTATTTTAGTTGATGGAAGACCACAAAATCCCATTTAATAAATAACTTAATTAATTTCTTATTGACATCATTCATGATGTCATCATCTTTAACTTTTCTATCTTCTTCTTTTTTTTTTTTCTTTTTTTTTTATATTAGTTTTTTAATTTAATTCTCGATTCCAAAATTTTCTTTTCTCCGATTTTATTTGACAGTTAGGTCAGGAGTCAGCTCTTGGGGTCAATTGACCAAATTGCCCCTCGTCGGTTCATCCCGGTTTGCAAATAATCCAATATTTCTTCCGGCTCCCTGACCTAATTATTTGACTGACTTAACAGTTCTTTTTCGTGATTTTCTCTTTTCCACTGTGTCCATAAGGGTCCTAAGGACCGCAGCGTCACTTTTTACGGTTCGAAATTTGAGTTTAAAACGACTTCGCAGTCGTTCCCGAGAAGGTCACTCATCACTGTGACTCTCGGCTCGTTTAACCTCTTATGTTATGTTTTTCTTATTTGTAGTTAACTAATTAAACATTACTAATTATTTGTGTTTATGGCTTCTCATGTTGTCTTAAGTGTGGCTCTAATCTCTTTATTTGTCCGGACCAACACCGGTCACCGGAACAGTGAAATATACCAGGCTATATTAATAGGGGTGTTACATTTGGTTTGCAATAAAATTGCAAAGTCCCTAGCATGACTTGAAACCAAATCTAGATTATTGGATGTGTAGTATAAATTAAATTTATATTTAAAGTGTTTAAATATGAATTTAATTGATGAGAAATTAATTAATAGAGATTAATTAATTAATTTATATTTGATATAAATTAATTAGAAGAAGAAAATAATTATTTTGGGTTAGGAACTCAAAATTAAGACATAGGGGCATTTTGGTCATTTTGCAGTGTGACACATGGCACCATGAGATGGTGACACATGGCATAACACATAAGTTTGCCAAATGTTTTTTAATCATGTAAGATGATTAAAATCAAGATTAAATATAGGTTTGACACTTGGCACAATGTGATTGGGTCACTTAAACCTAGAGCTAATCAAAAGGTGACATGTCGCTAGGGTTTAATGTGTTAACCTAGCTATTTAAGTGTGGTTATGAAAAGAAAACATAACTAGCAGCCTCTCCTCTCAATTGTCATGCCACTTTGAGCCTCTCCAGCTATTTCTCTTCATCTCTCATCAATTCAAAGAGATTAGCCATCAATCTCTTGAATTAAGAACACTAGAAATTGTTTCTAGTGTCCTGTTTACATCTCTAATCTCTTAAAAGGCAGAACTTGAATTTCTAATTAATAGAAAAGGCTTTAGAAGCATTTCAAGGGCTGCCATAGGTGTTCTTGGTGTGGACAAGCTAGAGGGACAACATCTGGTGTCCTGAAGACGAATCTCAAAGGCGTAGACACGCTGCAGCACATCAAGAGGTTAGTGTAATCGTTCTTGATTTAATCTAGGGTTCTAAAATTAATCTGATTAATTTTAAAATCTTAAATGGCAAATACAGATCCAAAAACATATTAAAAGAGTTTTAATATGTTGTTTATCATTGAAATCAAATAGATAAAAATAAATCTTGCATGGTGCATGTGACCCTAGGTGAAAATTTTTGAATTCAATGGTATAATCTTGTGTTTTTCACACTTCCGTTCCTTCACTTAGGGGTGTTACAATTCTCCCCCCCTTAAAATAAATTTCGTCCACAAAATTTTACCCAATAGCCATCTTACAATAGTCATACATTTATTTTCTCCTTTCTATATGATGGTATAATCTTCTTTTCCTCAAATTTGTATAAGACTTTTAACAATGTAATACAACGTTTAATTTGTTTGTATAACACCAATCTCCTCTTACTATTGTGCTATCTAATATTTCAGTTCATGTTCTTTCTTGAATGACCCTTAAGGTCATGTTAGAATCATTTATCTAGTCATTGGTCCTCTGACCATTCTAGTCCATAGTCTTCCTCACATTCGTAACATTTCTTTGTTATATTTGAACCAAATGTTCGAATTTTTACTTCCATAACTCTTTTTATCTGTCAATATTCTATAACTTACTTTCTTTTGTACTGAACTATAACCTTTCGATATTCTAACCTTTGAGTTTTAGATCCCTAAGTAGGATTTTCAAACTTATTTCTAACAATTAAATTCTGTCATGGCATAACTATACCAAAACAGATGCCGTTGGCAACTATTCTTATCTAGGTGTACTATCGGGTAGTACGTAGCTCTGCACAATAATCTCAAGTCAATACTGTAATCTGCAGCTTACAGTATAAACATCAAGAACATTGCATAGTTACTACGATACATCCTAATAAATCAAATTTTCCTATCTTTTATCCTTTTCGAATTCACTACTATCCCGAACTTATTATGATTACAATATCCATTAACAATTACTAATAGTGACATCCTTGCCCTCATCTAGAGCAATTCCATTACTGCATCTTACTTTTACGTCCTCTTGCCTTACATTAAGTAGGCTCGCCAATTAGCTTTATAATTTATGGTGTGTTAGAAAATACTTTTCGCCAATAAACTCTTCTAAAACTAATTTCACTTATTATCACAATCCTTATTTTAAAGGGCTAATCACTAATGCATCAAAATTTATTCCCCTGTAAAGGAATAACAATAGAACATATAGTTCTAGCACTAACATAAAAGTATGCAGACCCCAGGTCAAACAATACATATATATATCTTAGTTACTATTTGAGAAAGTACCAGCAATAATATCAAAAGTCTAAGTCTCTTCTCTCTGCCGTATAGCGTATACTCCAGCTGGAGCATCACCTGCTCGGTGATTCACAGTACTCTAACTTCTAGGTGTACTACCCCTACCTCTACCTTTGCCTCTACTAACTGATGGTGAACTCTTTGGAGTAGAAACTTGGGTTGATCCCTTTGGTGTAGTAAATGATCCAGAACGACCTGGATTTACACAATCCCTAGCAAAATGACCAGTCTCTCCACAGTTAAAACATGCTCCTACGGCTCTATAACATACCCCACTATGTGGTTTACCACAAGTTTCACAAAGTCGATCTGACAGCGCATTCCTGGGTTTCTGTTGAGTTTGCTTATCGGATCGAGGTGGTTTCTGTCCAAAAGATCTATCTCTACCGGACTTCTTACTATCTCTGTTGTATCCCCCAAAGTTTTTCCTCTTTCCAGTAAGACCACTAGAACTCTGTTCTACTGACTTTCCCTCTTTTTCTGTCTTCTCTGATTTCTTTTTCTCAGTAGCCACTTCAGATTCAATTCTTTTTAATTCTAGTGCTTGAGAAATAAGTTCAGAGAAGTTGTTATGTTTGAATCCGACCACTTGTAATCTGATACTAGGCTTCAAGCCGGTTTCAAACCTCTTACATCTCTCCCTACTGGTAGAAAGTAGACTTATTGCATAATGGCTCAGGCGGAAAAATTTCCTTTCATATTCAGCCACCGATTTACTCCCCTGTTTCGGACTTAGGAGCTCTTGCAGTTTCTGATCTACATAAGCATCAAGGACATATTTTTGTCTGAATTCCCTGAGAAAGTCACTTCAGGTTAGCACTGCAGGTTCTACCAAACTGTGGGGAATGGTTTTCCACCAGTCATAAGCATCCCCCTATAGCAAAGATATTGAGTATTCAAATCTGAGCTCCTCTGTGCAGTGTAGTTTCTTGAATACCCTATCCATCATTTTTAACCACTGTTCTGCCTCTAGAGGATCTACTGTCCCCTTGAACTCTGTAGCCCCATATTTCATCAATTTGTCATATTGTCTAGCAGAAGACTGTGGTTGTACCACTGGTGTCTGTATTGGGGCTTGAGTAGGCACATTACCAGCCATTTGTTGGAACATTGCAGCCATCTGCTGAGTGAACTGAGCAGGGAACTGCGGTACTGCGGGGGCTGGTGCTGCTGAACCACTGACATTATGTAGGGCTGGGGCATCCCCTTGCACCTCAGCCTCTATAGATTGATCGACTGAACGATCACCCTCTTCCATAGTCAATGCGAGGATCTTAGACCTCCTAAACAAATAACACAAGGAGATTTCCTCCCGTTAGTGCATATTTATAATGTAATGTACTGTATGTATCAGACAATGATATTGAGCAGTTGTACTATGAAGAAAGAATATTCAAGTAACATGTGAAAACAGAATTTAAAAAACTAGCTCTGATACCACTAAAACATGTCACACCCTACCCCTCTGTAAGGCATAACATGATCCCGTAGTATACCTAATGAATTACCAACTTCGCCTACTGATAACCCATTAAATACACTACAAGGGATTTTCAAAAACTTTTCTTACTTCTTTTACAGTGGTGAGCACTATTTACAGGTGTTAAAAACCTTTTTGAACTAAGGTGAATTAACTAACACATTTAGACTATTAGTAATTTCTGTAAAAAAATTTTGGCAGAGTGCCCTCCGTAATTTGGATAAAACAGTTCTTCAAAAACCTATAAAAAGCACTTCAATATTTTTCTCAATCTCAAACTCTAGCATAATTCAACACAAATCCACAATAATTTTTCAAAGACTGAGATATAAGAAATATAATACAATTTTTACAAGTCCAAATAACTCATAATTTATTTTACAACTTTAATGTACAATTTTAATTTACAAATTGCTCAAAACCAAGAACACTATATACATACGGTGAACATACATTACAATATAAAATGCGAATATGGTATACTTAATATACCCGATGATTTCTCATTGAATGTACTAGCGACCTAGTCTGCGCCACTGTCGATCTGTCTACTGCGGCGACAAGAATGAAAGCTATCACGAGTAAAATTTACTCAGTGGTGCACAATAACAATTTGAAATGCGATGTATAAATCTTTTATTGACAGTTCACAAATCAAATGATTCACAATTCCATTTCACAATTTACAAAATTCACCTAACACAAATTTGATCAAGTAATTGAATAATACTGTTTTGCAAATCAATAACACAATTCGATCAAATAACTGAATAATACCATTTTGCAAATCAATAACACAATTCGATCAAATAGCCGAATAATACCGTTTTGCAAATCAATAACACAATTCGATCAAATAACCGAATAATACCGTTTTGCAAATCAATAACACAATTCGATCAAATAACAGAATAATACCGTTTTGCAAACCAATAACACAATTCGATCAAATAACTGAATAATACTGTTTTGCAAATCAATAACACAATTCGATCAAATAACTGAATAATACAATGTTGCCAATCGATAACATAATTTAGGCCATGACACAATTTTTTCCACACATGCCGTGTTGTACACCACGACAAGACACACACACCCCAATAATCGAAATCAATGAGGGAGGAAGCTAGCTGAATAATGAGTACTCATCCAAACTCACCTCAGACTGGAAAGTCAAAGAGGGAGGAACATAATCACACTCACCCCAGACTGATAAGTCAAAGAGGGAGGAATATAGTAACAGTGTCATGCCAAGTGTGAATCAAAACAATTTCAAATCACAATATTTCATACAAACCATAAATCACATTTTATCTCAAAATTTCCATTTGCAAAGTTGGCAACACAATAAGTTACAAATAATATTCCCAAAAACAAAGCAATCAAAAATTATTCATAACTCATTTCTCCAAATAAATTTGCTAGTAAAAGCAGTGAATATAAAAGTATTGTGCACGGACACAATTTAAAACAATAACATACAAATAATTAAAATTTACTTCAATTGAAAATTCAGAAGAAATAGCTATTGTGCACAAACCTCTGATAACTGTCTCTTGGCTCTGACTCAGTGTTTCCTTCCCCTCCCTGAGTCTTTGCTAACTGAGAAACACAATTTGAAGTGTTTCAGTACTCATTTAAACTGTCTCTAACGATAATGCTTGATAATTAATTCACTAAATTCATTTATTCGCTTAGTCAACCTACTATGTCGACTCTTGGTACATTCTAGGTAATTTAGGTTTTAATGTCATTAATATGTCACATTCGATAGTCTTTTAGGGTTGGTACATGTTACCAAATTCACTTCCGTGTATACTGCATTTTCTTGCGATTTGCTGGATTTCGGGATACTAGTCTGACCTAGCCGAACGACCTAGTTCCCTCGGTTTTCGGGTTTCGGTCAAAACTACAAACTTGTAGATCTATTTCTTATTGCACGCGGGGCAAAATTTCAGGTCATTCTGAGTTATGTAGACCAAGTTATGGTCATTTTACTATTGCTGGTCAAATTGCACCAAAATTGGTCACTTTAGGTCACTTTAGGTCATTTTAGGTTCGGCCAGTTTTTGGACCCGCACTTGTGCAAGCTGTTTGACTTACTTATGGTCATTTCTGAGCTTTGGTGTCTTCATAAGACTTGTATATATGGGTCTTAACTATTCATGGTTAAAATGTCAGGTCAATTGGACCTGTTTTGAGTGAGTTATAACCTAAACACTAACTGCTGCCCAAATGGTCAATTTTCAGGCCTCATTTGCACTTAATCCGGATTTGGTCATTTTTCAAGCTACCTTGCAAGCAGAATTTTGGCAAGCTTCCTTCATGAAAGTTGGTACATTTTGTGCCTAGTTTCACCTCCAATTGGTCTCATACCAATTGGAGCCACACACTTAAAGTTATAGGCCTAAAACACAAACTGCCTTATTGCAATTCTTGCATACATATCAAATATCACTTTTAACACTCACCAAACTTAACATTCAAACTAAATCTGGTTGTACCATGACCTAAACATAATTCACAACACATTATAGGTCATTTTGGCAGCTTACAATTACATTCAATGTGCACCAACAAGTGCAGAATTTGCCCAACTCAATTTACAACAATTTAACTCCATAACCAAGCTCATTCACATGTCCAACCTTCACACCACTATACATACATTCAAACAGCCATAACAACCAGCACATTTTAACATCATTATTCCATAAACCAAGCATGAATTCCAGCATTCTTCAAGGGTTAGCAAACTGCCACAATGGTACACTTACATTCCATTACTTTCCAAGCTTTAAATTTCATTTTACATTTACATATACTAAGTATACATCACCTAAACAATTTCCTACACAATATACATTTAATCAATCATTTAATTCACCATTTACAAGCACAAATAACCTGCCTTCAAGGTATTTCCATGGCTGCCAAAATTATATATTCCCATTCAACATCAAACCTCAAAAATTTCTTCATAATTCAAACACCCATAACATGCTTACAAACTTTAACAAAGCAATATTCAAAAACTCAAACTTACCTATGGATAAGACTTCTTAAATCTTCACCAAAACTTCTTGAAATTGTTATCAAACTCTTCCTTGTGATGTGGGGATAAATTTTAATGAAGCAACCTAGGTGTTTGGAGGTGAAATGAAGAGGTTGATGAAGCTTAAAGAAAAACGGCCATGGAGGATTTCAAGCTTCTCATTTCGGCATGGATGGTCTTCAAAGGTTGAAGATGATGTTTTAGTGGAGCAATCTGCCCACTTAATACATATTATAATTCTTAGTGGTCCACTCACATTAATTAAACCATGTTATATGTTAAATGTGTTAATTACTCTATTTACTCTCCACTTTTGGCTATTTACATTAGGTACCCCTAAATTAATTTTTCATTATATTTTTCAAGTGTAATATTATTTATTTTTAATGGAAATTTAGGTCAAAAGACAACTCGGGGTGTCAAATGACCACAATGCCCCTGTTCGGATTGCATTCCCGATTTTTCGGTAACACCGGGTTTTGTCCATTTTTCGATTTCTCACTTTTCTTTGTACTAATTATTTAATTTTTCTTTAATATTTCTTATGATATTTATACTTCAATAGGTGTCTCTTTAAGTCTTAAAAATATTTTCCAAGGTTCCCCACGGTCCAGGGCTAGTCAACGATCCACGCCGTGACTTCCCGGTGCGGTCACCCATCGCTAGGGTTCTCGGCTCGCTTAACTTAGTTGCATTTCTTTACTATTATTTTTCCTTTATTTTTCTTGTATTTTCTTATTTAATGTCTCCTCACTCATATCGAAGTGTAGTTCTAGGCATTCTAGCTGTCCGGACAACACTGGTCACCGGAACAGTAGAACGCACTACCGAACTTAGGGGTGTAGCAGTAGACCATCATCTCTTATTGAGAATTCTGGTTTCTTTCCCTGTCGGACTTCTTCCATCAGCTTCTGATACTTTTGATCATTCTGAACAGCCATTCTAATCTGATCAATCAACACTGGCTATACATGCCATGCAACTGCTGTCTGGCCGTCATCATTAATCTCTAAGCTGGCATGCAATGATCTCAATTCATGTACCATGGACAAAGGAGTAACCCGTAGACTTACCATAGTCTTGCGACTTAAGGCGTCAGCCACGACATTAGCTTTCCCTGGCTGATAGTCTGTCAGACAATCAAAGTCTTTGATCAATTCTAACCATCTCCTCTATCTCAAATTCAACTCCTTCTGAGTGCCCAAATACTTCAAACTCTTATGATCTGTATAGATGTAACATTTCTCCCCATACAAATAGTGCCTCCAGATCTTAAGAGCAAACACAATAGCTGTAAGCTCTAAATCATGTGTCTGATAGTTCCACTCATGCGGTTTTAGCTGATGTGATGCATAGGCAATGACATTTCGACCTTGCATCAATACACAGCCTAACCCATTGTGAGAAGCATCACTGTAAATGGTGTATTCTTTACCCGATGTAGGTAAAGTCAGGACTGGAGCTTCAGTCAAACATCTTTTCAATTCATCAAAACTCTGTTGGCATTTATCCATCCACTAAAATTTTACATCTTTTCGGAGTATCTTAGTCAATGGATATGCCCTTTACAAATCTACGGTAGTATCCAGCTAAACCCAGAAAACTGCGAATCTCTGTGACATTTCTAGGTGGCCTCCAATTAAGGATAGCTTCAATCTTACTTGGATCTACCTTGATGCCCTCTTCTGATACTACATGCCCCAAGAAAGATATTTCCTTTAGCCAAAATTCACACTTTGACAATTTAGCGTATAGTTGTTTCTCCCTCAAAGTCTGCAGTACAATCTGTAGATGTCTATCATGCTCTTCTGCAATCCTCGAATAGACCAATATATCATCAATGAATACCACAACAAACTGGTCGAGGTATGGTCTGAAGATAGTATTCATCAGATCCATAAAAGCAGCTGGAGCATTAGTTAACTCGAATGGCATGATCAAGAACTCATAATGGCCATAACGGGTTCTGAAGGTAGTTTTAGGAATACTCTGCTCTTGTACTTTCAGCTGATAATAACCTGATCTCAGGTCAATTTTGGAGAACACAGCTGCACCCCTCAACTGATCAAACAAGTCATCAATGTGGGGCAATGGATATCTATTCTTTATTGTCACCTTATTCAACTGTCAATAATCAATACACAAATGGAGAGTGCCATCTTTCTTCTTTACAAACAATACCGGCGCTCCCCAAGGTGACACACTAGGGTGGATAAAGCCCTTGTCAAGCAATTCTTGTAACTGTACTTTCAACTCTTTTAATTCTGCTGGTGCCATTCTATATGGCATTATGAAGATTGGGTCCACACCAGGTATAACATCAATCTCAAACTGCACCTCTCTTTCTGGAGGTAATCCTGGCAATTCATCAGGAAACACATCTGGAAAGTCACATATAGTAGGGATGTCCCTCAATGCTGGGCTCCCCACTTGGGTGTCTATCACATGTGCCAAGTATGCTTCACACCCCTTTCTAATCATTCTTCTGGCATGTGCAACAAAAATGATGTTTGATGGCAGTAAATGCCTCTCCCCATGTATTACCACATCACCGTACAAAGGGAGACCAAAAGTGACTGTCTTCAGTCTACAGTTAATCATGGCGTTATGCCTGGCTAACCAATCCATGCTCAAGATGATATCATACTTTCTGAAGGGCATTTTAATCAAGTCTAACAGGAAAACATGTCCTTGGATCACCAAAGGACAGTCTCTATAGATTCTGTTAACCCGGACCTCTTGTCCTAACGGACTAGTTACTAGCACTTCGAAACCCATTTGTGTTAGTAGTATGCCCTAGAGCATATCATTTAGTATGTATCTTGTACATATTTTATTAATAAATGGCATTTCCACTTTTCTGTTTATATAATATATTTATGTGTAATAGAAAAGGTCCATTGATATTTTGTTAGAAATATTATTCTTAAGTTGTTAAGAATATGAGTTACAATATTTCTAGCACAAAGTATCATAAATAGGTTCACAATCGAGGATACTTCATAATAAGGACACGACTTATCCAGAAAGATTGTATTCATGTTTGTTCCCAAGTTATTTATATGAGATATAAATAAGATGGAATGGTGAGTCTCATGCCATATAACAAACATGATAGGCACTTATAAATGATAAGTAGGCCGAACCAGTGACACTTATGACAAGCACATGGAGTTTACTCTTGTCAATGTTTTGTCATAAATCATATCAGTGCATATAATCTTTAGACTTGAGATAGCACAGTTATCTTGTATATAGGTAGTTTGAGTTTGATACTGCTTTCATACTTGTACTGTGTATGGGTATATGGGCATGTGTTGGCTCCTACTAGTTATATATGGAGGTAGGTGTTGATCAAGATGGAATCTGTTCCTATTATTAAATAGAGATATAATCCTATTTTAATTTTATTGTTATTGATGTTTAAAGTTCTGGCCAGACAGATAGATTTATTCAAAAAGAGTTTCGATGAGAAAATCTTTTAATCAAGAACTGGAATTAAAAGAGAACATTATATTCATAGCAAATGGAGTTTGACATAAACCATGACTCCGGCTTGAGTTGGGATTTTGTAATGAGAGATTCTAGTGCATGGTAACATATGATTATAGGTTCATTTAAGGTAAACCTTATTACTAATTGGGTGGCCATGGCATGCTATGCTAGGTGTTAACCATGGTCTATGAGGTTCATAAAATGATTTAGAGAAATCATTTATGGTAAGAAAGAGTTCTGATGATATTAAGAGTTGATATCATGTCTCATTGCCAATTAGTGATGAGCCTAGTAAGTCACACACATACACAAGTTATCACCTATTTAAATATGATTTAATTAATTAATTAAAGAGTTTAATTGATTAATTAAATAGGTTTGGTTTGCAATTAGATTGCAAAGTCCCTAGCATGACTTGAAACCAAATCTAGATTATTGGATGTATAATATAAGTTAAATTTATATTTAAAGTGTTTAAATATGAATTTAATTAATGAAAAATTAATTAATAGAGATTAATTAATTAATTTATATTTGATATAAATTAATTAGAAGAAGAAAATAATTATTTTGGGTTGAGAACTCAAAATTAAGACACAGGGGCATTTTGGTCATTTTGCAGTGTGACACGTGGCACCATGAGATGGTGACACATGGCATAACACATAAGCTTGCCAAATGTTTTTTTAATCATGTAAGATGATTAAAATCAAGATTAAATATAGGTTTGACACTTGGCACAATGTGATTGGGTCACTTAAACCTAGAGCTAATCAAAGGGTGACATGTGGCAAGGGTTTAATGTGTTAACCTAGCTATTTAAGTGTTGTTATGAGAAAATAAAACACAACCAGCAGCCACACTCCTTTGTCACGCCACTTTGAGGGTTTTTATCTCTTCTTCTTCATCTTTTATCAATTCAAAGAGATTGATGGCTAATCTCTTGAATTAAGAACACTAGAAATTGTTTCTAGTGTCCTGTTTACATCTTTAATCTCTTAAAAGGCAGAACTTGATTTTCTAATTAATAGAAAAAGCTTTAGAAGCTATTCAAGGGCTACCATAGGTGTTCTTGGTGTGGACAAGCTAGAGGGACAACATCTGGTGTCCTGAAGACGAATCTCAAAGGCGCGAACACTGCGATTGCATCAAGAGGTTAGTGTAATCATTCTTGATTTAATCTAGGGTTCTAAAATTAATCTGATTAATTTAAAAATCTTAAATGGCAAATACAGATCTAAAAACATATTAAAAGAGTTTTAATATGTTGTTTATCATTGAAATCAAATAGATAAAAATAAATCTTGCATGATGCATGTGACCCTAGGTGAAAATTTTTGAATTCAATGGTATAAACTTGTGTTTTTCACGCTTCCGTTCCTTCAATTGGTATCAGAGCCACTATATTTGCCATTTTGATTTTTGATTATATATTTAATTGTGTGTTTTGATCATGAGATGATTTATCCATTGCTGGTTGCAATGGAGGTGTGGCGGCATGCTTGAAAAAATACCATCAATGGTGCGCATGGTTTGGCTTCCATGGGTGGTTTAAGGTTTGGCTTTTAATTCTGCAATTGTTGTATGATCTAAGGCCTATTCTTTGACTAATTAAAGTGTTTAATTAGTAGTTTTTATCACACAATTAAATTATGATTCAAATCAGAATTTTAAAAATTGTTTGAATGTGATTCAAATATGAATTTTAAAAGTTATTTGAATGTGATTCAAATCTGAATTTTTAAAGTTGTTTGAATCATATTTAAATCTAATTTTTTAAAATTGATTGAATAAAATTCAGATCTGATTTTTTAAAAAATGTTTGAATGTGATTCAAATCTGATTTTTTAAAAAATGTTTGAATGTGATTCAAATCTGAATTTTTAAATTTGTTTGAATGAGATTCAAATCTGAATTTTTAAATTTATTTGAATCATATTCAAATCTGGATTTTTAAGTTGAATATGAGATATTCAATTTAATTTAAGTATGTATGTTTTATTTAATTGTTAAATAGTGATATGCATGATGGATGATCATGGACTATAAAAGACCAATGTGATTGGATTTATTTCTTTTATGTTTCTTTGGGATTGTAAATTAATTAATTTATTTTAATTTTTTTTTGGGCATGTATTATTAAGTTTGTAATAATTTTTGGGTTGTAATTTCATTTATTTAAGTTCTTGTAAATTCGCCTTGATATGCCAAGGATTACTATGTAATAGTGGATTGCAAGAAGTTCAAGGAGGTCAAGAGCATTGGTGGGACCAGTGGGAGGAATTCAAGATCAAGTGTTGATTATGTACTCCTTCAGCAACTCTTGTAAAATGAATGAATGAAATGCACCTAGGAATGCCCTGATTCAATTCTTGGTGGCTCAGAATTGAATCCCTTAGAAAGTCCATGATCATACCATATTTACTGCTTATCCATGAATGCATGAGATGTATGGGAATGTATGCAATTATATGATATATGCATGCTAAATGGATAATGTGCAAAGTGAGACCTTAATAGTAAATAGAATGACCATAAAATCTTCCAAACAAATGATTAAGTTGAAAATGCTATAATTAAAGTAATTATAACATAGGCCCTCCATTGGGGCAATTATTTAAAGAAATTTTAAATAGTTGCATGAGATGCAATTAATTTAAGAGATTTTCTTAAGAATAATTGTTAAGCATGAGATGTTGTAAATATGTAAATGGTTTAGTGGCCAATATTGGATGTACCTGAGGACATTAAAATTATTTGCATAATTACTAGTTCAATGGGATCAACTTAACTAATGCAAGATAAGTCAATAATGGATGTACCTGAGATTTTGAGCATTAGGGGCTAGGTAAAGGATTGAACCTCACATGAGATGTGATGAGCAAAGAGTTGCTCACTTTTAGTTTATTGTAATTCCAATAATGGATGTACCTGAGGATGATCAATAGAATTATAAGAATTCAATCACCCGCTAGAAATCCATCCAACTAGGATTTCCGTTTTCTACTTTGGAAGTGTAGGATTCGCTAAGTTAGTGGGAGGACCAATTTGATTAAAAGACCATAATCATTTTGGTTAAATACATGATACATTTACTAATTAATCTGGTTATTTTCTGCAGTTAATTTTCTGATAAAAATGAGCACAAAACAACCACCACCATCCAATATCCTTGCAAGCATACTTGATCACAATAGGTTGATAGGACTTAATCTGTCTGATTGGCTAAGAAATTTGAAACTTGTCCTGAACCTTGAACATATAGGATATGTTCTAGATTCAAATGTTCCTGGTCCCTTACCTCCAGAGGCCACACAAGAGGAACATGAAACTTTGGACAAGTGGAAGGAGCATGATATGAGAGAGCTAAGTGTTACATGCTTGCTTCCATGAGTAATGAGTTACAGAAGCAACATGAGAACATGCAGAGTGCGAGTGAGATCCTCCTTCACCTACAAGAGTTGTATGGTGAGCACAGCAGGAATGCTAGGTATGAGATATCTAGACAGCTATTCCGTATGAGGAAGTCTGAGGGACAGAATGTTGGGGATCATGTCCACAAGATGATTCGGATGATTGAGCAGTTGGAACATCTTGACTTCAACATGGATTTCCAACTACAGACGGATTTGATCCTTCAGTCCCTTCCTGAGTCTTTTGGGAATTTTGTGATAAATTTCCATATGACTAGACAGGAATGCACCTTAGCTGGTTTACTCAACATGCTGGTTATTGCCCAAAAGAATATGCCAGGCAATAAAGGAAAAGAGGTAGCTTTGGTTGCATCTTCTTCTACTGGAAAGTCCAACAAGAAGAAGGGCAATAAGAAAAAGAAACCTCAGATTCCTGGTCCTTCTAAGAAAATAGCTAAACAGAAAAGGAAGACTAAAAGCTGATGAAGGCAATAGGAAAGTGTTTCCATTGCCAATAGGAAAGTGTTTCCATTGCCAATAGGAAAGTGTTTCCACTGGCCAGAGTATAGCAATCTAAATGAATGCAATGCCGTGGTGAAAACCAACTCAAGTTCAAAATATATTTGGCACTTAAGGTTATGTCATGTTGCAGAAGATAGGATTACAAAATTGGAGAAAATGGGAATTCTATCCTTATTGGACTCTGAGCCTACTCCAACTTGTGAATCTTGCCTTCAGGGCAAAATGACTAGATCACCCTTTGTTGGACAGGGGCTAAGAGCTGAAAATATTTTGGAGCTAATACATAGTGATGTATGTAGTCCATTTAAAGAAATGGCTAGAGGGGGCTTTCATTATTTTATTACCTTTACTGATGATAAATCAAGGTTTGGGTATTTGTATTTGATGAAATACAAACATGAATCTTTTGAAAAGTTCAAAGAATTTAAATCAAGTAGAAAATCAAACAGAAAGAATATTAAAGCTCTTCGATCGGATCGTGGAGGTGAATATTTGAGTCTTGAATTTGATGAATACTTGAGAGAGCATGGCATTGTTTCTCGGTGACTCCTCCAGAACGCCACGGTGAATGGTGTATCTGAAGGAGAAATCGTACTATTGGATATGGTACGTAGTATGATGAGCTATCTTGATATGCCAATCTCCTTTTGGGGATTTGCATTAGAATCGACTTTGTATATTCCGAATAGGATTCCATCAAAATCGGTTTCTTCCACACCTTATGAGATATGGCATGGAAGAAAACCAAGTCTTAAGCATGTTAAGATTTGGGGTTGTCCAACTTATATCAAAAGGTCAACACCGATAAATTGGAGACCGGATCGTAAAAGGTCGATTTGTTGGATATCCAAAAGATAGTTTTGGATATTATTTTATTTGCCTACTTCACAAAAGTTGTGATAAGTAGAGATGCCACATTTCTTGAACAACAATTTGTCCAAGAAGGAGGCAAAGGAAGGCAAATAGAGTTAGAATTGGAGAATTCTGACCAACCAACAGATCAGATGGATATAGATCCATCTAGTCAACCTATACCCGTTGATGAAACATCTACAGCTGTTCCTCGTAGAACAACCAGGGTATCTCACCCACCAATGAGATATGGTTTTCTTCATGAAGAAGAACAAGAGTTGTCTACTCATGAAGAAGTAGATCATGGAGATGATCCACTTACCTATGAAGAAGCTATATCAGATATAGACTCTTCAAAATGGATCGATGCTATGAAATTCGAGATTGATTCCATGTATAAGAATCAAGTTTGGGATCTTGTTGACCCACCTGAAGGTATTGTACCTATAGGGAACAAATGGGTTTTCAAGAAGAAAATTGGTTCTGATGGAAAGGTAGAGACCTATAAAGCAAGGCTAGTAGCGAAAGGGTTTCGCCAAAGGCAAGGAATCGACTATGGGGAGACTTTCTCGCCTGTTGCCATGCTTAAATCAATTAGGATTTTATTAGCAATAGCTGCGTACTATGATTATGAGATTTGACAGATGGATGTCAAAACAGCTTTTCTCAATGGATACATTGAAGAAAACATTTTCATGGAACAACCTAAGGGTTTTGAATCCCAAAATGGTTCCAAGGTATGCAAGCTAAAGCGATCCATTTATGGGTTGAAACAAGCTTCGAGGAGTTGGAACATCCGTTTTGATGAAGCCATTAAATCCTTTGGTTTTATAAAAAATGAGGATGAGCCATGTGTATATAAGAAGGTTAGTGACAGTGCTATCACTTTCCTTATCTTATATGTGGATGACATACTGTTGATGGGTAATGAAACAGGTATGTTGACGACTATAAAGGTATGGTTGTCAAATACATTCTCCATGAAAGACTTAGGGGAGGCAACCTATATTCTTGGGATTCGCATCTATAGAGATAGAGCGAAACGAATAATTGGTTTATCCCAAAGTCTATACTTGGAAAAGGTGTTAAAGAGGTTTAACATGCTTGATTCCAAGAGAGGATTGTTACCAAGTGAGACATGGTATCCATCTTTCTAAAGAGATGTCTCCAAAGACACTGAAGAAAGAGATAAGATGGCCAGATTCCATGTGCTTGGCTATTGGAAGTTTAATGTATGCAATGTTGTGTACTAGGCCGGATATCGCATATCTTTGTTAGTTTGACTAGCGGTATCAATCCAATCCGTGTTTGGAACATCGATAGTCATCAAGAATATTCTTAAGTACTTGAGAAGAACTAAGGATTTATTCTTGATTTATGGAGTGGAGACTTGCAATTGGATGGTTATCTGATTACGATTTCCAATCAAATATCGATGATAGAAAGTCTACCTCTGGATATGTGTTCATTTGTAATGGAGGTGTAGTCGGTTGGAAGAGTTCCAAGCGAGCATGACCGCAGATTCCACTCTACAGGCTGAGTATATTCTTTGCATCGAGATCTTTGCAAAGGAAGGCTATTTGGATTAAAAGTTCGTGATGAACTTACAGTAGTTCCTTCCATTGAGTTAGCGGTTCCATTACCTGTGACAACAATGGAGTAGTCATCTGAGCTAAGGAACTAAGGTCTCACTCAAAATCCAAACACATAGAAAGGCACTACCACATTATCAGAGATATAGTTGGGCAAGGCGATTTAGCCATGCAGAAAATAGCATCAGCAGAAAATCCAGCTGATCCATTCACTAAGCCTATGTCACGACTCGATTAGACCGACATCTTGAGAAGATAGGTCTAAGATATTGTAATGAATGGCTCTAGTGCTAGTGGGAGATTGTTAGTAGTATGCCCTAGAGCATATCATTTAGTATGTATCTTGTACATATTTTATTAATAAATGGCATTTCCACTTTTCTGTTTATATAATATATTTATGTGTAATAGAAAAGGTCCATTGATATTTTGTTAGAAATATTATTCTTAAGTTGTTAAGAATATGAGTGACAATATTTCTAGCACAAAGTATCATAAATAGGTTCACAATCGAGGATACTTCATAATAAGGACACGACTTATCCAGAAAGATTGTATTCATGTTTGTTCCCAAGTTACTTATATGAGATATAAATAAGATGGAATGGTGAGTCTCATGCCATTTAACAAACATGATAGGCACTTATAAATGATAAGTAGGCCGAACCAGTGACACTTATGACAAGCACATGGAGTTTACTCTTGTCAATGTTTTGTCATAAATCATATTAGTGCATATAATCTTTAGACCTGAGATAGCACAGTTATCTTGTATATAGGTAGTTTGAGTTTGATACTGCTTTCATACTTGTACTGTGTATGGGTATATGGGCATGTGTTGGCTCCTACTAGTTATATATGGAGGTAGGTGTTGATCAAGATGGAATCTATTCCTCTAAGTAAATAGAGATAAAATCCTATGTTCATTTAATTGTTCTTGATGTTTCAAGTTCCTGGCCAGGACATATAGATTTATTCAAAAAAGAGTTTCTGATGAGAAAATCTTTTTAATCAAGAACTGGAATTAAAAGAGAACATTATATTCATAGCAAATGGAGTTTGACATAAACCATGACTCGGCTTGAGTTGGGATTTTGTATGAGAGAGATTCTAGTGCATGGTAACATATGATTATAGGTTCATTTAAGGTAAACCTTATTACTAATTGGGTGGCCATGGCATGCTATGCTAGGTGTTAACCATGGTCTATGAGGTTCATAAAATGATTTAGAGAAATCATTTATGGTAAGAAAGAGTTCTGATGATATTAAGAGTTGATATCATGTCTCATTGCCAATTAGTGATGAGCCTAGTAAGTCACACACATACACAAGTTATCACCTATTTAAATATTATTTAATTAATTAATTAAAGAGTTTAATTGATTAATTAAATAGGTTTGGTTTGCAATTAGATTGCAAAGTCCCTAGCATTACTTGAAACCAAATCTAGATTATTGGATGTATAATATAAGTTAAATTTATATTTAAAGTGTTTAAATATGAATTTAATTAATGAGAAATTAATTAATAGAGATTAATTAATTAATTTATATTTGATATAAATTAATTAGAAGAAGAAAATAATTATTTTGGGTTGAGAACTCAAAATTAAGACACGAGGCATTTTGGTCATTTTGCAGTGTGACACGTGGCACCATGAGATGGTGACACATGGCATAACACATAAGCTTGCCAAATGTTTTTTTTTAATCATGTAAGATGATTAAAATCAAGATTAAATATAGGTTTGACACTTGGCACAATGTGATTGGGTCACTTAAACCTAGAGCTAATCAAAGGGTGACATGTGGCAAGGGTTTAATGTGTTAACCTAGCTATTTAAGTGTTGTTATGAGAAAATAAAACACAACCAGCAGCCACACTCCTTTGTCACGCCACTTTGAGGGTTTTTATCTCTTCTTCTTCATCTTTTATCAATTCAAAGAGATTGATGGCTAATCTCTTGAATTAAGAACACTAGAAATTGTTTCTAGTGTTGCTTACATCTTTAATCTCTTAAAAGCGTAACTTGATTTTCTAATTAATAGAAAAAGCTTTAGAAGCTATTCAAGGGCTGCCATAGGTGTTCTTGGTGTGGACAAGCTAGAGGGACAACATCCGTGTCACGAAGACGAATCTCAAAGCGCGAGACATTGCGATTGCATCAAGAGGTTAGTGTAATCGTTATTGATTTAATCTAGGGTTCTAAAATTAATCTGATTAATTTAAAAATCTTAAATGGCAAATACAGATCCAAAAACATATTAAAAGAGTTTTAATATGTTGTTTATCATTGAAATCAAATAGATAAAAATAAATCTTGCATGATGCATGTGACCCTAGGTGAAAATTTTTGAATTCAATGGTATAAACTTGTGTTTTTCACGCTTCCGTTCCTTCAATTTGCACACATGGAACAGCAAGTGAACTGACTATGCTAGCACTAACATATGAATGGGTTAAACCCGGATCAAACAATACAAATACTTCTTAATCAGAGATAGAGAATGTACCAGCTACCACATTGGAAGTCTCAGCCTCTTCTCGCTGTCTCATCATGTAAACTCTGGCTGAAGCACTTCCTTGTGCTGATTGACCAATCGTATTCGATCGCTGACGGTGCCTCTTCCTCTACCTCTTCCTCTGCCAAATGACTGTGAACCTCTAGGGACAGGACTCTGAATAGATCCCTCGGCAGTAGTAGGAGCTGGACCATATCTCGGAGATGGAGTACTAGTGTAGTCTTTAGCCATATGGCCTTGCCTGCACAGTTAAAACAGGCTCCAGTGGCCCAGTAGCATTCCCCCTCATGAATCTTGCCACAAGTCTCACAGGCGCAGTGCATGTGAACCCACCGATCATTGCGACCAGACCTAGGGGGTCTCTATCCAGAGAATCGGCCCCTACCAAATCTTCCACCTCAACCCCTGCTGGGTCCACTAAATTTCTTCTTCTTTCCAGAGGTACCACTAGAACTCGACTCTACTGACCTTTCCCCCTTGTCTTTCTCTGATTTCTCAGCTTTTTCTTATTTTTCTTTTACTGGGGTTGCTTCTGATTCAATTCTCTCCAGCTCAAGTGCTTGAGACATAAGTTCTGAAAAATTACTGTGTCTGAATCCCACTACTTGCATCCTTATACTGGACTTCAAACCAGTCTCAAATCTCTTGCATCTTGCCTTGCTGGTAGTAAGGAGACTCCCAGCATAGTGACTTAAGCGAGAGAACTCCCTCTCATACTCTGTTGCCTTGTTTTAAACTCAAAAATTCTTGCAATTTCTTATCAACATATGCATCTGGGATGTATTTCTGTCTGAATTCTCTGATGAAGTCATCCCAGTCAGCACTGTTGGTTCAGCCAAGCTGTGGGGGATGGTCTTCCACCAATCATACACATCCCCTTGCAATGGCGACACAGAATACTCAAACTTCAGTTCATCTTGGCAGTGCAGCTTCTTAAAAACTCTGTCCATTCTTTCAAGCCATTGCTCTGCCTCTAAAGGATCCACTATACCCTTAAATTCTGCAGCCCCATACTTCAGTAATTTATCATACTGTCTGGCTGGAGGCAGTGGTTGTGCCATAGGTGTTTGGGCTGGAGCTTGAGTAGGCATACCCCCAGCCATTTGTTGAAACATCGCAGCCATCTGCTGTGCAAACTGTGCAGGAAACTACGGCATTTGCAGGGTTGGTGCTACAGATCCACTAACATTCTGCAAAGCTGGGGCTTCCCCTTGTGCCTCAACTTCAACAGACTGCTCAACTGAGTGATCCCCTTCTCCCATCTCAGTCTGAAGTTAGGGTATCTCCTGAACAAGTAACACAAGGAGATTTCTCTCCGTTAGTTCATATTCAAGATGTAATGCACTATATGTAACAATTATGGACATTGAGCAGTTGTACTTAACAAGAAAGACACAAATTCTCAAGTTAAAAAATACTTCAAAAATTTTTGCTCTGATACCACTAAAACATGTCACACCTTACTCCTCTGTAAGGCATAACATGATCCCATAGAATACCTAATGAACTACCGCACTTCATCTACCGATAACTCATTAAGTACCCTACAAGGGATTTTAAAACAATTTTCTTATTTTTGATAAGTGGTGAGCATTTTCTAATAGGTATTTAAAACATTTAATTAAAATTAAAACTAGTTAATATTTTTAGTCCATTTTAATTTTCCGCAAATTTTATAAAAATTTTGCCAGAGTTCCGTCTGTATTTTGAGAAAACAGTTCTTCAAATACCTGAAAAAAAAACACTTCCAATAATTTTTCAACCACTGCTTCAAATGCATACTCAATCTCAACCAATTGCTCAACACATTTATCAACTTTCAAATTTCAAATCCACTATCCAATGATCATCAAAATACCAGCAATCCAGTTCATTCAAATTAAATAAAATAGTTCCATTCATAATTCATTAAGGATAAAACAATTTATAAACATCCTTACAAAATTTACATTAAGAGAATTTCAAACTAAAATTTATTACAAACTTTACACAAGCTTTATACAAACTCCTCAAGACCGAATTTAAATGTCCATACATTTATGTGCACTACATACATCAAAAGAAATATTTACAGTTATGGTATAAATTATACTCGTTAACTTCAAGCTGATAGATCCTCAATCCTCAGCAGCTTAGTCTACTGCTCCTTGAGTCTCTATATCTGCGACAGCAATAAAAGCTATCGCTGAGTACTAAGACTCAGTGGTGCACAACATAATAAAATAATCTTTATGCAGAACTTAAATCACATTTATTCGAAAATTTGACTGAACATGAGAATTAAATACAAATCATGCATTATGAGATTTTAATCCCAAACAATTTCATTTTGAAGTATCAAATCACATTTCATAAAACCCACAGTTAGTTCATGCCATTCGAAATAAATAGAATCTCAATAGCCAGAGGCTAAAGAGAAATCACATCACAAGGCTAGCTAGCTCAAATATATGGATATCCATTCACATCCTCTTCTACTGGCACACCTTAACACTTCTCCAGAGAAGGAATCAAAATTTGAAACTAATTATCCCCACTAGTCATGCTAGTGAGGTGTTCAAATATATGGTCATGACACTGTGGTTTCAAAACTTATCTTAACAATTTGCTAAACATTGTCATTTCAAATATACACAGTAACTTTCACAATTTAAATCAAAACATCATAAATAAGGTCACAATACTTTCAACAATTCAAAGCAAAAGTAAAATAAATATTTCATTCACTTAATCAATGAATTTTAAAGCATAGTGATGTTGTGCACAAAACTCTTGGCCTTGACTTAGTTCATCGGGTTCTTTCCCGGTATTCTTTTCAACTGAAACACAATTTTACAATGTTTCAGTACCATAACTTAGCATAAATCCAAAAATAAATTTAACTTCACTTTTACCTAGCTCTTACGTGTTAAACTCGACGTTCCTTAAATTTTTGTGTTTCGAGTTACTATTCACTATACTATTCAAGTCAAATTGTTGACTTTCTAAGGCTTAAAAGGTATGGGAATTCCAACTTCACCCACATACCCCATTTTGGCCACTAAATTTGTTGGGTTTGGTTGTTTTTTCAAATTCTAAGTCTTTTTAGGCAAATTTGATAAATTTCAGTTTTGGGGTCTAAGGTTGCACTATTCCATTGGTCACTTTTCTGTTAAAATTTGGCAAAACTTCCTGCATAGAAAATGTTCCCTATTGTCTTAAGTTTATTCTCCTTTTTGAATCACTCCAATTGGAGTTTTGTAGCTCAAGTTATAACCATTTAAACCATCACTGCCGGATTGGACACAACCCAAAATTCTGGGCAATTTTCTGTGCTGGCAGTTTTAGGTCACCAACTTGGGGTGGCCAAATGACTTGGTTGCTGGAAGAATTTGGGTTTATGTTCTTTATGAAAGTTTTAGGTCTATATCTCATCTAACCACTAGTAAAATTTCAGGTCATTTTGACCTGCCTAGCTCAAGTTATGGCCAAATGAACAAACACTGATCATTTGGTCATTTTGTACAGAGGCAGACTGTGATTTTTCAACTTTGGTCAATTTGTTCACTAGGTTTTGGTCACTTTTTGGGCATGCTTCCTAAATAAAAATTGTGTCATTTAGTGTCTATTTTCATCCCAATTGGTCCCATACCAATTGGACTTGTAAAATTTCATTTTTGGTACCTCAAAAGAAATTTGGTCATGCTGCTCCATCTGAATTTGGCCTTAACTCCCACCATTCCAACACACTTCATTTGGTCACAAATGACCATTTTTCACTTCACATTAGGTCAAATACATCATTTACCACTTCCTCACATTTTTGGTCTCTAAACTCTAAGTCCAAAACCCTAGTTCACAATTTCTTTACATTTAACCAAATCTAAACATTTCAATCTCACTACCACATTCACATAAGCTTGCCTAACATATTAAATTCAATCAAAACACATGCTTTTCATCACAAACCCTAGCTACTAGAATTTCCATCTAGTCCTCCAACAATTAATTTCTTTTCATTTTAAGCATATTTCCATGTTCTTCATGCTATAAATACTTAAATTAAACTATAATTTCCAAGTTTAGCTACTAACCTTGAATGCAAAATTTTCAATCTCCCTTTTCTTAATTTTCTCCTTCTTTCTTTCCCTTGAATCTTCTTTTCTAGTTTCCTAACAAACTTTAACCATGGTAAGACAATTTTCTATGTTGGGATTTTGTAGTCTTCAAGCTCAAAGATGAGCTTCAATGGTAGTTTTTGGTGAGGAAGGGAGGAAAGAGATGGGTCACGTCTTTTTTTAAAGAAGATGACTTTATTTATTTTTCTTTTCTTTTCTTTTCTTTTCCTTTATGTCTTAGGAAGACCAAAAATTCCAATTAATTAAATATATTAATTATTATTTTTATGGCATCATGCATGATGTCATGCATGATGTCATGCATGATGTCATCACCTTTTTAACTTTTTCATTTTCTTTTTTTTTTCTATTTATTTTTCTATTAGTTCTTTAATTTAATTCTCGATTCTGAAATTTTCTTTTCTCCGATTTTATTTGACAGTTAGGTCAGGAGTCAGCTCTCAGGGTTAATTGACTAAATTGCCTCTCGCCGGTTCATCCCGATTTGGAAATAATCCAATATTTCTTCCGACTCCCTGACCTAATTATTTGACCGGCTTAACAGTTCTTTTTTGCGATTTTCTCTTTTCCACTGTGTTCGTCATGGTCCTAAGGATTGCGGCGTCACATTTTACAGTTCGAAATTTGTGTTTAAATCGACTTCACAGTTGTTCCCGGGAAGGTCACCCATCGCTGTGACTCTCGGCTCGTTTAACTTCTTATGTTCTGTTTTTCTTATTTATGCTTAACTAATTGACAATTACTAATTGTTTGTGTTTATAGCTTATCTAGTTGTCTTAAGTGTGATTCTAATCCCCTTAATTGTCCAGACCGACACTGGTCACCGAAATAGTGAAATATACCAGGCTATACAAATGAGGGTGTTACATTAACCACATGACATAGCTCCTTTACATGTCCATATTCAAACCTTTATACACATATACATGCTGCCACAACAAGCACCATAATTCAACAATATAATTCCATAAACCAAATTATGAAACAACACATTTTGATCTATACTTCAAAGTTGCCGATTTGTACATCTCTTTCAATTAGTTTCCAAGCTTCCAAAATCATACCTTACACATAGAATTCAAGTACCATACAATCAAACCTATAAATCATCATTCAAACCACTATTTTCATGCAAGTATAAACTGTTCTTATTGAAGTTCCATGGCTACCAAAATGTACCTCTCCATTAACTCATCAAACTTCAAAAATCCTTCCACAAATCAACTACCCACAACACCCATTCAAAGTTTAGTGAAACAAAAATTAAAACTACATACTTACCACTTTTGAAATTCTTCAAAACCTCACCAAAACTTAATTTTCTTGTTGCCTATCTACTGCCCAAGTTGTGTAGAACAACTTTAGTGAAGGAAAATATAAGGATCATGGCTTGAAGATAAAGGAGTGAAGCTTGCATGGAGCTTGGAAGCTTCGGCCATGGAGGTTTTCTTTCAAGGGAATTTCGACTGGTTTTGGGAGGTTGAAGAAGATGAATTATTTTTGCCACAATAGGTTTAGTGGTCCTTTTAAGTGGAGTTAGTGGAGCACCATCACCCATTTTAATGTTTATTTATTCTAAAGTTTCCAAATTATCACATTTAACTCCTAGCTTTTGCTATTTAAATTAGGTACTACCAATTTAATTTTTCAAGACATTTTCCAAGTGTAACATCATTTATTTTTAATGGACATTTAGGTCAAAAGACAACTCAGGGTGTCAAATGACCACAATGCCCCTGTTTGGGTTGCATTCCTGATTTTTCGATAACACCGAGTTTTGTTGTTTTCTCGATTTCTCATTTTTCTTTGTACTAATTAATTAATTTTTCTTTGATATTTCTAATGATATTTATGCTTCGATAGATGTTTATTTAAGTCTTAAAAATACTTTCCAGGGTTCCCCACAGTCCAGGGCTAGTCAACGGTCTACGCCATAACTTCCCGGTGTGGTCACCCATCGCTAGGGTTCTCAGCTCGTTTAACTTGGTTACATTTCATTGCTATTATTTTTCCTTTGTTTTTCTTATATTTTCTTTTCTTGTATTTCATTATTTTATATCTCCTCACTCATATCTAAGTTTAGTTCTAGGCATCCTAGCTGTCCGGACAACACTGGTCACTAGAACAGTAAAACACACTACCGAACATAGGGGTGTTACAATTAAGTGTGTGTCTAAATGGGATTAGTGGGTATTTTTAAATGACATCATTATGATGCCATAATTGTCATAAATTTCCATTCCTTTTTCCTTTTTTTTCTTATTTTCATTTCTCATTTTTAATTAAATTTTTAGCAATATTTATTCATATTTTTGGACATAAACCTCACTCACTTAAATGGACAAGTTGGTCAAAAATTATCTCTGAAGGTGAAATGACCAAAATGCCCTTCGTTTCACTTATCAAGCTAAAATTGTCTATACTAATTTATAAAATTCTCTAAGCATTTTCTTGGTATTTTAATGCCATCTAAAGCTCAATAACTCTTCACTGGAGTCTCAAAAATTATTTCACAGGGTTTCCCCTTAGGTGTAGGGTCAACAACTGTCTTTACAGTCACTTCTCGTTAGGTTACCCATCCCTAGGCCACCGGTTCATTTAACCTTATTGTATTTTATTTCTAAAATTTTTTCATAATTTTTCTTATCATCATTTAGGTTATTGATGACTCCTCACTCTAGTTTAAATATAGTTTCAGGCATTCTGGCTCTTTAGACAACCATTGGTCACCAAAACAGTAGAACGTATAGACTATCTAAAGTGAGGATGTCACAATTCTTCCCCTCTAACAAAAATTTCGTCCTTGAAATTTACCTGATGTACGTAGTTGAAGATCTGCTACCTCCTTGCTTCTTCATTTCCCCGTGTTGCCTCTTCATTGTCTGGACCTGACTCCTGTTAAGCCTTCAGAGCATATAGCCTCCTCTGAGGGCAATCCTTCAGAAAATGGTCCATGGCCCCACATCTATAACAGGCTCCAATCAACCCCCTACATTCACCTTTATGCCACTTGTTACAATGGCCACACTTTCTTGGGGTAGAACTTCTCACTACTAATCTTGGTGTACTCACTACTGGTGTCTCTGGCTGACCTCTTCTGGATATGAGTCTAGGCCTCTCATTATTTTATGTCTCCTATGTTCGATAGTACGTTCTACTGTTCCAGTGACCAGTGTTGTCTGAACAGTTAGGATGCCTAGAACTACACTTAGATATGAGTGAGGAGACATCAAATAATGAAATACAAGATAAGAAAATACAAGAAAAGCAAAGGAAAAATAATAGCAATGAAATGTAACCAAGTTAAATGAGCCGAGAACCATAGCGATGCGTGACCGCACCGGGAAGTTGCGGCGTGGACCGTTGACTAGCCCTGGACCGCGGGGAACCCTGGAAAATATTTTTAAGACATAATTAAAGACCTATTGAAGTATAAATATCATTAGAAATATCAAAGAAAAATTAATTAATTAGTACAAAGAAAAACAGGAAATCGAGAAAATGATAAAACTCGGTGTTACCGAAAAATCGTGAATGCAACCCGAACAGGGGCATTGTGGTCATTTGACACCCCGGGTTGTTTTGACCTAAATGTCCATTAAAAATAAATGATATTACACTTGAAAAATGTCATGAAAAATTAAATTGGTGGTACATAAATTAAATAGCAAAAGATAGGAGTTAAATGTGGGAATATGGAAACTTTAGAATAAACAAACATTTAAATGGGTGATGGTGCTCCACTAACTCCACTTAAGTGGACCACTAAACCTATTTTGGACAGAAAACTTCATCTTCTTCAACCTTGCCAAAAACC
Organism: Hevea brasiliensis; assembly: GCF_030052815.1. Taxonomy (NCBI): domain Eukaryota; kingdom Viridiplantae; phylum Streptophyta; class Magnoliopsida; order Malpighiales; family Euphorbiaceae; genus Hevea; species Hevea brasiliensis. The sequence goes on along the minus strand of NC_079494.1, from coordinate 29,072,688 downwards.
AGCCGAAATTTCCCTTGAAAGAATCCTCCATGGCCGTCCATGGCCAAGCTCCATTCTCCCATGATCCAAGCCAATTTCCTTACACTTTCCTTCACTAAAATTGTTCTACACAACTTTCGCAGTGGATAGGCAGCAAGAAAATCAAGTTTTGGTGAGGTTTTGAAGAATTTCAAAAATGGTAAGTATGTATTTTTTATGCTTGTTTCATTAAACCTTGAAGGGATGTTATGGGTAGTTGAATTGTGGAAGGATTTTTAAATTTTGATGAGTTAAGGGAGAGGTACATTTTTGGTAGCCATGGAACTTCAATAAGAGCAGTTTATCCTTGCATGTAAATGGTAGATTAAAGTGTTGACGTAAGTGTTTATGTGTGTAGGATTAAATTGGATAATGTATACTAAATGTATGTGTGATAGTACACTTGATTTTGGAAGCTTGGAAACTAATTGAAGAAGATGTACAATCGGCAACTTTGAAGCGTAGATCAAAATGTGTAGCTTTATGGTTTGGTTTATGAAATTATGTTATTGAATTATGGTGCTTGTTATGGCAGCATGTATATGTGTATAAAGGTTTGAATGTGGACATGTAAATGAGCTATATCATGTGGTTAAATTGTTTGTAATTGGACTTGGAAAATTTTGTACTATAATGTGCATATTGAGAATGGTTATAAGCTGCCAAAATGACCAAAAATGTGTTTTGAAATGTGTTTATGTTATGGTACAAACCAGAAATGACATGAAGGAAATGACTTGGTAAGCATAGGATATGTAATTGGTAAAGGGTGAACAATGTACAATAGGGCAGTGTATGTTTTGGCTTAGAACCTTAAGTGTGTGACTCCAATTGGTATGAGACCAATTGGAGGTGAAACTAGGCACAAAATGTGCCAACTTTCATGAAGGAAGCTTACCAAAATTCTGCTTGGAAGGTGACTTGAAAAATGACCAAATCCGGATTAGTGCTTTGAAAGCCTAAAAATTGACAATTTGGGCAGCAGTTAGTTTTTTTCCATAACTCACTCAAAACAGGTCCAATTGACCTGAAATTTTTACCAAGAATAGTTTAGACATATATCTACAATTCTTATGTCGACACCAAAGCCCAGAAATGGCCAGAACCAAGCCAAATTGCTTGCACAAATTAAGGTCGAAAAACTGGCCGAACCAAAAGTGACCTAAAAATGACCTAAAGCTACCATTTTGGTATATTCTGTCTAGCATTGGTAGATTGACCATAACTTGGTCTACATAACTCAGAATCACCTGAAATTTTGCCCCGCGTGCAATAAGAGATAGACCTACAAGTTTGTAGTTTTGACCAAAACTCGAAAACCGAGGGAACTAGGTCATCTGGCTAGGTCAAATTAGTATACCGGAATCTGAAAAATTGCAATAAAATGCAATATACATGAAAATGAATTTAGTAACATGTACCAACACTAAAAGGCCATTAAATATGACACATTGGTAACATTAAAACCTAATTCACCTAGACTGCATCGAGGGTCAACACCTTAGGTTGACTAAGGAAATAATGGAATTCAATAAATTAAGTATTAAGCCTTATTGTTAGAGACGGTTTAAATGAGTACTGAAACACTTAAAATTGTGTTTCTCAGTTAGCAAAAACTCATGGAAGGGGAAGGAAACACTGAGTCAGAGCCAAGAGACAGTTATCAGAAATTTGTGCACAACAGTTATTTCTTTTGAAATTTTCAATTGAAATAAATTATGACTATTTGTATATTATTGTTTTAAATTATGAAAAATTGTTTGAATGATATTTGATGGATACTTATTGATTGAAAAGCATTGTAAATGGTTTGAAACCACAGCTATCATGTATATTGATTGAATTCCTCGCTAGCTTGTCTAGTGGGATGAATTGAATTCCCTCTTTGGCTGAAGTGCTGAGGTGTGTGCCTATTGAGGATGAATAGAATGAGTACTCATATTATTGCTAGCTAGCTATGTTATTCCTCACTAGCCATCGGCTTTTGGGATGAATTGAATTCCTCACTAGCCATCGGCTTTTGGGACGAATTGAACTTTGGAACATGATTAAGCTGTGTGTATGATTTATTGATATTTATTGTGATATTGTGAAATGGAGTTTAAATTCTTTATGGCATTCACTGTCTTTGAATTTAACTATGGTTTTAAGTATCCACTATTTATATGACTTATGAATTGTGATTTAAAGTTGTATTTGGTTAATGTTGTGCACCACTGAGACAATGGCTCAGTGATAGCTTTTCATTGCTGTCGCAGGTAGACAGACTGACAGGGCAGCAGACTAGGCTACAAGTACTACACTGAGAGATCATCGGGTATATTGATTATACCGTATTTTGCATTTTGTGTTGTAAAGTATGTTCACTATATGTTTATAGTGTTCTTGGTTTTGAGCAGTTGTAGATTAAAATTGTACATTGAAGTTGTAAAATAAATTGTGAATTATTTTGGCTTGTAAAATTTGTAATATATTTCTTTTATCTCAGCCTTTGAATATACTGAAAAATTATTATAGATTTGAGTTGACAAATGTTGAGAAACATACTGTGTTGATTAAATGTTGGAGTTTGGGATTGAGAAATATATTTAAAGTGCTTTTTACAGGTTTTTGAAGAACTGTTTTATTCAAAATACAGATGGCACTCCGCCAAAATTTTTACAGAAATTATTAATAATTCAAATGTGTTAGCTGTTTCACTTCAGTTTAAAAAAAATTTTTTAACACCTGTAAATAGTGCTCACCACTGTAAAAAGAAGTAAGAAAAGTTTTAAAATCCCTTGTAGTGTATTTAATGGGTTATCAGTAGACGAAGTTCGTAATTCATTAGGTATACTACGGGATCATGTTATGCCTTACAGAGGGGTAGGTTGTGACACTACTTCCTATATCACCCAAAGGTGTAACATGGCTTTCTCCCTTTTCCTCTATAGCTCTTTGTGAATTGGGATCCATACCTTAACCTATAATAACTAAAGAAAATAGATCTACATTAGTGTCACCTTGACTCTTATGAATGCAATGCATGTTATGCACACAATCTTATTCTATCTATCTATGCCTAGGAACGCCTAAATCGTGCTCTGATACCAATAAATGTAACACCCCTCACCCATCTACAGTGTAGCCGAGAAAGGCACGTCACACTCGATGCTGGAGCACCCTTTCTTATCTTACTTTATTCCTTTAATAATTTTGAATTTGTTATATTTTAAAATAAATTATAGTCAAAGGAGAAACCGACGGAGTTTCCACTATTTTATTGCCATTTGACGTATTTCACTGTTTACCTATTTAAAAATTTCAACAAAAATTTCCAGTAATAATCTCATTCCCATACAATTCCATTCATGCTTAATTCATATATAAAAGTTCTCAAATTTCATTAAAATACATGATTTACAAAATAATTGTGCAAATTCATAATTTATATAATATACAAATTAATTACAGATGCAAAAGCCAATTTGTTTATTTACAACATATACATATTAATTACAATTTCCTAGTTTGCATTACCACATAAAAAATATTTATAATATACAAAATACATGACATGATTTATATGGGTCCTATCTACATGCAGTGCTGAGGAGGTGACAACTTTGGACACTTTGCAGATCTGGACTTTAAAATCCCAGTCTAATGTCCACTCGACTTTATCTTCAGTACTTGTGCAAGGAAATAATCCATCACGCTAAGCATTTTTGCTTAGTGGTGCAATAATATAATGAAGAAATAATATACAAGTAAAGATAGAAATAAAACATAATTTGGGTCATCCAGAATTAATTCAATCTCATACAAAATTTCTAATATTAACTATCTTTTATTCTAATTTGTTTATTTCTCATTGAAGGTACTTAATACATAAATTTACAGTAATAATATACAATATAAAAATAATCTAAAAATATTAAATTTATGCTTCTATTATTATGTAAGACACATTTTCAATGTTTATTTAAACTATAATTCTTTTGCAAATCTTTTTATCACTTTCTCAATACTTTTTAGGTTCCCTTAGATCATTTCATAATGATTGAAATTCTTAGAGTTATTTCATAATAGATAAATTTTAATATTAATCTAGTTCATTTCAGGTCTTTCTAATAAATAATTTCTTAGAGCTAATGTAATTTATTTCAAGTTTTTTTGACTCGTTTATTTAATTTCTAATATTTTAATTTCTAATATTCTTAATTTATTTCACTGCCCAAGTAACCTATAACAGGCTGACTAAACTGGATAAGTGAGTTACTGGGCACTGGACACCGTGGTGTCTCGGACCGTCATACCATGGGACATGAAATACGGAATGTCAACCACGTATGCAATCAGTATGGCTAAAAAGCCATGGTAACAGATAGTCAGATAATCGGGCATATAAGCCATGAATATGGACATAAAGCCAGAAATACAGGCATAAAGCCTTACGCAGTACTGCTAAAATAGTACCTTATTAGCATGTCAATCTATCCAGTCTGACACACGTGTCTAAGCAATACATGGGCACATAGTACCATTAAGTGTTCATAAATTTCATTATTTCCTTATATGTTCTAATTATAATTTCTAGCATTTTAATCTTTTTCATAATAGAAACATAAATCTCCAAGTTTAATATTTACCTAATTTATGCATTCATCATAATTTATATATTCATTATATTATCCATATGGATCACAATTCAAAACAATAATTCTCATCTACCATTGTACTTAAAACATTTTTCCTTTCTCATTTATACATTTGAAAATCTACTTATGTAATTACAAATTTTATATTTCAAGTTGAATTACTAATATTTTATGAATTTTATTTGTGATAGCCATATAAGCCCTAACTACCTATTCACATCTATTAGGTGACTTACTTTTCATGTTTCAAGCAATCCATGAACATTTCATGGATTTCAAATTTATGGCCTTAATTTCACTCTAATAATTTTGACTAAGATATATAGTCTACATTTGTCATACAATTCTAAGCATTTAAGCTTAGAATTGGTTCTAGGTCTTCATCTTAATTTGCCAATTATTTTGATTACTATTGAAGGAGCGAAAGCATGAAAAACATAAGTTTAGATCATTGAATTCAAAAATTTTTCTTCTAGGGTCTCATGCATCATGCAAGATTCATTTTTATTTATTTGATTTCAATGATAAACAGTATATTAAAACTCTTTTAATATATTTTTGGATCTACATTTGTCATTTAAGATTTTAGAATTAACAGATTAATTCATTAGAATCCTATATTAGATCAAGAACAAGTGCACTAACCTTTTGATGCACTGCAGTTGTGTTTGGCACCTTTTGGATGCGCCTAGGACACCAGATGTCCCTCTAGCTTGTCCACACCAAGATCACCAATGGCAGCCCCTTGACTAGCTTCTCAAGCCTTTCCAATCAATTAGAAATTCAGGTTTTGCCTTTAGAGAGATTATACAAAGCTGATTCTAATGCAAATCCCCAAAAGGAGATTGGCATATTAGTATAGCTCATCATACTATGCATTATATCCAATAGGGTACGATTTCTCCTTTCAGATACACCATTCAGCTGTGGTGTTCCTGGAGGAGTCAGTTGGGAAACAATGCCATGCTCTCTCAAGTATTCACCTCCACGATCTTATCGAAGAGCTTTAATACTTTTTCTTGTTTGATTTTCTACTTCAGATTTAAATTCTTTGAACTTTTCAAAGGATTCATATTTGTATTTCATCAAATACAAATACCCAAACCTTGATTTACCATCAGTAAAGGTAATAAAATAATGAAAACCACCTCTAGCCATTTCTTTAAATGGACCGCATACATCACTATGTATGTGACACCCCTTACCCGTCTACTGTGTAGCCGAGCAAGATATGCCACACAGTGTACCGGAACACCCTATTTTAATTTAATCATTTTTATTCTTCCTAATTTTTTTTTTCATAGTTATGGAGTATAATTTGTGAAATATAATTCATTTCAGTCATTTATTGAAGTCATAAATTTATTTGAGGTTCCGCAAATTTTATAGAAAATCCGGCAGAGTACCGGCTAAAAATGGAGAAAACAGTTCTTCGGAACCTGTTAAAAACACTTCCAATAATCATTTCCAATCATTCTCAAACTCCAATAATGATCAAAATCTCAATATTTTCCACAATATTTCCATTTCTCAATCATTCATTTCTCATGGTATTCATATATAAGCAATAAATAAATACTCAATTTTTCCATTCATAAACACAATTTTCACTATTTACATTAATACCAAAATACATTACATAAGTTTCAATTACATATGAGAAAATAAAAGTTAATTACAAAACATCAAAATAAAACCTAGTGTCCTACCAATGCACTGACGTCGGTGAGGTGACACGGATACTATGCAGAGCTGCAGAAGGTCTCACCCAATCTGTGGTCTACTGGGCTCTTGGTCGATCTCTCCAGAACCTACGCGTGGCAAAAGCAACGCGCTAAGCAATAATGCTTAGTGGTGTCAATAATAAAATAAAAAGAAATAACATAAAATAAATATGCAGTGAATATATTGATTTCGTATTGCAAATAAATTTTCGATGGGTATTTGTAGTCTTACTTATTTTGTACTTGTTATATTCATTATTTCATTAAATTTGACCACATTCATTTTTTGGTTGCCCAAGTAACCTATAATGGACGACTGGACTGGATAAACGGGTAAACTTGCACTGGGTATCAAGTACCTCGGGCCGTCACACCATCAGTCACATATGTGTCTCCTGGTGTGCAACAGAACAACTAATAAGCTGTAATAACATTAAGCAGAAGGCCAAGTATCAACATAATGTCAGAATGGTTAAAAGCCATGAAATCACAGAATGGCATAATGCCATGTGCAGTACTGTTAACTAAACCCTATTGGCATGCCAAGCTATCCAAACCAATCTTGTTAGGTATACTAGGGCATTTCACACTTTTAAGTTTCACAATTTTTGGAATTTAAGTTTTAGTGTTACTATTCCATTCATTGGTCAACAACAATGTTGACTTTTGCATAGGCAATAGGTACATTGGTTTTAATATCATCAACATAGCACATTTTGCATTCAAAATTTGTTGGTATTGGTTGCCAATACCATTTTTAAGCTTAAAGTTAGTTGGGCAGAATAGTCAGTTTTTATGCCTTATAATTACTGTTCTATTGGTGAAATTTCCAGTGGGAATTTGGCAAAATGATCAACATGAAAGTTGTTCCTTATTTTTTTCTAGTTGAATTTTCTATTTTGAATCACTCAATTTGGAGTTTTGTAGCTTAAGTTATGGTCCAAAAACCACAACTGGCCGGATTAGAATTTTTCTGGACTGACCATATCTACAGTGCAGTGAATAGTGACTGCAACTCCCTTGTTGGATAGGTTCTGGTCATAATTTAGGGTAGGTTTCTTCATGAAAGTTGTTGGTCTATATCTTAGCTTATTGCTGGTAAAATTTCAGGTCAATTGGATCATTCTACACTGAGTTATGGCCAAATGAACAATTCATTTGGTCATTCTGTAGAAACAGATTGCAGGTCACCCGGATTGGGGCAAGCTTTTGGTCCACTTGGTTTGGTCTTATGGGGATGGTTTCTTCACCAAAGTTGTGCCATTATGTGTCTAGTTTCATGTCCAATTGGCCAAACACCAATTGAACCTCTACAATTCAAGTTATGGCTACCCAAACCAGCTGGACTCATGTCTAATTCTGCAGGTCAGCCATGGGCAGCATACCATTTCAATTCTAATACCACAACAGTCTCCAATTTAAGGTCAAAATTCATCAAATGGTCACTAATTGACCATTAGAATTTAATTTAAACATCTAAGCATTAAATCCTCAATTAAATCTCAAACCCTAACCCTAACAATCCATCACTTTATCTAACATACCCAAATCAACATCTAGCTCAAATATCCTTATCAACAACCATTTCTAAGCTATTTAGCTCAAACAAATCAATAATTTCCAAACTCCTCCCATGGCTGCCAAATTTCTTGGTGTTCATACACATATATTTTATTCCAATTCCTTATAATTTCTTACTCAATTTAAGCCTCTAACATGGAATAAGGAGTGAGAGATATGAAAATATGCACTAACCTCTTGTAGCTTAAATCCAAGCTAACCAAGACTTCAATTTTTTCTTTACTTTCTTACTCTTTCTTGGCTGCCAAACACTTCTCCTTGGTGTGGGTATAATTTTTAGTGAAGGAAGGATAAGGTTTTGAGGTGAGGAAGCTTAGGAAAATCAACCATTAAAAGAAAAAAATGAAGAGAAAGCTTCTTGGCTATGGTGGACGGGAAATGAGGAAGAAGAATTCAGTTTTTCATTTCAATTTTCTGCCCATTTGACTCATTTTAAGTGGTTTATGGACATGTGTCACAATGTGATTGGGTGAGAGTGCTTAGTGACATAAGCATGAGGTCAAAATTGTAATTTTAATTCATTTTTTTTCTTTTCTTTGCTACTCATTTTCAATTCAATTTTTAGCAATATTTATTCACATTTTATGTCATAATAATTAATTACTTACAAGTCGGCCAAAAATCACCTCTGAAGGCAAAATGACCAAAATGCCCTCCGTTTGGCTTAACAGACTAAAATTGTCTGTACGGATTGAAAATTTTCTCTAAGTATTTTCTTGGCATTCTAATGCCATAAGAACCTCAATGACCCTTCTCTGGAGTCCCAAAAATTATTTTATAATTTTTCCCCCAGGTCTAGGGCTCCTGGTTGCGAGAACCGCAACTTCTCACTAGGTTACCCATCGCTAGGGCACTGGCTCATTTAACTTGGTTGTATTTTATTTTTACAATTTTTCCTAAATTTTTCTTATTAATATTTGAGTTACTTATGGTTTCTCACTTTAGTTTAAATATTTTTTTTCCAAACGTTCTAGCTGTCTGGACCGACACTGGTCACCGGAACAATAGACTGTACGGACTAGCTAAAATGAGGATGTTACAACTCTTCTCCTCTAAGAAAAATTTCGTCCTCGAAATTTACCTGATGAAAATAGTTGAGGGAACTGTTGCCTCATTATCTCTTCACTTTCCCAAGTTGCCTCTTCAGTGTTGTAGTGCCTCCAAAGCACTTTCACCAGTGGAATTTGTTTATTTCTCAGTTCCTTCACTTTCCGTGCTAGGATCTGGATAGGTTCTTCTGTATATGTCAAGTCCGGTTGAATTTCAATCTCTTCCATGGAAATGACATGTGAAGGGTCTGAGTGATATCTTCTCAGCATGGAAACGTGGAATACATTATGAATTTTATCCAGTTCTGGTGGTAAAGCTAGCCGATAGGCCACTGGTCCCACACGTTCAATGACTTCATATGGGCCAATGAACCTAGGGCTTAACTTACCCTTTCTCCCAAACCTTAGTACTTTCTTCCACGGTGAGACTTTGAGAAACACTTTATCACCAACTGCATACTCTATCTCTTTTCTCTTCAAGTCGGCATAAGATTTCTGTCTATCTGAGGCAACCTTCAAGTTAGCTTTGATTATCTTCACTTTCTCCTCAGTCTGTTTCACCAGGTCTGGTCCTACCAGTTTATCTTCACCCAATTCAGTCCAACATACTGTGGTTCTACATTTCCTCCCATACAGTGCTTCATACGGAGCCATCTGAATGCTAGCTTGGTAGCTATTGTTATATGCGAATTCTGCCAGTGGGAGATATCTATCCCAGCTCGCCTCAAACTCAATAACACAACTCCTTAGCATATCCTCCAGGATCTATCACATAATTCACATTGTTACTATCATTTCAATTTATTAATTATGAGAATTCAATTAGTTCTTAGGTTTACCTTAATTACTCGTTCTGACTGTCCATCCGTCTGGGGATGAAAAGCCGTGCTAAAACAGAGTTGTGTGCCCAAGGCTTCTTGCAACTTTTTCCAGAATCTTGATGTAAACCTTGGGTCTCTGTCAGATATGATGGAAAGTGGGATTCCATGCATTCTAACTATCTCACTGATATACAATTCTGCTAGCTTTTCTAGTGAGTAGTCAGTCCTAACTGGCAGAAAATGTGCTGACTTTGTCAATCTATCCACTATCACCCATACTGCATCATGCTTCCTTTGGGTGAGAAGTAGACAACTAACAAAATCCATAGTGACCCGGTCCCATTTCTATTTAGGTATGCTTATAGGCTGTAGCAATCCTGATGGAACTTGATGTTCTGCTTTAACTTGCTGACATGTCAAACACTTAGTCACATAGTCAGCTATATCCCTCTTCATACCAGGCCACCAATAATGAGGCTTCAAATCATTATACATTTTTATGCTCCCCGGGTGCATAGCATAAACACTAGTGTGTGCTTCTTCTGTAGTACAGACACCCATCTGCTTTCACCTCATATTCAGTTTCTTTCCCCTCAGGAATTTTACCCATAATGGCCATTAGTTTTTCATCTGCCCTCTGCCCATCTTGTATCTACTGTAGCAAGGTTGGCCTCACTTGTAACTCAGCCAAAATAGCTCCATGTTGAGCTAAGGACAGATAGGCATTGAGTGATCTTAAAGCTGTGATGGACTTCCTGCTTAAAGCATCAGCAACTACATTTATCTTCCCAGGATGATAATCAATCACACAATCATAGTCCTTCAGGAACTCAATCCATCGCCTCTGCCTGAGGTTGAGCTCCTTCTGGGTTGACAAGTATTTTAGGCTCTTGTGGTCCGTATAGATGTAGCATTTTTCACCATATAAATAATGCCTCCATATTTTCAGTGCGAAGATAATTGTTGCTAACTCCAGGTCATGAGTAGGGTAGTTCTATTCATGTGGCCTTAACTGCCTGGAAGCATAGGCGACCACTTTCCCCTCTTGCATCAATATACACCCTAGCCCATTATGTGAGGCATCACTGTAGACCACAAAGTCTTTTCCCGACACTGGCTGTGTTAACACTGGTGCTTCTGTCAACATAGCCTTCAGCCTCTCAAAATTGGCTTGGCACTTGTCGTTCTAGCCAAATTTCACATTCTTGTGTAACAACTTAGTCATTAGAGGAGCTATAAGAGAGAGCCCCTTCACAAATCTTCTGTAATACCCAGCTAGCCCCAAGAAACTTCTGACCTCAGTTGTATTTCTAGGAGGCTTCCATTCCATCACTGCTTCTATCTTTTTGGGATCCACTCTAATCCCTTTAGCTGATACTATGTGTCCAAGAAAAGAGATCTCACTCATCCAAAAGTCACACTTGGACAACTTAGCATACAACTTCTTTTCTCGCAGGGTTTGCAGAACAATCCTCAAATGTTCATCATATTCTTCCTTGGTCTTAGAATACACCAGAATATCATCTATAAAGACCACTACAAACCGATCTAAGTATGGATGGAAGATATGGTTCATAAGGTCCATAAATGCTGCTAGTGCATTTGTCAAACCAAACGGCATCACTAAAAATTCATAGTGTCCATACCGAGTTCTGAATGCAGTTTTTGACACATCTGCATCCTTTACCCTCAACTGATGATACCCTGATCTGAGATTAATTTTTGAAAATACACCTGCTCCTTTCAACTGATCAAACAGATCGTCAATTCTGGGCAACGGATATTTATTCTTCACAGTTACTTTGTTCAACTGTCGGTAATCAATACACAATCTCATAGTTCCATCTTTCTTCTTCACAAACAGCACCGAAGCTCCCCATGGTGACACACTGGGGCGTATGAACCCCTTATCAAGCAACTCTTGCAACTGAGTTTTCAACTCCCTCAATTTAGTGGATGCCTTCCTATAAGGAGCAATAGAAATGGGTGCAGTACCTGGCATTACCTCAATAGCAAACACGACTTCCCTTTCTGGTGGTAACCCAGGCAACTCTTCAGGAAATACATCTGGGAAATCTCTTACTGTGGGTATATTACACAGGTTTGGCTTAGCTTGCCTAGTATCAACCACGTGTGCTAGGTAAGTTCATAGCCTTTTCTCATCAATCTTCTTGCAACCGTGGCTGAGATAACATTGGACAGGAAATCTGTCCTTGCACCCACAACAGTAATCTCATTACCCTCAAAAGTTTTTAGAGAAATCCTCTTCAATTTGTAATCAACTATTGCCTGATGACGTGACAACCAATCCATTCCCAAAATCACGTCAAACTCGTGGAAGGGCAACTCAATTAGGTCTGCCGAGAATTCATACCCCTGAATCCTCAATGGGCAACCTTTATACACCTTATTCACTACCACACTGTGGCCTAGTGGATTTGTGACCAAAATGTCTTGAACACTCTCCTCTACTAGAACTCCCCTCTCTCTGGGTAGTTTGATGCAAATGTAGGAATGAGTGGATCCTGAATCCACCAAAAATGCACAGAAGTGTTATAGAGGGAAAACATACCCCTGATGACATCCGGGGAATCTTGCTCCTCCTGAGCTCTGATGGCATAGGCCCTGGCAGATATTCTAGCGTCTGGCCTCTCAGCTGACTCGGATGCAGGCCTCAGTGATGGACCAGCTGCCTCAGGTTTACCAGGCTTCCTACCCCTTTGTGGTGCAGGAGCAGGTCTGTCAGTTTGTGTTGGAGCAACAGTAGTAGTCCTCTTTGGACAATTCTTGATCTGGTGTTCTGTCGATCCACACCGTAAGCATGCACCGGTCACTCGCCAACAATCCCCCTTATGCCACTTCTGACAGTACTGACAAGCAGAAGATGCTGGGGCTGTCCCCTAAACACCGTCCCTGGAGAGCTACCCATTGATGGTCTGGACTGGACTCTCCTAGGTGTGAACTGCGGTCTGGGCCCCTGAGACTGGCCCTGACCATGTGGTGGTCCTGAACTCTGAGCAGGAGGACCCTTACTCTTCTTACTGGGAGCAGAAAATGCACTGGACTGACCCGGACCCCTCTTCTGCTGTCTTTCCCTTCTGTTTTGTTCATTGATTCTGACCCTTTCCACTTTTGATGCTGCATCTACCAGTTTAGAAAAATCCGTGATCTCTAGTGCTGTGATCATGACTTTAATGTTGTTATTGAGCCCTTCTTCAAACCGTCTGCACCTCTCTGCCTCTGTAGGGACTATCTCCCTTCCGTAGCGGCTCAATCTGACAAATTCCTTTTCATACTCGGCCACCGTCAACTGTCTCTGCCTCAGGTTAATGAATTCCCTTCTTCTTTCTTCTAAGTATACACTACCCACATATTTCTTCTTGAATTCGGAGAGGAAGAAGTCCTAAGTTATTACTTCTGGCTGTACTTCACTGGACACCATATCCCACCATTCATATGCATCATCTTGCAACAGAGATACAGCAGCTTCTAGATTTTGTTCAGGAGTGCAGTGGAGTTGTTTTAAAACTCTGCCTGTTCTGTTCAACCAATTTTCGGCTGCAACAGAATCATCTTCTCTCTTGCCAAAGAAGTCCATTGCTCCAAATTTTCTCAATCTTTCCAGGTGTGATTTCGGTTGTGGAGGAGGTGGTGGTGGTGGCATTACCCCAGCCATTTGTTTGAAGAATTCGGCCATTTGCTGGAACACGGCCTGTGGAGGTTGAGCAGGCTCTGATGGAGCTGGTGGAGCAGGTTCTCCCCTACCCCCAGTCTCAGCTACTACAGGTGGAGCATGACTCTCCACTTCCTCCTCAACTGCCCTCTGAGATGTGGGGTCCATATCCTAATCAAAATAAAAAAGACAAACAAATCTGCATTAGTGTCACCTCGACTCTTACAAATGCAATACATGGTATGGACTCAATCTAGGCCCAGAAACGCCTAAACCGTGCTCTGATACCACTAAATGTGACACCCCTTACCCGTCTACCGTGTAGCCGAGCAAGATATGCCACACAGTGTACCGGAACACCCTATTTTAATTTAATCATTTTTATTCTTCCTAATTTATTTTTTTTTCATAGTTATGGAGTATAATTTGTGAAATATAATTCATTTCAGTCATTTATTGAAGTCATAAATTTATTTGAGATTCTGCAAATTTTATAGAAAATCCGGCAGAGTACCGGCTAAAAATGGAGAAAACAGTTCTTCAGAACTTGTTAAAAACACTTCCAATAATCATTTCCAATCATTCTCAAACTCCAATAATTATCAAAATCTCAATATTTTCCACAACATGTCCATTTCTCAATCATTCATTTCTCATGGTATTCATATATAAGCAATAAATAAATACTCAATCTTTCCATTCATAAACACAATTTTCACTATTTACATTAATACCAAAATACATTACATAAGTTTCAATTACATATGAGAAAATAAAAGTTAATTACAAAATATCAAAATAAAACCTAGTGTCCTACCAATGCACTGACGTCGGTGAGGTGACACGGATACTATGCAGAGCTGCAGAAGGTCTCACCCAATCTGTGGTCTACTGGGCTCTCGGTCGATCTCTCTAGAACCTATACGTGGCAAAAGCAACGCGCTAAGAGATAATGCTTAGTGGTGCCAATAATAAAATAAAAAAAAATAACATAAAATAAATATGCAGTGAATATATTGATTTCTTATTGCAAATAAATTTTCGATGAGTATTTGCAGTCTTACTTATTTTGTACTTGTTATATTCATTATTTCATTAAATTTGTCCACTTTCATTTTTTGGTTGCCCAAGTAACCTATAATGGATGAATGGACTGGATAAACGGGTAAACTGGCACTGGGTATCAAGTACCTCGGGCCGTCACACCATCGGTCACATATGTGTCTCCTGGTGTGCAAATGAGCGACTAATAAGTCAGATAACATTAGGCACAAGGCCAAGTATCAACATAATGTCAGAATGGCTAAAAGCCATGAAATCACAGAATGGTATAATGCCATGTGCAGTACTGCTAACTGAACCCTATTGGCATGCCAAGCTATCCAAACCAATCTTGTTAGGTATACTAGGGCATTTCACACTTTTAAGTTTCACAATTTTTGGAATTTAAGTTTTAGTGTTACTATTCCATTCATTGGTCAACAAAAATGTTGACTTTTGCATAGGCAATAGGTACATTGGTTTTAATATCATCAACATACCACATTTTGCATTCAAAATTTGTTGGTATTGGTTGCCAATACCATTTCTAAGCTTAAAGTTAGTTGGGCAGAATTTTCAGTTTTTATGCCTTATAATTACTGTTCCATTGGTCAATTTTGCAGTGGGAATTTGGCAAAATAATCAACATGAAAGTTGTTCCTTATTTTTTCTAGTTGAACTTTCTTTTTTGAATCACTCAATTTGGAGTTTTGTAGCTTAAGTTATGGTCCAAAAACCACAACTGGCCGGATTAGAATTTTTCTGGACTGACCATATCTACAGTGCAGTGAATAGTGACTGCAACTCCCTTGTTGGATAGGTTCTGGTCATAATTTGGGGTAGGTTTCTTCATGAAAGTTGTTGGTCTATATCTTAGCTTGTTTCTGGTAAAATTTCAGGTCAATTGGATCATTCTACACTGAGTAATGGCCAAATGAAAAATCACTATTCATTTGGTCATTCTGCAGAAACAGATTGCAGGTCACCCGGATTGGGGCAAGCTTTTGGTCCACTTGGTTTGGTCTTATGGGCATGGTTTCTTCACCAAAGTTGTGCCATTATGTGTCTAGTTTCATGTCCAATTGGCCAAACGCCAATTGAACCTCTACAATTCAAGTTATGGCTGCCCAAACCTGCTGGACTCATGTCCAATTTCTACAGGTCAGCCATGGGTAGCATACCATTTCAATTCCAATACCACAACAGTCTCCAATTTAAGGTCAAAATTCATCAAATGGTCACTAATTGACCATTAGAATTTAATTTAAACATCTAAGCATTAAATCCTCAATTAAATCTCAAACCCTAACCCTAACAATCCATCACTTTATCTAACATACCCAAATCAACATCTAGCTCAAATATCCTTATCAACAACCATTTCTAAGCTATTTAGCTCAAACAAATCAATAATTTCCAAACTCCTCCCATGGCTGCCAAATTTCTTGGTGTTCGTACACATATATTTTATTTCAATTTCTTATAATTTCTTACTCAATTTAAGCCTCTAACATGGAATAAAGAGTAAGAGATATGAAAATATGCACTAACCTCTTGTAGCTTAAATCCAAGCTAATCAAGACTTCAATTTTTTCTTTACTTTCTTACTCTTTCTTGGCTGCCAAACACTTCTCCTTGGTGTGAGTATAATTTTTAGTGAAGGAAGGATAAGGTTTTGAGGTGAGGAAGCTTAGGAAAATCAACCTTTAAAAGAAAAAAATGGAGAGAAAGCTTCTTGGCTATGGTGGACGGGAAATGAGGAAGAAGAATTCAGTTTTTCGTTTCAATTTTCTGCCCATTTGACTCATTTTAAGTGGTTTATGGACATGTGTCACAATGTGATTGGGTGAGAGTGCTTAGTGACATAAGCATGAGGTCAAAATTGTAATTTTAATTTATTTTTTTTTCTTTTCTTTGCTACTCATTTTCAATTCAATTTTTAGCAATATTTATTCACATTTTATGTCATAATAATTATTTACTTAACTGGACAAGTCGGCCAAAAATCACCTCTGAAGGCGAAATGACCAAAATGCCCTTCGTTTACCTTAACAGACTAAAATTGTCTGTACCGATTGAAAAATTTTTCTAAGTATTTTCTTGGCATTCTAATGCCATAAGAACCTCAATGACTCTTCTTTGGAGTCCCAAAAATTATTTTATAATTTTTTCCTCAGGTCTAGGGCTCCTGGTTGCGAGAACCGCAACTTCTCACTAGGTTACCCATCGCTACGGCACCGGCTCATTTAACTTGGTTGTATTTTATTTTTAAAATTTTTCCTAAATTTTTCTTATTAATATTTGAGTTATTTATGGTTTCTCACTTTAGTTTAAATTTTTTTTTTTCGAACCTTCTAGTTGTCCGGACCGACACTGGTCACCGGAACAGTAAACTGTACGGACCACCTAAAATGAGGATGTTACAATGTATTAGTTCCAAAATATTTTCAGCTCTTAGCCCTTGTCCAACAAAGGGTGATTTAATCATTTTGCCCTGAAGGCAGGATTCACAGGTTAGAGTAGGTTCAGAACCCAATGAGGATAGAATCCCCATTTTCTCTAGTTTTGCAATCCTATCTTCTACAACATGACCTAACCTTAAGTGCTAAATATATTTTGAACTTGAGTTGATTTTCCCCATGGCATTGCATTCATTTAGATACTTGTATTCGATTTGTGCTTGTCATTATTATCCAAATAATAAATACCATCATTCATATAACCCGAACTAACATATTTATTTCTAAAATAGAGATTGCAAACATCATTTGTGAATTGAAATTCATGGCCATTTCTAGTCAAACTAGATATAGAAATGACATTCTTAAAAGCATCAGGTACTTATAAAATATTATCCAAACACAAAACATGTCCAGACATATAAAAAGATTTAGATCCTATGGCTGAAGCTTCAACAGTTGAGCCATCGCCAATCCAGAGTTTAACATCTCGAGAATGCAAGCTGCTACTATTTACTAGTTCCTGCATATCATAAGAAATGTGAGAACTGGCACCAGTATCTAAAACCCAAGCTGTAGATGAACTATTAGTATCATCAGATTCTAAATAACAAGATATAGACATACCTTCCAAAGGTGTATCCTTCTTGTCCTTCAGAGAAGCAAGATACTTTAGGCAGTTCCTTTTCCAATGCCCATCCCGTTAGCAGTGGAAACACTTTCCTTTGCCTCCATCAACTTTAGTCTTCCGTTTCTGTTTAGCTATTTTCTTAGAAGGACCAGGAATCTTAGGTTTCTTTTTCTTATTGCCCTTCTTCTTGTTGGACTTTCCAGCAGAAGAAGATGCAATCAAAGCTACCTCTTTTCTTTTATTGCCCAGCATATTCTTTTGGGCAATAACTAGCATGTTGAGTAAATCAGCCAAGGTGTATTCCTGCTTAGTCATATGGAAATTTGTCACAAAATTCCCTAATGACTCAGGAAGAGACTGAATGATCAAATCTGTCTGCAGTTCGAAATCCATGTGAAAGTCAAGATGTTCCAGCTGCTCAATCAGCCGAATCATCTTGTGGACATGATCCCCAACATTCTGTCCCTCAGACATCCTCATGCGGAACAACTGTCTAGATATCTCATACCTAGCATTCCTGCTGTGCTCACCATACAACTCTTGTAGGTGAAGGAGGATCTCACTCACACTCTGCATGTTCTCATACTTCCTCTGTAACTCATTACTCATAGAAGCAAGCATGTAACACTTGGCTCTCATGTCATGCTCCTTCCACTTGTCCAAAGTTTCATGTTCCTCTTGAGTGGCCTCTGGAGGTAAGGGACCAGGAACATTTGAGTCTATAACATATCCTATATGTTTAAGGTTCAGGACAAGTTTCAAATTTCTTAGCCAATCAGATAGATTAGGTTCTGTCAACCTATTGTGATCAAGTATGCTTGCAAGAATATTGGATGATGGTGGTTATGGTGTGCTCATTATTATCAGAAAATTAACTACAGAAAATAACCAGATTAATTAGTAAATATATCATGTGATTAACCAAAATGATTATGGTCTTTTAATGAAATTGGTCCTCCCACTAACTTAGCGAATCCTACATTTCTAAAGTAGAAAACGGAAATCCTAGTTGGATGGATTTCTAGTGGGTGATTGAATTCTTATAATCCTATTGATCATCCTTAGGTACATCCATTATTGGAATTACAATAAACTATAAGTGAGCAGCTCCTTGGCCATCACATCTCATGTGAGGTTCAATCCTTTACCTAGCCCCTAATGTTCAAAATCTCAGGTACATCCATTATTGACTTATCTTGCATTAGTTAAGTTGATCCCATTGAGCCAGTAAATATGCAAATAATTTTAATGTCCTCAGGTACATCCAATATTTTCCACCAAACCATTTACATATTTACAACATCTCATGCTTAACAATTATTCTTAAGAAAATCTCTTAAATTAATTACATCATATGCAAATATTTAAAATTTCTTAAAATAATTGCCTCAATGGAGGGCCCATGTTATAATTACTTTAATTATAACATTTCTAACTTAATCTTTTATTTGGAAGATTTTGTGGTCTTCCTAATTACTATTAATGTCTCACTTTGCACATTATCTAATTAGGATGCATATATCATATACTTGCATACATTCCCATACATCTCATGCATTCATGGATAATAAATAAATATGGTATGATTATGGACTTTCTAAGGGATTCAATTCTAAGCCACCAAGAATTGAATTAGGGCATTCCTAGGTGCATTTCATTCATTCATATTACAAGAGTTGCTGAAGGAGTACATAATCAACACTTAATCTTGAATTCCTCCCACTGGTCCCACCAATGCTCTTGACCTCCTTGATCTTCTTGCAATCCAATTACATAGTAATCCTTGGCATACCAAGGTCAATTACAAGAACTAAATAAATGAAATTACAACCCAAAAAATATTACAACCTTTATAATACATGCCTAAAATAAATTAAAATTAATTAATTAATTTACAACCCAAAGAAACATAAAAGAAATAAATCCAATCACATTGGTCTTTTATTGTCCATGATCATCCATCATGCATATCACTATTTAACAATTAAATAAAACATACATACTTAAATTAAATTGAATATCTCATATTGAACTTAAAAATCCATATTTGAATATGATTCAAACAAATTTAAAAATTCAGATTTGAATCACATTCAAACAAATTTAAAAATTCAGATTTGAATCACATTCAAATAAATTTAATTGTGTGATTATATTTCTAATTAAATAATTTAGTTAGATATAAAATAGACCTTAGATCATACAATAATTGCACATTTAAAATCCATCAAACCTTGCGCACTACAATGGTGCCAAAAACCATGCGCACCATAATGGCATGGTGTTCTTCCTCATGCCACCACCTTTGCTTTTGCAACCAGCAATGAATAATTATCTCATGATCAAATAACAGAATTAAATCATATGTTAAACTATCTAAATGGCAAATATAGTGGCTCTGATACCAATTGAAGGAGCGGAAGCATGAAAAACATAAGTTTAGATCATTGAATTCAAAAATTTTTCTTCAAGGGTCTCATGCATCATGCAAGATTCATTTTTATCTATTTGATTTCAATGATAAACAACATATTAAAACTCTTTTAATATATTTTTGGATCTACATTTGCCATTTAAGATTTTAGAATTAACAGATTAATTCATTAGATCAAGAACAAGTACACTAACCTTTTCATGCACTGCAATTGTGTTTGGCACCTTTGGGATGCGCCTAGGACACCAGATGTTATCCCTCTAGCTTGTCCACACTAAGATCACCAATGGCAACCCCTTGAACAGCTTTTCAAGCCTTTCTAATCAATTAGAAATTCAGGTTTTGCCTTTAGAGAGATTATAGATGTATACAGGACACTAGAAACGATTTCTAGCAATTTTAATTCAAGAGAGTGTTAGCAATTCTCTTTGAATTGAAGATAGATGAAGAAGAAGAGAGGAAGAGGACTCCTTGGGTGGCGGCACCAAATAAATAAAACACAGCTTATTATTTTTCTTTTCATCCTTTCCCTTATATGGCTAGGCCATCACTTAAAACCCTTGCCACATATCACCTTCTGATTGGCTCTTAGTTTAATTGACCCAATCACATTGTGCCAAGTGTCAAACTTAGATTTAATCTTAACTTTGATCATCTTACATGATTAAAAGACAATTGGCAAGCTTATGTGTAGTGCCATGTGTCACCATCTCATGGTGCCACATGTCACCCTGTGAAATGACCAAAATACCCTTGTGTCTTAATTTTAAGTTCCCAATCCAAAATAATTATTTCTCTTCTTCTAATCAATTGATATCAAATATAAATTAATTAATTAATCTCTATTAATTAATTTCTCATAATTAAATTCATATTTAAACACTTTAAATATAAATTTAACTTATACTATACATCCAATAACCAAGATTTGGTTTCAAGCCATGCTAGGGACTTTGCAATCTAATTGCAAACCAAACCTATTTAATTAATCAATTAAACTCTTTAATTGATTAATTAAATCATATTTAATCTGGTGATTACTTGTGTATGTGTGTGACACCCCTTACCCGTCTACAGTATAACCGAGTAAGATATGTCACACAGTGTATCGGAACACCCTATTTTATCGCAATCGTTTTTATTCTTGCTTAATTTATTTTTATCAAAGTTATGAAGTACAATATATTTCATTTAAGTCATTTATTGAAATTATAAATTATTTGAGGTTCCGCAAATTTTATAGAAAATTCGGCAGAGTGCCGGCTAAAAATGGATAAAACAGTTCTTCGGTACCTGTGAAAAACACTTCCAAAATTTTCTATCAATCCTAAACTCCATTTCATCAACAAAATCTCAATATTTCTCAAATATACTCCCATTTCCCATTCATTCATTTCATATGATATTCATATAAAAGTCATAAATAAATATTCACTCTTTCATTCATAAACACAATTTCCATTATTTACATCAATACCTAAAATACATTACATAAGTCTTAATTACACATGAGAAAATAAAAGTTCATTACAAAATACCAAAATAAAACCTAGTGTCCTACCAATGCACTGATGACGGTGAGGTGACACGGACGCTATGCAGAGCTGCAGAAGATCTCACCCAGTCTGTGGTCTACTGGGCTCTCGGTCGGTCTCTCCGGAACCTACGCGTGGTAAAAAGCAACACGCTAAGCAATAATGCTTAGTGGTGCCAATAATAAAATAAAAAGAAATAACAAAAAATAAATATGCACTGCATGTCCTGATGTCTTATGCAGACAATTTTTTGATCATTATTGGTAATCTTATTTATTTTATACTTGTTATATTCATAATTTCATTAAATTTATTCACTTTCATTTTTAGTTGCCCAAGTAACCTATACTGGATAACTGGATTGGATAAATGGGTAAACTGGCACTGGGTATCTAGTACCTCATGCCGTCACACCATCGGTCACATATGCATCTCCCGGTGTGCAACAGAACAGCTAATAAACTGTAATAATATTAGGCACAAGGCCAAGTATCAAACAATGTCAGAATGGCTAAAAGCCATAAAATCACACAATGGCATAATGCCATGTGTAGTACTGCTAACTGAATCCTATTGACATGCCAACCTATCCAAACCAATCTTGCTAGGTGTAATAGGGCATGTTACACTTTTAAATTATACAATTTGTCACACCCTTCTTCTCCGTAAGATGTAACATGATCCCGTAGTACACCTAATGATTTACCGTACTTCGCCTACCAGTAACCCATTAAATATACTACAAGAGATTTTAAATCAATTTTCGTGATATTTAAATCATCGATTAAAATCTGGTGTTATAAAATTTTTTCAAAATTTTGGCAGTGCGGGCTGTATTTTAAGAAAACAGTTCTTCAAAACCTGCAAAGAAACACACTCCCAATATGTTTTCTTAAATACAACTCCAATAACTTCATTTCAACTCACAATTCAAATCTCAATAATCAAATCAATTCATTTTCAAACCAATCTCATCACAAAAGAAACATTTCATTGATTACAAGACTCAAAATTTATATTACAAAACTATTCAAATAAATGAAATCTCAAATTTACATTTACAATAATTTACATTTAATTACATACCAAAATATTTTACAAGAGTTTTTATACAACTGCTCAAATAATTTACATATATATTATTACATGCATACATCAAAACCTGTGTACATGGGTAAACCTGGAGCTTATCTGAATGTCTCTTCAAAGAAGCTTACTCAATTGCTCTATGCTCTTTTCAACTGCGACAACATACAAAGCTATCGCTGAGTGGTGAACTGTTATGGCAAATAATTACAGCAAATAATTTGGAAATCTGGATATTTATCAAATTTCAAAACTCAAAATATTCATTGCCAATAATATGAATCATTTGTATAAAATGACTTTGATCACGGAGTTCAATTTATCAAATCATAACTAACCATTTAAGGTAATTCTAACAAAATCAATTATACATAAATCATAATTGAAATCACAACTCTTTACTATTCAAAAACCATTTTGTATCTCAAAAACCATTATGTATCTCAAAAACTATTATGTATCTCAAAAGCCAATCTTTATCTCAAAAACCATTCTTTATCTCACTAACTATGCAAGACTAATCCGAAAGGGCCATCTTCGGGGTGATTCTAACTCCCTATGGTTGGGGAGGTCGAATCAGATTCTAACTCCCTATGGTCGGGGAGGTCGAATCATCGTGCACAGTGCACATCACAATAATGAATCTTCCGAAAGGGCCATAACAAAAAACTTAGATCTAACCTCTAATAAGAGGAGAATCTAAGCCTGTGCACGTACCATGGTAATCAAAACACAACTAACTCCATTGTCTTCTCAACAAATGAGAGAGACGGGTAATAACCTAGTCAAGCATCTATAGTGAGATATAAAATAATATCACAATCCTTTTAGTGAGCATAAATCACAATACAATTCGATTCAAAGTCAATTCCAATATCCAATAATTTTTATGCTCATCACAATTCAAATCATAAATTTGCATTTTTCCATGCAAATTGCCCATCACAATTCAAAACATGTTATATCACAATTTTCCAAAACATAATTTATTTAATTCACAAAAATGCTTAAAACTTGTGGAAATACCATTTCACAAAGCTAAAGTCATACATACTATAACAATTTCAATAATCATTGAATTAAATCCAATGCTTGTTAAACATAATACATAAGAAAAATATGTCATTTAATCATATGAAATATTCAGAATAAAATCAGTTAAAAACTAGTTGTGCACAAACCTCTGATAACTGTCTCTTGGCTCTGACTCAGTGTTTCCTTTCCCTTCCCTGAGTCTTTGCTAACTGAAATACACAATTTGAAGTGTTTCAGTACTCATTTAAACTGTCTCTAACGATAATGCTTAATAATTAATTTATTGAATACTATTATTTTCTTAGTCAACCTAAGATGTTGACCCTCGATGCACTCTAGGTGAATTAGGTTTTAATGTCACCAATATGTCACATTTGTAGCTTTTTAGGGTTAGTACATGTTACCCAATTCATTTCCATGTATATTGCGTTTTATTGCAATTTGTCGGATCTCGGTATACTAATTTGAACTAGCCGGATGACCTAGTTCCCTCAGTTTTCGGGTTTTGGTCAAAACTACAAACTTGTAGGTCCATGTCTTATTGCACGCGGGGCAAAATTTTAGGTCATTCTGAGTTATGTAGACCAAGTTATGGTCAATCTACCAATATTGGACAGAATGTATCAAAATGGTCACTTTAGGTCTTTTTTAGGTCACTTTTGGCTCGGCCAGTTTCTGGACCCAAACTTGTGCAAGCTATTTGGCTTGCTTATGGTCATTTCTGGGCTTTGGTGTCTTCATAAGACTTGTAGAAATATGTCTAAAATATTCATGGTAAAAATTTTAGGTCAATTAGACCTGTTTTGAGTGAGTTATGGCCAAAACACTAACTGCTGCCCAAATGGTCAATTTTCAGGCTTTCAATGCACTAATCCGGATTTGGTCATTTTTCAAGTCACCTTCCAAGCAGAATTTTGGTAAGCTTCCTTCATGAAAGTTGGCACTTTTTGTGCCTAGTTTCACCTCCAATTGGTCTCATACCAATTGGAGCCACACACTTAAGGTTCTAAGCTAAAATACACACTGCCCTGCAATACTCTCTTCATCACATACCAATTACACATTTAACACTTACCAAGTTACACATTCATGCCATTTTTGTTTTTTACCATAACATAAACACATTTCACAACACATTTTTGGTCATTCTGGCAGCTTATAACCACACTCAATATGCACATTATAGTCCAGAATTTTCTAAGTCCAATTTATAAATAATTTAACCACATAACCTAGCTCATTTACATGTCCACATTCAAATCCTTATACACATATACATGCTGCCATAACAAGCACCATAATTCAACAATATAATTCCATAAACCAAACCATGAAATAACATATTTTTGTCCACACTTCAAATTGCCCATTTGTACATCTCTCCAATTAGCTTCCAAGCTTCCAAAATCAAGTGTGCATTCACATACATTTAGTATACATTACCCAATTTATTCCTACACACATAAACACTTCATCAACACTTTAATCTACCATTTACATGCAAGGATAAATTGTTCTTATGGAGTTTCCATGGCTACCAAAAATATACATCTCCCTTAAAACATCAAACTCCAAAAATCTTTCCATAATTCAACTATAACATCCCCACTGTACATATTCCGTACGTTCTATTGCCCCAGTGGCCAAATAACAGTCCAGGCAGGTTAGGATGTCTGGAACTATACTTCAGTGATAGTGAACAGACATATAATGATGAAATAAATAAAAAGAAAATACAAGAAAAATCAAAGAAAAAAGAAAAATCGAGAAGCAGACAAAAATCTGTGTTACCGAAAAATCAGGAATATAACCCGAAGTGGGGTATTTTGGTCATTTGACACCTAGAGTTGCCTTTTGACCTAAATGTCCATTAAAAATAAATGATATTGCACTTAGGAAATGTCATGAAAAATTAAAATGGGATACAATATGTAAATAGTGAAAGAATTGAGATAAATGTGCAAATTAAGAAACTTTTAAATCATTAAACATTAATTTATTGGTTAGTGCTCCACTAACCTTAAATAAATGGGATATATCAAAGTGGAAGTGGGCAGAAATCATCATCTTCAAGCTTGGGAAATAACCAGCCGAAATTACCTCCATGGAAGTCCACCATGGCCAAACTCCCTCCATCACCATGCACAACTGATCAAGCCATCCTTTCCTCTTGATTCCTTCATTAAAGCTTGCCTACTTACCTTGGGGAAGATATTGGCAACAAGAAAAACAAGATTTGGTGAAGTTTTGATAAGCTTCAAAAGTGGTAAGTGTCCAAAACCTCTCCCTTGCTTTAGTAAACCTTGTGTTTAGGTTGAGGTGAGTATTTTGATTAAGAGAAATGAAGAAAATCTTGAGAAATGAAATGGTCCATTTTTGGCAGCCATGAATATATGTTGTAGTTGAATTTTTCTTATCTATAATGGATGGAAACTAAGGTTGAATAAATTAAATGGAGGAAGTAGTAAGTTAAAATCTAAGTATGTGCATGTAGTGCTTAAATTAAGGGTGTGTAATGGAACCTTAATGCTTTGGGCAAACTGCCATGTTTGGTAGCCTATTAAACCATGAATTTGTGTGTGAACATGTAGTTATTAATGAAATATGCTAATGTTAAATTGTGGGTAGCAAGTGTAAGTGATATTGAAGTATGATTATGTTGAAGTGTATGTGTAATATTGACATTGAGATATGTTGAATTTTAGTGGAAGTGAATGTTGAACTTAATGGTGAATTATGTGCATTGAGCACTTGAATATTCTACCCAAAATTGTTGTTGGAATTGTGTACAATACATATATGGAAGTGTTATTGATTGAATATTGAAGTAATGAGGAGGATAAGGAATATCAAATTGGAAGTGTATGTGCTTTGTGCAGGTTGTGTATTGAAGGCAGTACATTAATTAGGCCATAAGTGCCAAACTATGAACCCAATTGGTATGTGGCCAATGAGGGGTGAAACTAGACACCAAATAGGCCAACTTTCATGTAGAAATGTTGCCAAAATTCTGCTTAGAAACTGACCTTAAAAATGACCAAATCCGGAGTAGCAACCTTGCAACCCAGATTTTTTAACCATATGAACAGTAGTCCTTGGGATGACCATAACTCACTCAAAACAGGTCCAATTGACCTGAAAGTTTTATCATGGTTAGTTTAGACATATATCTACAATTCTTATGAAGACACCAAAGCCCAGAAATGGCCAGAACCAAGTCAAATGGCTTACACAAGTTCGGGTATAAAAACTGTCGAACCAAAAGTGACCTAAAATTGACCAAATTTTGCACTAAAGGTGCAATCTATCCAGTTTTAGTAAATTGACCATATCTTGGTCTATACAACTCAGAATGACCTGAAATTTTGCCCTGCGTGCAATAAGACATAGAGCTACAATTTTTCTTCTTTGACCAGAAGCTAAAAACCAAGAGAAATAGGACTTTAAGCTAGACTAATCTAGCACACAAAAATTAAGAATTTGACATCTTACATACAATGATGCTTGAAGCATTTTGGCAATGAATGCCAACTTGCGAAAATGGTAAATTGCACTATATTGGCAGCATATTGAGATATAAATTGTGACATATTGATGCTAGAAACAACTTATCCATATTACCTAAAAAGGTCAACATATGCATTGACTTGTGAATTATATAATAGTTAGTAAACTCCAAAGATTGAAGAATTAAACAATTAATTTATAATGTGCCTTAGTTTGCCTAGTTGACTAGTATGGATAGGTTGGCATGCCAATAGAATTCTGACAGCTATTCTGTAAATGGCTTCATGCCATACTGTATTTTTACAGCTTATTATGCTGCACTGTGACTTTAATAGCCTACGGTTATACATATTGTGTATTTATTCATAGCTTATTGCCAGATTGACTATATGGCTTTTTAGCCATGCTATTTGCACGCTGGAAGACACTTTGTGACCGATGGTGTGACGGCCCGAGGTACTAGGTACCCAGTGCCAATATATCCATTTATCCAGTCTGGTCAGTATATAGGCTACACGGGCAGTAATTCAAGTACTATTAAATTCAAATACCTAAATCCAGTCTACTGACATACAGCACCACCAAAAATTCGTAAACACTTTATTTACTTTATTTTAGTGTATATTTCTTTATATTTGGTACCACTAAGCAAAATTACTTAGCGCGTTATTTTTGTAACGCGTAGGTATTGGAGACACAGCTGGGGAGCCTAGCAGACCTACGACCGGGTGAGACATCAGATCTGCACAGGAGTCCAGAGTCATCTGCACTGCATTTTGTACATGGTAGGACTTAGGATATCTTGTATTTTATACTTTTGTTGTATTTTTGAAATTCAGCCTTGTATTTTGTAATATTATGGAAGCTTTAAAGTTTGTAATATCTTGTACATATTAAATAACATGGAAATTTTCTGGATATATTTGAATTATTATGGACTGTATTATGGAACTGTTTAATGACTGTAAAAGTCTATTGACTTTACTGAGAAATAGAGACTGTGAAATATTTGAGATTTTGATATT
The DNA here is from genome assembly GCF_030052815.1 of Hevea brasiliensis. Lineage (NCBI taxonomy): Eukaryota > Viridiplantae > Streptophyta > Magnoliopsida > Malpighiales > Euphorbiaceae > Hevea > Hevea brasiliensis. The sequence goes on along the minus strand of NC_079494.1, from coordinate 29,044,429 downwards.
ATCATATTAAACTATTTTCAACAGGTTTGGAAGGACAGTTTGTCTGAAGTACAGATGGCACCTTGCCAAATTTTTATTACCATTTTTAAAACACTGATTTTATTAAAGTGTGAAAATAGAACCAGTATGCTATGAATAGCACATAAAGACTTCTTAAAATTAAATTGAGTTTAGAAAATGTGATAATCACAGACTAAGTGCTCTGGCACGCCGTATAGCACGCCTTGCTCGGCTACACTGTAGACGGGTGAGGGGTGTTACATTAACTACCCATAATATCCACACAAAATTTAATGAAGCAAGCATCAAAAATACCTACTTACCACTTTTGAAACTCTTCAAAACTTCACCAAAACTTGATCTTCTTGCTGCCTATCTACTGCCCAAGTGGTGTAGAGCAATTTTAGTGAAGGAAAGTGCAAGGAAATAGGCTTGGATCATGGGAGAATGAAGCTTCAAGGTGGGACGGCAATGGAGGTTTCTTCTTCACCATTTTCAGCTGGTTCTTTGGAAGTTTGAGGAAGATGAATTTTTGCTGTCCAAATGAAGGTTTAGTGGTCCACTTTAGGTGTGAGTGGAGCACTAAGTGAGAAATAAATGTTTCTTTATTCTTAAGTTTCCTTATTCCCACATTAAGCTCCTATCTTTTGCTATTTTCATTAGGTACCACGAATTTAATTTTTCATGAAATTTTCCAAGTGTAATATCACTTTCCCAAGTTGCCTCTTTGCTGTTGTGGTGCCTCCAAAGCACTTTCACCAGTGGAATCTGCTTATTCCTCAACCCTTTCACTTCCCGAGCCAGGATCCGTATGGGTTCTTCTTCATATGTCAAATTCAGTTGTACTTTAATTTCTTCCATGGAGATGACATGTGAAGGATTTGAGCGATATCTTCTTAGCATAGATATGTGGAACACATTGTGGATCTTGTCCAGCTCTGATGGTAAAGCTAGTCTATAGGCCACTGGACCCACACGTTCAATGACTTCATATGGGCCAATGAACCTAGGGATTAACTTACCTTTTCTTCCAAACCTTAATACCTTTTTCCACGGTGACACCTTGAGGAATACTTTGTCGCTCACTACATATTCTATTTCTTTCTCTTTAGGTCGGCATAGGATTTCTGTCTGTCTGAGGCAACCTTCAGATTGGCTTTGATTAGTTTTGCCTTCTCCTCAGTCTATTTCACCAGGTCTGGCCCTACCAGTTTATCTTCGCCCAATTCAGTCCAGCACACTAGAGTTCTGTAACACCCTCCCGGTAACCACTCCGTACATTCTACTATTCCGGAGACCGGTGTCGGTCCGGACAGCTAGAACGTCCGGAAAAATATTTAAACTAAAGTCAGGAACCCTAATTAACTTAAATATTAATAAGAAAAATTTAGTAAAAATTTTAGAAATAAAATACAACTGAGTCAAGCAGTGGTGCCCAAGCGATGGGTCACCGGAGGGAAGTTGCGGTTCTCGCAACGAGGAGCCCTAGACCCGGGGGAAAAATTATAAAATAATTTTTGGGACTCCAGAGAAGGGTTATTAAGGTTCCTATGGCATTAGAATGCCAAGAAAATACCTAGAAAAATTTTTCAATCGGTACAGACGATTTTGACCTATTAAGCCGAACGGAGGGCATTTTGGTCATTTCGCCTTCTGAGGTGATTTTTGGCCGACTTGTCCAGTTGAGTAAATAATTAATATGACATAAAATATGAAGAAATATTGCTAGAAATTAAATTGAAAATGAGTAGTGGAGGAAAGGAAAGAAAAATGCAACAAATGCCAATTTATGACATCAAAGTGATGTCATTCAAGATTACCCACCAATCACATTTAGTTAACACTTAAATTAACTAATAAAATATGTATAAAACACAACAAAAGCTCCTAAAATTCCAGCAGCCATCACCTTTACAAAGTTCACCCGTAACTCTCAATTCCCATAGCCAAACCTCCATTGATTTTCAACCAAAACTTCCTTTCTCCTTTGTTTCCACCACTAAACCCTAACCCCTTTCATTAAACCTTGACCATATCACTTGGGGAAGTTTTTGGCAGCCAACAAGAGGGAAGAAAGTGAAGTTTAGGGCTTTGGAAATTCTGCCCAATCAAGGTTAGTGCTACAAATTTCATTCTTCTTCTTTTAATCTTAATTAGAACATCATTTGAGCTAAGAAATTTTAAGGAATTGAAGTAAATTACATGTGTTATGGTACTTTAAATTTTCAGCAGCCCTATGAGAGTATGAGATTGATTGTTTAATAAACTTAGAATGGTTGGAAATCATGGTTAAGGTATTAATATGCATGAAGATTAAACTAAGTATGTTAATCAAGGTTTATGGATAAATTGATTTGAACCTTAGGGTTTGGAAAGGTGAAAGTGTGAATGGGCTTAGGAAATTGTTAGGGCACATTGTAATGGTCAATTAGTGACCATTTTAGATGTGTTGACCATAAATGGGACTGAAAAACACTATGGCAAGGTGAGGTTGCAGGCTGCCCTATGGACAGCAGCATAGGGACTGAAATTTCAGTCCCTTTGCACTGCCATAACTTGGGCTGTGCTAGTCCAATTGATGTTTGGCCAATTGGACATGAAACTAGGCTTATAATGGCACATTTTTGCTGAAGAAACCATGCCCAAAAGACCAAAGCAAAAGGGTCAAAACTCAGCCACAATCCGGAACCCTGAAGCTGAATTCTGCAGAATTTGACCAAATGAACAGTAACTGTTCATTTGGCCATAACTCACTGTAGATTTGGTCAATTGGCCTGAAATTTTTACAGCAACAAGTTAAGACATAGACAAACAACTTTCATGAAGGAACCTACCTCAAATTATGGCCAGAATCCATCCAACCAAGTGACTCAAGTTACTGCTCATGCACTGTAGATATGGTAAATCTGCAGAATTGGCAATCCGGACAGCTTGGGTTTTTGAGCCATATCTGGAGCTACAAAACTCCAAATTGAGTGATTCAAAAAAGGAAATTCAACTAGACAAAATAAGGAACAACTTTCATGTTTTACATTTCTTCAAATTCCAACAGTAACAGTGTCCAATGGAACAGTGAAGTTATGGTACAAAATCTGAAAAATCTGCTCCTTTGGTTTAATGCTTAGAAATGGTAAAAACACTTAATGCCAACAAGTTTTAAACACCAAATGTGGTATGTTGGGAGTGCCAAAGTCAATGTACACCTTTTTATTCTAAAAGTCAACATTTTTGTTGACCAATGATGAATAGTGACACCAAAAAAGTTGAAATTCACAAATTGACAAATTTAAGAGTTTTAAATGCCCTAGTATACCTAACAAGATTGGTTTGGATAGTTTGGCATGCCAATAGGGTTCGATTAGCGATCGCACATGGCAAAAATGCCATTCTGTGATTTCATGGCTTTTAGCCATTCGACTTTGCATTGAGACTTGGCCTTGTGCACGAGATTATTTACTGACTTGGTAGCATTGCATTTGCACTGGGAGATGCATATGTGACCGATGGTGTGGCCCGAGGTACTAGGTACCCGAGTGCGGTTACGTTATCGATCCAGTCATCTAGTGTAGGTTACTTGGGGCAACCAAATGAATAAAAGTGAACAAAGTTAATGAATTAATGACTATACCAAAATCAAACAAAGAAAGCATACACTTTGCATACACATTTATTTTCTTGCCAATTTCTTCTATTATATTATGGCACCACTAAGCATTATTGCTTAGCGCGTTGCTTTTGCCACGCGTAGGTACTGGAGATTCCGACCGTGAGCCCAGTAGACCACAGACTGGGTGAGTCCATCTGACAGTTCTGCTCAGTGTCCGTGTCACCTCACTACCTGCAGTGCATCGGTAGGGCACTAGGTGTCATTTTGTCATTTTGATATTTTGTAGCATATTTGTATTTTCTCATATGTACTTGAACTCATGTAACATATTTTGATGTTTATGTAAATAATGAAAGTTATGACTATGAATGCAAGATTTAAGCATGTATTTATTGCTTGTATATGAGAAATGGATGTTGAGAAATGAAAAGGTTGTTGAAACCTGAAACTGAAAAATTGTTCAAATCTTGATATTGAGTTTTGTGACGATATTGAAGTTGAGAATGAATGAATTTGTTTATTGGAAGTGTTTTTAACAGGTTCCGAAGAACGGTTTTCTCCATTTTTAGCCGGTACTCCGACGGATATTCTTTAAAATTATCTGAACCTAAAATGAATAATACTTTTGTTAAATGGATTAAACATATTGTATTTCATATTTTATATTCAAAAGTATGATATAAATTAATTGAGGAATATTAGAGTGTGCTTGGTACACCGTGTGGCATTACTTACTCGGGTATCTTGTACGGGTAAGGGGTGTCACATTTAGTGGTATCAGAGCACGGTTTAGGCGTTTCTGGTCCTAGATTGAGTCCATACCATGCATTGCATTTGTAAGAGTCGAGGTGACACTAACGCAGATCTGTTTATCTTTCTTATTTTGAATAGGATATGGATCCTTCCTCTCAGAGAGCCGTTGAGGAGGAAGTGGAGAGTCATGCTCCACTGCGATGGCGAGGCCCGGGGCATGAGAGAATGCCTCCACCGGCTCGAGCAGAGCACACTCGGCCTCCACGTGCCATGTTCCAACAAATGGCCGACTTCTTTAGACAGATGGTCGGGTAATGCCGGCACCACCACCACCACCACCGGCTCCACAAAGAAAATCACACTTGGAGGCTAAGAAAATTTGGGGCGGTGGATTTTTATGGCAAGAGAGAAGATGACTCATTGCAGCAGAGAATTGGTTGAACAGAGCAGGCGAGTACTAAAACAACTCCACCGCACTCGAGCAAAACACGAAGCTGCCATCTCTTTCTTTGCAAGACGATGCCTATGAGTGGTGGGACACCGTGTCTAGTGAAGTGCAGCTAGAAGTCAGAACTTGGGACTTCTTTCTTTCAGAATTTAAGAAGAAATATGTGGGTACTGTATATCTGGAAGAGAGAAGAAGAGAGTTTATTAACCTGAGGCAGAGACAGCTGTCAGTGGCTGAATATGAGAAAGAATTTGTCCGATTGAGCCGTTATGGAAGGGAGATAGTCCCAAATGAAGCTGAAAGATGCAAGAGATTTGAAGAGGGACTAAATGACAACATCAAGATCCAGCTCACTGCCTTGGGAATCACAGAATTTACCAAGTTAGTGGAAGCTGCCATAAAGGTTGAAAAAGTGAGAATTAGTAAGTGGACTAGAAGAGAGAGACAGCAGAAGAGGGGACCGGGTCAGTCGAGTTCAGCTCCTGCATCAGGGAAGAAGTTCAAGGGTCCTCCTGCACAAAGTTCAGCTCAGCCACAGGGCCAAGGTCAGTCTCAGGGGCCCAGGCCACAGTTCACCCCTAGGAGAGGTCAGTCCACACCATCAGTGGGCAGCTCTCCAGGGATGGGGTTCAGGGGACCAGCCCCAGCATCTTCTGCATGTCCACACTGTCAAAGATGGCATAAGGGGGAGTGTTGGAGAGTGACTGGTGCCTGCTTGAGGTGTGGGTCAATAGAGCATCAGCTGAGGAACTGCCCACGCAGAACTACTACAGCTGCTCCGACACAAGCAGACATGCACTGCTCTGCACCACCAAGGGTAGAAGGTCCGTAAATCCAGCGGTGGGACCATCTCGAGAGGCACATGTCGAGCCAGCGAGAGGCGGATAATGCACCACGCCGTAAATTATGCCTTGAGAGCTCAGGAGGAGCAAGATGCCCCGGACGTCATCAGGGGTACGTTCTCCCTCTACAATACTCCTGTGCATGCATTGGTGGATCCAGGATCCACTCATTCTTACATTTGCATCAACCTACCCGTAGAAAGGGGGATATTGGTAGGGGAGAGTGACCAAGACATTACGGTCACTAATCCATTGGGCCAGTGTGGTAGTGAACAAAGTATACAAGGGTTGCCCATTGAGGATTCAGGTATGAATTCTTGGCGCACCTAATTGAGTTGCCCTTCCATGAGTTTGACGTGATATTGGGAATGGGTGGTTGTCACGTCATCGTGCAATAGTTGATTGCAAATTGAAGAGAATTTCTCTAAAAACTTGAGAGGGTAATGAGATCACGGTTGTGGGGAAAGGATGATTTCTTGTCCAATGTCATCTCAACTTTGTTGCAACAAGAATGATGAGAAAAGGTGAAGCCTACCTAGCACATGTGGTGGATACTAGGCGTGCTAAGCCAAACTGAGTGACATACCCACGAAAAGACTTCCCGAGGTATTTCTGAAGAATTACAGTTTGCCACGAGAAAGGAAGTTGAATTTGCTATTGAGACAACTGCAAGATAGACCCATTTCCATTGCTCCTTATAGGATGGCACCCACTGAATTGAAAGAGTTGAAAACTCAGTTGCAAGAGTTGCTTGATAAGGGGTTCATACGCCCCAGTGTGTCACGATGGGGAGCTCCAGTGCTGTTCGTGAAAAAGAAGGATGGGACTTTGAGACTTTGTATTGATTACCGGCAGTTGAATAAAGTGACTGTGAAGAACAAATATCCGTTGCCTAGAATTGATGATCTGTTTGATCAGTTGAAAGGAGCAGGAGAATTTACTAAGATTGATCTCGCATCGAGGTATCATCGATTGAGGTGAAGCATGCGGATGTGCCAAAGATCGCATTCAGACCCGATATGGGCATTATGAGTTTCTGGTGATGCCCTTTGGCTTAACAAATGCACCAGCGGCATTCATGGACCTTATGAACCGTATCTTCCATCCACACTTAGATCGGTTCGTAGTGGTCTTTATTGATGATATTTTGGTGTATTCCAAGACCAGGGAAGAACATGATGAGCATTTGAGGATTGTTCTACAAACCCTGAGAGAAAAGGAGCTGTATGCTAAGTTGTCCAAGTGTGACTTTTGGCTGAATGAAATTGCATTCCTTGGACACATAGTGTCAGCTGATGGGATTAGGGTGGATCCCAAGAAAATAGAAGCAGTGATAGAATGGAAGCCTCCCAAGAATACAACTGAGGTCAGAAGCTTCTTGGGGCTAGCTGGGTATTACAGAAGATTTGTGAAGGGATTTTCCCTAATAGCTGCTCCAATGACTAAGTTGTTACACAAGAATGTCAGATTTGACTGGAATGACAAGTGTCAAACCAGTTTTGAGAAGTTGAAGGCTATGTTAACAGAGGCACCAGTGTTAACACAGCCAGTGTCAGGGAAGGACTTTGTGGTCTACAGTGATGCCTCACAAAATGGGCTGGGGTGTGTATTGATGCAAGAGGGGAAGGTGGTCGCCTATGCTTCCAGGCAGTTAAGGCCACATGAACAGAACTACCCTACCCATGATCTAGAGCTTGCAGCAATTATCTTTGCACTGAAGATATGGAGGCACTACTTGTATGGGGAAAAGTGCTACATTTACACAGACCACAAAAGCCTGAAATATTTGCCAACCCAGAAGGAGCTCAACCTTAGACAGAGGCGATGGATTGAGTTCCTGAAGGATTATGACTGTGTAATTGATTACCATCCTGGGAAGGCAAATGTAGTTGCTGATGCTTTGAGCAGAAAATCCATGACAGCTATGAGATCTTTGAATGCCCGTCTATCCTTGGTTCGAGATGGAGCTATTTTGGCTGAGTTGCAAGTGAGGCCAAATCTGCTACAGCAGATACTAGATGGGCAAAAGACAGATGAAAAGTTAATGGCTATTATGAGCAAGATCTCAGAGGGAAAAGCAACTGACTATGGGGTGAAAGCAGATGGGTGTCTGTATTACAAAGGAAGACTGTGTGTACCAGATGATGGGGAATTGAAGGCCAGTATTCTAAAAGAGGCACACACCAGTGTATATGCTATGCACCCAGGAAGTACAAAGATGTATCATGACCTGAAGCTTCAGTATTGGTGGCCTGGTATGAAGAAAGACATAGCTGACTATGTGACTAGATGCTTGACATGTCAGCAAGTCAAGGCAGAACATCAAGTTCCATCGGGTTTGCTCTGACCTATACGCATACGAATGGAAATGGGATCGGGTCACCATGGATTTTGTAAGTGGTGCCTCTCACCCGGAGGAAACATGATGCGGCATGGGTAATAGTGGATAGATTGACAAAGTCGAGACACTTTCTCGCGATTAGGGTGACTACTCACTAGAGAGGTTAGCGAGAATGTATATCGGTGAGATAGTTAGGCGCATTGAATCCCACTTTCCATCATATCTGATCGAGACCCAAGGTTTACATCGAGATTTTGGAAGAAATTGCATGAATCCTTGGGTACACAACTCCATTTCAGCACAGCTTTCCATCCTCAGACGGATGGGCAATCAGAAAGAGTAATCCAGGTAAACAATTGAAACCCATGAAATTGATACAAATATTGAATTGAAATGATAACAATAACGTGAAATACTTATCGTGTCCTTGAGGATATCTTTGAGAGTTGTGTCATTGAGTTTGAGGAAGTCGATAGATACCTCCCATCGCGTAATTTGCATACAACAATAGCTACCAAGCTAGTATTCAAATGGCCGTATGAAGCAATCGTATGGGAGAAATCAGAGAACTCAGGTGTCTTTGGACTGAATTGGGAGAAGACAAATCGGTAGGGCTGCACAGTGAAACAGCCGAGGAAAAAGTGAAATTAATCAAAGCCAACTTGAAGGTTGCCTCGCATGCACAAAAATCTTATGCCGACCTGAAGAGAAAAGAAATAGAATATGTGGTTGGCGACAAAGTGTTCCTCAAGGTGTCAACATGGAAGAAAGTGTTGAGGTTTGGAAGAAAAGGTAAGTTGAGCCCTAGGTTCATTGGCCCATATGAAGTCATTGAACGTGTGGGTCCAGTGGCCTAAAGGCTAGCTTTACCACCGTAGTGGACAAGATCCACAATGTGTTCCACGTGTCTATGCTCGTAAGATATCGCAGATCCTTCACATGTCATCTCCAGAGAAGAAATTGAAAAACTGCAGAATTTGACATATGAAGAAGAACCTCTACGGATCTTGGCTCGGGAAGTGAAAGAGTTGAGAAACAAGCAAATTCCATTGGTGAAAGTGCTTTGGAGGCACCACAACACCGAGGAGGCAACTTGGGAAAGTGAAGAGACGATGAGGCAACAGTTCCCTCAACTGTTTGCATCAGGTAAATTTCGAGGACGAAATTTAAATTAGAGGGGAAGAGTTGTAACACCCTCCCGGTAACCACTCCGTACATTCTACTGTTCCGGAGACCGGTGTCGGTCCGGACAGCTAGAACGTCCGGAAAAATATTTAAACTAAAGTCAGGAACCCTAATTAACTTAAATATTAATAAGAAAAATTTAGTAAAAATTTTAGAAATAAAATACAACCGAAATCAACGAGCCGTGCCCAAGCGATGGGTCACTGGAGGGAAGTTGCGTTTCGCAACGTGGAGCCCTAGACCCGGGGGAAAAATTATAAAATAATTTTTTGGGACTCCAGAGACGGGTTATTGAGGTTGCCATGGCATTCGAATGCCAAGATAATACCTAGAAATATTTTTCAATCTGACATGCATTTATTTTGACTGTTAGTTTAACGGAGGGCATTTTGGTCATTTCGCCTTCTGAGGTGATTTTTGGCCGACTTGTCCAGTTGAGTAAATAATTAATATGACATAAAATATGAAGAAATATTGCTAGAAATTAAATTGAAAATGAGTAGTGGAGGAAAGGAAAGAAAAATGCAACAAATGCCAATTTATGACATCAAAGTGATGTCATTCAAGATTACCCACCAATCACATTTAGTCAACACTTAAATTAACTAATAAAATATGTATAAAACACAACAAAAGCTCCTAAAATTCCAGCAGCCATCACCTTTACAAAGTTCACCCGTAACTCTCAATTCCCATAGCCAAACCTCCATTGATTTTCAACCAAAACTTCCTTTCTCCTTTGTTTCCACCACTAAACCCTAACCCCTTTCATTAAACCTTGACCATATCACTTGGGGAAGTTTTTGGCAGCCAACAAGAGGGAAGAAAGTGAAGTTTAGGGCTTTGGAAATTCTGCCCAATCAAGGTTAGTGCTACAAATTTCATTCTTCTTCTTTTAATCTTAATTAGAACATCATTTGAGCTAAGAAATTTTAAGGAATTGAAGTAAATTACATGTGTTATGGTACTTTAAATTTTCAGCAGCCCTATGAGAGTATGAGATTGATTGTTTAATAAACTTAGAATGGTTGGAAATCATGGTTAAGGTATTAATATGCATGAAGATTAAACTAAGTATGTTAATCAAGGTTTATGGATAAATTGATTTGAACCTTAGGGTTTGGAAAGGTGAAAGTGTGAATGGGCTTAGGAAATTGTTAGGGCACATTGTAATGGTCAATTAGTGACCATTTTAGATGTGTTGACCATAAATGGGACTGAAAAACACTATGGCAAGGTGAGGTTGCAGGCTGCCCTATGGACAGCAGCATAGGGACTGAAATTTCAGTCCCTTTGCACTGCCATAACTTGGGCTGTGCTAGTCCAATTGATGTTTGGCCAATTGGACATGAAACTAGGCTTATAATGGCACATTTTTGCTGAAGAAACCATGCCCAAAAGACCAAAGCAAAAGGGTCAAAACTCAGCCACAATCCGGAACCCTGAAGCTGAATTCTGCAGAATTTGACCAAATGAACAGTAACTGTTCATTTGGCCATAACTCACTGTAGATTTGGTCAATTGGCCTGAACTTTTTACAGCAACAAGTTAAGACATAGACAAACAACTTTCATGAAGGAACCTACCTCAAATTATGGCCAGAACCCATCCAACCAAGTGACTCAAGTTACTGCTCATGCACTGTAGATATGGTAAATCTGCAGAATTGGCAATCCGGACAGCTTGGGTTTTTGAGCCATATCTGGAGCTACAAAACTCCAAATTAAGTGATTCAAAAAAGGAAATTCAACTAGACAAAATAAGGAACAACTTTCATGTTTTACATTTCTTCAAATTCCAACAGTAACAGTGTCCAATGGAACAGTGAAGTTATGGTACAAAATCTGAAAAATCTGCTCCTTTGGTTTAATGCTTAGAAATGGTAAAAACACTTAATGCCAACAAGTTTTAAACACCAAATGTGGTATGTTGGGAGTGCCAAAGTCAATGTACACCTTTTTATTCTAAAAGTCAACATTTTTGTTGACCAATGATGAATAGTGACACCAAAAAAGTTGAAATTCACAAATTGACAAATTTAAGAGTTTCAAATGCCCTAGTATACCTAACAAGATTGGTTTGGATAGTTTGGCATGCCAATAGGGTTCGATTAGCAAGATCGCACATGGCAAAAATGCCATTCGTGATTTCATGGCTTTTAGCCATTCGACTTTGCATTGAGACTTGGCCTTGTGCTCGAGATTATTCTGACTTGGTAGTCGCTTGCCTGCACACCGGAGATGCATATGTGACCGATGGTGTGACGGCGAGGTACTAGGTACCCGATGCGGTTACCGTTATCCAGTCCAGTCATCTAGTGTAGGTTACTTGGGGCAACCAAATGAATAAAAGTGAACAAAGTTAATGAATTAATGACTATACCAAAATCAAACAAAGAAAGCATACACTTTGCATACACATTTATTTTCTTGCCAATTTCTTCTATTATATTATGGCACCACTAAGCATTATTGCTTAACGCGTTGCTTTTGCCACGCGTAGGTACTGGAGATTCCGACCGTGAGCCCAGTAGACCACAGACTGGGTGAGTCCATCCGATTACTTTCGATGTCCGTGTTACCTCACTACCTGCAGTGCATCGGTAGGGCACTAGGTGTCATTTTGTCATTTTGATATTTTGTAGCATATTTGTATTTTCTCATATGTACTTGAACTCATGTAACATATTTTGATGTTTATGTAAATAATGAAAGTTATGACTATGAATGCAAGATTTAAGCATGTATTTATTGCTTGTATCTGAGAAATGGATGTTGAGAAATGAAAAGGTTGTTGAAACCTGAAACTGAAAAATTGTTCAAATCTTGATATTGAGTTTTGTGACGATATTGAAGTTGAGAATGAATGAATTTGTTTATTGGAAGTGTTTTTAACAGGTTCCGAAGAACGGTTTTCTCCATTTTTAGCCGGTACTCCGCCGGATTTTCTTTAAAATTTTCGGAACCTTAAATGAATAATACTTTTGATAAATGGCTTAAACAAATTGTATTTCATAAATTATATGCAAAAGTATGATATAAATTAATTGAGGAATATTAGAGTGTGCCGGTACACCGTGTGGCATTACTTACTCGGGTATACTGTATACGGGTAAGGGGTGTCACAAGTTCTACATTTCCTCCCATACAGTGCTTCATACGGGGCCATTTGGATGCTAGCTTGGTAGTTATTATTATATGCAAATTCTGCCAGTGGGAGGTATCTATCCCAACTTCCCTCAAATTCAATGACACAACTCCTCAGCATATCCTCAAGGACCTGACATATATTTCATGTTATTATTATCATTTCAGTTCAATATTTATATTAATTCAATTGGTTTTAATTGTTTACCTGGATTACTCTTTTTGATTGCCCATCCATTTGAAGATGGAAAGCTGTGCTGAAGTGGAGTTGTGTACCCAAGGATTCATGCAATTTCTTCCAAAATCTCGATGTAAACCTCCGATCTCGATCAGATATCATGGAAATTGGAATTCCCTGCAGTCTAACTATCTCACTGATATATAATTCTGCTAACTTCTCCAATGAGTAGTCAGTCCTTACTGGCAGAAAGTGTGCTGACTTAGTCAATCTATCTACTATCACCCATACTGCATCATGCTTCTTCTGGGTGAGAGGCAAACCACTTACAAAATCCATGGTGACCCGATCCCATTTCCATTCAGGTATGCGTATAGGCCATAGCAAACCCGATGGAACTTCATGTTCTGCCTTGACTTGTTGAAATGTCAAGCATTTAGTCACATAGTCAGCTATGTCTTTCTTCATACCAGGCCACCAATATTGAAGCTTTAGATCATGATACATTTTTGTACTTCCTGGGTGCATAGCATAAACACTGGTGTGTGCCTCTTTCAGAATACTGGCTTTCAATTCCCCATCATCTGGTACACATACTCTTCCTTTGTAGTACAGACACCCATCTGCTTTCACCTCATAGTCAGTTGCTTTTCCTTCTGAGGTTTTGCTCATAATAGTCATTAAAATTTCATCTGCTTTCTGTCTATCTAAAATTTACTGTAGCAGGTATGGCCTCACTTGCAAGTCAGCCAAAATAGCTCCATCTCGAGCCAAGGATAGACGGGTATTCAATGATCTCAAAGCTGTGATGGTTTTCTGCTCAAAGCATTGGCAACTACATTTGCCTTCCCAGGTGTTAGTAGTATGCCCTAGAGCATATCATTTAGTATGTATCTTGTATATATTTTTATTAATAAAAGGCATTTTCACTTTTCCATTTACATAATATATTTATGTGTAATAGAAAAGGTCCATTGATATTTTGTTAGAAATATTATTCTTAAGTTGTTAAGAATATGAGTGACAATATTTCTAGCACAAAGTATCATAAATAGGTTCACAATCGAGGATACTTCATAATAAGGACATGACTTATCGTAAAGATTGTATTCATGTTTGTTCCCAAGTTATTTATATGAGATATAAATAAGATGGAATGGTGAGTCTCATGCCATATGACAAACATGATAGGCACTTATAAATGATAAGTAGGCCGAACCAGTGACACTTATGACAAGCACATGGAGTTTACACTTGTCAATGTTTTGTCATAAATAATATCTGTTCATATAATCTTTAGACCTGAGATAGCACAGTTATCTTGTATATAGGTAGTTTGAGTTTGATACTGCTTTCATACTTGTACTGTGTATGGGTATATGGGCATGTGTTGGCTCCTACTAGTTATATATGGAGGTAGGTGTTGATCAAGATGGAATCTGTTCCTCTAAGTAAATAGAGATAAAATCCTATGTTCATTTAATTGTTCTTGATGTTTCAAGTTCTGGCCAGACAGATAGATTTATTCGTAAAAGAGTTTCGATGAGAAAATCTTTTAATCAAGAACTGGAATTAAAAGAGAACATAATATTCATAGCAAATGGAGTTTGACATAAACCATGACTCCAGCTTGAGTTGGGATTTTGTAACAGAGAGATTCTAGTGCATGGTAACATATGATTATAGGTTCATTTAAAGTAAACCTTATTACTAATTTGGTGGCCATGGCATGCTATGCTAGGTGTTAACCATGGTCTATGAGGTTCATAAAATGATTTAGATAAATCATTTATGGTAAGAAAGAGTTTTGATGATATTAAGAGTTGATATCATGTCTCATTGCCAATTAGTGATGAGCCTAGTAAGTCACACACATACACAAGTTATCACCTAATTAAATATGATTTAATTAATTAATTAAAGAGTTTAAATTGATTAATTAAATAGGTTTGGTTTGCAATTAGATTGCAAAGTCCCTAGCATGACTTGAAACCAAATCTAGATTATTGGATGTATAATATAAGTTAAATTTATATTTAAAGTGTTTAAATATGAATTTAATTAATGAGAAATTAATTAATCGAGATTAATTAATTAATTTATATTTGATATAAATTAATTAGAAGAAGAAAAATAATTATTTTGGGTTGAGAACTCAAAATTAAGACACAGGGGCATTTTGGTCATTTTGCAGTGTGACACGTGGCACCATGAGATGGTGACACATGGGATTACACATAAGCTTGCCAAATGTTTTTTAATCATGTAAGATGATTGAAATCAAGATTAAATATAGGTTTGACACTTGGCACAATGTGATTGGGTCACTTAAACCTAGAGCTAATCAAAGGGTGACATGTGGCAAGGGTTTAATGTGTTAACCTAGCTATTTAAGTGTTGTTATGAGAAAATAAAACACAACCAGCAGCCACACTCCTTTTTCATGCCACTTTGAGGGTTTTATCTCTTCTTCTTCATCTCTTATCAATTCAAAGAGATTAGCCATCAATCTCTTGAATTAAGAACACTAGGAATTGTTTCTAGTGTCCTGTTTACATCTTTAATCTGTTAAAATGTAGAACTTGATTTTCTAATTAATAGAAAAAGCTTTAGAAGCTCTTCAAGGGCTGCCATAGGTGTTCTTGGTGTGGACAAGCTAGAGGGACAACATCTGGTGTCCTGAAGACGAATCTCAAAGGCGCAGACATGCTGCAGTGCATCAAGAGGTTAGTGTAATCGTTCTTGATTTAATCTAGGGTTCTAAAATTAATCTGATTAATTTTAAAATCTTAAATGGCAAATACAGATCCAAAAACATATTAAAAGAGTTTTAATATGTTGTTTATCATTGAAATCAAATAGATAAAAATAAATCTTGCATGATGCATGTGACCCTAGGTGAAAATTTTTTGAATTCAATGGTATAAACTTGTGTTTTTCACGCTTCCGTTCCTTTCACCAGGATGGTAGTCAATCACACAATCATAGTCATTCAGGAACTCAATCCATCGCCTCTGTCTAAGGTTAAGCTCCTTTTGGGTTGGCAAGTATTTTAGGCTTTTGTGGTCTGTGTAAATGTAACACTTTTCACTATACAAGCAATGCCTCCATATCTTCAATGCAAAGATAATTGCTGCAAGTTCTAGATCATGGGTAGGGTAATTCTATTCATGTGGCCTTAGCTGCCTAAAAGCATGAGCGACCACCTTCCCCTCTTACATCAATACACACCCTAACCCATTATGAGAGGCATCACTATAGATCACAAAGTCCTTTCCTGATACTGGCTGTGTTAATACTGGTGCCTTTGTCAACATAGCCTTCAACTTCTCAAAATTGGCCTGACACTTGTCATTCCAGTCAAATCTAACATTCTTATGTAACAACTTGGTCATTGGAGCAGCTATTAAAGAAAATCCCTTCACAAATCTTTTGTAATGCCCAACTAGCCCCAAGAAACTTCTGACCTCAGTTGCATTCTTGGGAGGCTTCCATTCCATCACTGCTTCTATTTTCTTGGGATCCACTCTAATCCCATCAGCTGACACTATGTGTCCAAGGAATGCAATCTCATTCCACCAAAAGTCACACTTGGACAACTTAGCATACAGCTTCTTTTCTCTCAGGGTTTGCAGAACAATCCTCAAATGCTCATCATGTTCTTCACTGGTCTTGGAATATACCAAAATATCATCAATAAATACCACTACGAACCGATCTAGGTATGGATGGAAGATACAGTTCATAAGGTCCATGAATGTCTCTGGTGCATTTATTAGGCCAAAGGGCATTACCAGAAACTCATAATGCCCATATCGGGTCCTGAATGCAGTCTTTGGCACATCTGCATCCTTCACCCTCAACTAATGATACCCTGATCTGAGATCAATTTTGGAAAATACTCCCGCTCCCTTCAACTAATCAAACAGATCGTCAATTCTAGGCAACGGATATTTGTTCTTCACAGTCACTTTATTCAACTACCGGTAATCGATGCATAACCTTAAAGTCCCATCCTTCTTCTTTACAAATAGCACTGGAGCTCCCCATGGTGACACACTGGGGCATATGAACCCCTTATCCAGTAACTCCTGTAACTGGATTTTCAATTCTTTCAATTCTGTGGGTGCCATACTATAAGGAGAAATAGAGATTGGTGTTGTACCCGGCAGTATCTCAATAGCAAATTCAACTTCCCTTTCTAGTGGCAAGCTAGGCAATTCTTTAGGAAAAACATTTAGGAAGTCTCTTACTGTGGGTATGTCACACAAATTTGGCTTAGCCTGCCTAGTATCCACCACATGCGCTAGGTAGGCTTCACAGCCTTTTCTCATCAATTTTCTTGCAACTGTGGCTGAGATGACATTGGACAAGAAATCTGTCCTTTTCCCCACAATTGTGATCTCATTACCCGTAGGAGTTTTCAAATAAATTCTCTTTAATTTACAATCAACCATTGCCTGATGATGTGACAACCAGTCCATTCCCAAAATCACGTCAAACTCATGGAAAGGCAACTCAATCAGGTCTGCTAAGAATTCATACCCCTGAATCCTTAATGGTAACCCTTGTATACTTTGTTCACCACTACACTGTGGCCCAATGGACTAGTGACCAGAATGTCTTGGTCACTCTCCCGTACCAGTATCCCCCTTTCTACAGGTAAGTTGATGCAGATGTATGAATGAGTGGATCCTAGATCCACCTATAACACCCCCGTTTGCATAGCCTGGTAGATTTCACTGTTCCGGTGACCGGTGTCGGTCCGGACAATTAAGGGGATTAGAACCACACTTAAGACAACTAGAGAAGCTATAAACACAAATAATTAGTAATGTCCAATTAGTTAAGTATAAACAAGAAAAATAGAACATAAGAAGTTAAACGAGCTGAGAGTCACAGCGATGGGTGACCTTCTCGGGAAGGACTGCGAAGTCATTTCAAACTTAAATTTCGAACCGTAAAATGTGACACCGCGGTCCTTAAGACCCTTATAAACACAGTGGAAAAGAGAAAATCACGAAAAACAACTGTTAAGCCAGTCAAATAATTAGGTCAGGGAGCCAAAAGAAATATGGAATTATTTGCAAACCGGGTTGAACCGGCGAAGGGCAATTTGGTCAATTGACCTCGAGAGCTGACTCCTGACCTAACTGTCAAATCAAATCGGAGAAAAGAAAACTTCGGGATTGAGAATTAAATTAAAGAACTAATAGGAAAAAAAAAAGAGAAAATGAAAAAGTTAAAGTGTAGGAAGATGACATCATGCATGATATCATACATGATGCCATAAGTCATATAATTAATAAATGAATTAAATGGATTTTTGAGTCTTCCATAAGGATAAAAAAAAAAGAAAAGAAAAGAAAAAAAAAAGTAAAAAGCCTCATCTTCCTCACCATTTACGTTTCTCTCTCCCTTACCATTATAAACCTCCATTAAAGCTTGCTTCAAGCTTTGAAACCACCATTAAACACCAAATCCTCCCATACTTGCTTCACAAAAACTTGATTTAATCACTTGAGAGGAAGATTGGTCATCAAAGAATTGAAGAAAATTGAGAGGAAGTGAAAGTTCAAAGACACCTAACAAGGTAAGTAATGCAAACTTCAAGTTTTTAGTTTAATTAGTGTATGTATAGCATCAAGAGCATAGAAATAAACTTAAAATAAAAAAAAAATATGTGTGAGGGACTAAACTGAAATTCGTCCAGCAGGGAGGGTGATGCATGCATTTTAGATCATCATTTAGGAGTAATTTTTGCACATAATTTACCCTTATTCATAGCTATTATTTTAGATATTAGTATATATTTAGTCAATTTTACAATTTTCACATTTCTTAGTTTAATTTTTGGAATTTATTTGCTTTGTAGGTTAAATCTGGAGAAATTTGATGAATTTTGATCAGAGTAGCCATTTGGAGGAGATTAAAGTCGAATTGCAAAAAAAAAAAAAAAAAAAATTTGAAGTTGAGTTAAAAATGGCCGAGAGCGACACAACCTGCAGCACAACCGAATTAGCTTATGTCGCAGGTTGTGTCGATCGTCAGATATTCACGCCGAGAGCGACACAACCCGCGACACAACTGACTCGGCTTATGTCGTTTTTACTGGAAAATTGTTGACGTGGCATTTTCGTTACTCCAGCCTTTTTACCTCACTTTCTCTGGATCCTTCCCCCTTTTACCCATTCTAGAACAGTCCCCTTGCCTATATAAAGTGCCCTTTATCACTTTCTTTCCATAGAGAGCAAGGGAGTCATTTTTAGAAAGATAGAAAGAGGGAAAGGGAGGAGCATCTTCTGCATCTTCTTCCAGCAGCAGCAAGGATCACGTTTCTGCACTTTTCTGCAGAGATCCTGCTACAAATCTGCTGGGTTTTTCTACCCCTTTAAGCTTACATTTCCATTATTTCTTCATTTCTTCATTTGGGTTTATTTTTAAACAATGATTTGTGAGTAGTTGATTGAGATTCTAGAGATGGGTTTGTAAATATTGATTTGTTTTGTGGTTTTGAACTGATTTAGCCATTTAAATGAATATTGTTATATTTTGATTTATTGCTTGTGTGCTTATTACCTTGCTTGATGAATGGGCCCTCATTAAGTTAAGTTTTAATCCTTAATAGATGGACTGAAAAGTGAATATTGGGGATGGATAATCTTGCAATAAACTTTATTTTCTTGGTGTTAGAAATAAGCTAAGAAGAGTAAGGGGAACTTTCCAAAAATCAATTAGAGCATTAATTGGGTTTTTGTTAGATTTGAAATACCGTGAAAACAGGGTTTGATTTAATGAAAACCAATTTTGAGATGCTTGAAAAAGGTTTCAAAAATTTAAGAATTGATTTCCCTCAAAATTGCAATTCTCATGTTTTTGGCTAAAATAGGGAAAAAATCACATGAAAACAATATTGAAAATCAAATCTCTATAATCAATTTATTTTTCATTGAAATTAGATATAAATTCTACAAACCTCATAAATAGCAATTTCAATTTAAATCCAATATCTAGAATTACTTTATTTTTTAGATTTAATTCTTCTTAATTTCATAAATAGAAATTTCAAATTAATTTTTGGTAATCTAGTCTAATTAATTTTAGTTAATTGTTTGATTTAGCATTAATTCCTTAAATACCAATTTTAATTCCAAATTTCATTTTACATCTTTAATTTTTGTCTTAATTTTAATTTTTAGATTTTATTTTTAATATCTTTTAATTTTTGTCATTCTAATTTGATTATAATTTTATTTCCAATTTAATAACAATTAACTGTGGGATCTATATCATTTTAAAACTATACTCATGACAGTGCACTTGCGGACACACCGTATCAAGTTTTTGGTACCGTTGCCGGGGAATTGTTTGTTTTAAGTTGGATTTTAATTGTTTTAAGCTAATTAGAATTTTTATTTTCTTTTATTTTCACTATTGTTCCTTGTGTTTTTCAGGTACTTTTCTTGTTTATGAGACGATCGAAAAGCACAAGTGACACTGAATTGTTGTTCAATCCTGAAATTGAAAAATTCATCGAGCCAACAAAATGAATACAAAAGAAGAAAAGAAGCAGAAAAAGAAGAACAACAAATATTTGAGCAAGAGGAGACAATAGAAAATATGGAGAATCAAAATAGAGCTATTGGTGGAGATAATGAAGGAAACGAGCAAAACGGGCAAAATGCTATTGCTAATCAAAATGATCCTCAAAGAAGATCCATGTTAGATTATGCTTTTCCTAGATGTACTGATGTGAGAGATAACAGACCTATTATTGGAGCTAATCAATTTGAATTAAAAACTGGTCTTATTCAAATGGTTCAGAATTCACAATTTGGAGGTAGCCCACTTGAAAATCCTCATTCTCATTTGAAGAAATTTTTGATGATATGTGGTACACAAAGACAACCTGGAGTTTCTGATGAAGTTATTCGGCTCACCTTATTTCCATTTTCTCTTCGGGATTCAGCATTGGAGTGGTATGACTCACTCCCACAAGCTATTATAGCTACTTGGGAGCAGTTATCTCAAGCTTTTCTATCTCAATTTTTCCCACCTGGGAAAACTACTCATTTGAGGAATTTGATGGTAGCTTTTAAACCAAGAGATGATGAAACTTTGTATGAATCCTGGATGAGATTTAAGGAGCTTGAAAGGCAATGTCCTCATTATGAAATACCGAAATGGATGATTGTTCAGAATATCTACACCAGAGTTACTCCAGCCATAAGAAACACAATTGATTCACAAGCAGGAGGAGATTTCATGAGAATGACAAGTGAAGAATGCTATGATCTATTAGAGAAGATTGCTCATAATACCCATTTATGGGGAAATCCTAGAGCACTTGAGCCAAAAAAAGCTGGGATCTATGAACTTGACTCAGTTAACTACATGAATGCAAGATTTGACCAGTTGACTCAGCTTCTTAGTGATTTTTGCACAAAGGCAACAACCTCAACTCCTACAACTATGCAACAAGTTGCCTTCACAGATGGAACTCAAAGTTGTGGAGTTAATTACTCTTCTTATGGTGATGATTATTTGCAAGAGCAAGCTGCTTATGCAGGAGGTTATCAACAAAAACCTATGGGAAATTCTTATTCTAACATGAACAACTCAACATGGAGACTACAAGCAACTTTTGCTCAACAAGGCCAAAGCTCAAATTATCCTCATAACCAGCAGTTTATGCAGCAGAACAAGCCTCAATTTCAGCCCACAAGACAACCACCACCTGGATATCAAGCAAGAGCACAACAATCCCTTCCACCTCATGAACCGAAGCCATCCTTGGAAAGCATGATGGAGAAATTTTTTGCTGAACAAAGCAAAATGAATAGCAAATTGGAGGAAGAAATGCAACACATGAGACAAACCATGGATCAATTACAAGTCCACAACCGCATGTTGGAGACTCAATTGGCGCAACAAGCAAGCTCATCAGGAAGCAATTCCTATGGGAAACTACCTAGCCAACCACAAAACCCTCATGAACAATGTAAGTTTGTAACCTTGAGAAGTGGTAAAAAAGTTGGTCAAGAGAGTGAAAACAAGAGAGAAGAAAAAGAGAGCACAAAAGAAGAAAATTCAGTTGAGAGCAAGAAAAATGAAAAAGAAGAAGAAAGCAAAAGTGAGCAAGATGAGGGAGAGAAACCATACATCCCACAGACCTTACAAACCCACCCTTCCCTACCCTCAAAGATTCATCAAGCATAAGCTAGACAAACAATTTGGCAAATTCCTTGAAGTGCTAAAGAAGTTGTATATCAATGTGCCATTCACTGAGGCACTATCCCAAATGCCAAGTTATGCCAAGTTTTTGAAGGAGATTCTTTCCAACAAGAGAAGACTAGAAGATTATGACACCATCAATTTGGGAGAGCAATGCAGTGCTATAATTCAGAAAAAGTTACCTCCCAAACTCAAAGATCCGGGTGTGTTTTCCATCCCTTGTCATATTGGTGATAATTGTGTGGCAAATGCTTTATGTGACCTTGGAGCTAGCGTCAGCCTAATGCCTCTTTCAATATATGAGAAGTTGAATATGGGAGAGTTGAAGCCCACAAACATGTATCTTTCATTGGTGGAGTTCAATTAAGTATCCGGAAGGCATTCTTGAAAATGTGCCTATCAAGGTTGGGAAATTTTACATTCCGGTGGACTTTGTCATTTTGGATATGGAAGAAGACACAAAAGTTCCTATCTTATTGGGAAGACCCTTTTTGGCAACAGCTGGTGCATTAATTGATGTGAAGGGTGAGCAATTGACACTTAGAGTGGGAGATGATCAAATGATATTCAACATCAATCCAGCCATGAAAAGGAAACATGAAGAAGTTGAGTCTTGTTTGCGGGTAGACATTATTGAAGAGATAGTTCAAGAGCATTTCAGAAAAAGCTATCCACAAGACCCACTTGAAAATTGCTTAGTCCATGGTGGGAGCATTGATGATGATAATCATAACATGGCTACTTTTGCACAACACTTGGAGAGTTCTCCACCACATCCTGAAGCCACAATTTTTCAACTTGAAGGAGTGCAAAATTTGGAGATCAAACCACCATCATTAAAGGTAGAGGATGCCCCAAAGGTAGATCTTAAACCTCTTCCTTCCAACCTCAGGTATGCTTTTCTTGGACCAAATGAAACATATCCTGTTATAATTAATGCATGTTTGACTGATATTGAGAAAGAAAAATTGTTGAGAGTTTTGAGAGAATATAGAAGAGTTTTGGGTTATGCAATTGATGATATAAAGGGAATTAGTCCAACAGTTTGTATGCATAGGATTTTTCTTGAGCCAAATAGTAAACCTTCCATTGAACACCAAAGAAGATTGAATCCTACAATGAAGGATGTTGTGAAAAAGGAAATCCTAAAATTACTTGCTGCTGGAATTATTTACCCCATTTCTGACAGTGAGTGGGTTAGTCCTGTGCATGTTGTACCAAAGAAAGGTGGGGTGACAGTTGTTAAAAATGAGAATAATGAATTGATACCCACTAGAACTATTACAGGTTCGAGAATGTGCATAGACTATAGGAAGTTGAACAATGCTACAAGAAAAGACCATTTTCCCCTTCCTTTTATGGATCAAATGTTAGAGAGATTAGCCAAGCATTCATTCTTTTGTTACTTAGATGGATATTCTGGTTTCTTTCAAATTCCAATACATCCTGATGACCAAGAAAAACTAGCTTTACATCCCTATGGCACCTTTGCCTATCGAAGGATGCCATTCGGATTGTGTAATGCGCTTTGGCACATTTCAAAGGTGCATGATGGCCATTTTTCTGATTTTATTGAAGAAATTATGGAGGTCTTCATGGATGACTTTTGAGATATGGCACTAATTTTGATTCATGCTTGACTAATTTGTCTAAAATTTTGCAGAGATGTCTTGATAATGATCCGTGTTGAATTGGGAGAAATGCCACTTTATGGTCCAAGAGGAATCGTTTTAGGGCATTTAATCTCAAATAGGGAATTGAAGTGGATAGAGCTAAAATAGAAATTATTGAAAAAATGCCCCTCAACCATCACAAAGGAGTGCGAAGTTTTCTTGGACATGCGGGTTTCTGGCGATTTATTCAGATTTTCTAAACTTGCTAAACCCTTAACAAATCTTTTGAATCATGATGTTAAATTTGATTTTAATCAAGATTGTATGGTTTCTTTTGCAGGTTAAAGACGGCATTAACAATGACTCCTATCATGCAACCCCGGATTGGACTTTACCATTCGAAATCATGTGTGATGCAAGCGAGTTTCTTTGTTGGAGTATCCTTGGCGTGAAAAGATAGAAAACCTTATGCCATTTACTATGCAAGCCGAACCCTTGATGAAGCCCAAGTCAATTACGCTACAACTGAAAAGGAGTTCCTTGCGGTAGTATTTGCACTTAATAAATTTCGTTCTTATTTGGTCAACTCAATGGTAATTGTTTTCCGATCATGCGGAATAAAGTATTTAATGAGCAAGAAAGAAGCTAAATCTAGGTTGATTAGATGGATATTGTTACTTCAAGAATTTGATTTGGAAATAAGAGATAAAAAGGGTGTTGAGAATGTGGTGGTGATCACCTTTCTAGGATGAAAACGAAAATAAAGATGATGAAATTGTGCCAATTGATGAGTTTTTCATGAATGAGCGATTGTATGTGTTGAATTCTGCACTTCCATGGTTTCTTGATATTGTGAATTTCTTGTCTTGTGGTGTCTTGCCACTGATTTATCTTGGCAGCAAAAGAAAAGATTCTTGCATGATGTTAAATTTTATTCTTGGGAAGAACCGCTTTTGTTTAGGAGATGCAATGATGGAATAATTAGAAGATGTATACGGAGGAAGAAATGCATGATGTTATTTACCATTGTCATTCTTACGAATATGGTGGTCATTTTAGTGTCTCAAAAGCTGTTGAAAAGGTCTTGACATCAGGTTTCTATTGGCCTAATATGTTTAAACATGTGAGAGACTTTGTAGCAGTGTGATAGGTGCCAAAGGGTAGGCAACATTTCCAAAAGAGATGAGATGCCCCAGCAGTCCATATTAGAAGTTGAATTATTTGATGTGTGGGAATTGATTTCATGGGGCCATTTCCATCTTCTTATGGGAATAAATATATCTTGGTAGGGGTGGACTATGTATCTAAATGGGTAGAAGCTATTGCTACACCTACCAATGATGCAAAAGTTGTGGTGAAATTTACGAAAAATTTGTTTTGACCAGTTTGGTGCCCCACGTGCCATAATCGGTGATGGTGGTAGCCATTTTTGCAACCACCAATTTGAAAAATTGATGAGAAAATATGGGGTAAAGCATAGGATTGCCACACCATATCACCCTCAAACAAATGGCCAAGTAGAAATCACAAATAGAGAAATCAAGCAAATCTTGGAAAAGCGTCAATAAGTCCAGAAAAGATTGGTCCCTTAAATTAGATGACACTCTTTGGGCATATAGAACAGCATTTAAAACCCCCATAGGAACTACACCTTATAGGTTAGTTTTTGGGAAATCATGCCATTTGCCCGTAGAGTTAGAACATAAAGCTTATTGGGCCATTAGAGCAATCAAGTTTGATTTACAAGTCTTTGGACACAAAAGACTTTTGCAACTTGATGAGTTAGAAGAATTGAGACTTGATGCTTATGAAAATGCTAAGATCTATAAAGAAAGAACAAAAAAATGGCATGATAAGCATATCAAGAAAAAGGACTTTAAAGAAGGAGATTTGGTTCTCTTATTCAATTCAAGGTTGAAATTTTTTCAGAAAATTAAAATCAAGGTGGTCAGGTCCATTCAAAATTGTGAAAGTTTTACCTCATGGTGCTGTGGAAATTTTTGGTGAAAAATCTGGTAATTTCAAGGTAAATGGACAAAGATTGAGGCACTATTCAGTTGGTGAGCCAATCGAGAAGATAGCAACTTGCTATCTCTCTCATTCTCCATAACATCTTGAGTGAGTATGGTCAAGCTGAAGACCTAAACTTAGCATTTTTGTGCATAACTCCCAATTTTTCTTTCATTTGTTTTAAGTTTTTTTTTTCTATACTCCTTATTCAGAGTTTAACATTGTTCTAATTTCCTTGTGCAGATGGGATGCAATGCATTGCAAGCAAATGAGCATAAAAAAAAAAAAAAAAAAAAATTTCATGTCTTTATTTTCGTTGCTTAATTAATTCGTATTTTGAACTTATTTAGTTAATATTTTGCTTGTGTTGTTTTTCTTTTACTTGAACCGTTTACTTATTCAGTTTCTTTTTAGTTCCTCATAAAATACAATTTTTATATCTTTAGTACATCGCTCACTTGCTTTGATTTGCTATTTCGGATTTACACTTGATGGTTACATTTTTGAGCTTAACTTCCTATTTCAACTTTTTGAGTTTAATTGATTTAATGGATTCCATCGTACTGTTTCTTTTGCAATGAGTGCAGCAGCTGTCCAAATTTTATCTAATTAAATTGGCTGCACTTCAATGAGGTAACACTTCTTATCTCAGCTTGTGTCATTTTCAACACAAGTTGTGCTATCGCTTATGCAACAGGGTAATAATTCTTTATGCACATATAGCCAAATTATCCCATTCCTTGCAAACTTCTAACATTGAGGACAATGTTCATTCTAAGTATGGGGGAGAGGGTAAATTTTTTGCAAAAATTACTTTTTCCTTTTTCATTTAGCGACACACTCATACTTGTACATATTCACATACATACACTTGCATATAGCTTCATACACTTAGTTATGCATATTTAGTTGCATATAGGTTGACTTGACATTTACACTTATGCATTTCATTTAAAATTTTTGGATTTTTAAACCAGTCTTTGAATTCCATAAGCCACTTATTCAAGCAAACCAACTTGCCTTTAGATGATTAGTGGAATGAAAGTTCCAGCTGGGTACAAAGTCTTAAGCATTATTCTTTCTCTTACTTAATAGCTGAAAATTAATACATTCATCTAGGTATGCAGATTCTGATTAGTTATTTTGAGTTTTGAGTGTCTGGATAAGCCTTTAAGGAAGAAAATGGTCATTGTCGTCTCACCATTCCTAGAACAAGCATCTTAGATCTTTCAAAGCGAAATTTTTAACTTGCATTTGATAAGAATATGATTTAGGCATTCCTTCATATTTTAAACCTCACATTTAGCCTTAACCTACCTTAATCTCATTTTAACCCTTGCAAACCCCCTTGAACCTTAATTCCCTAATTTCTTTGGAACCCAAATCATTTACCGAGCCATTAAACCTAAACACTACCACCTATTTATGAGAATAATATTTTAGCAATTAAGTGCATAAAAAAAAATAAAATAAATAATGATATATATAAAAAAAATATAAAAAAAATAAAAAAAAATAAAAAAAACTTGGAGGATTGAAACATCTTGAATAGTGCTAGAGTAATTGTGAAAAGTTGATAAAAAAAAAAAAAAAAGTCACAAAAATATCCCAAAGGTAATTTTGCGTGTGACGTGAAATAGGGACACATACAAAATAAAAAAATATATTATAAAAGTAGTCCCTTTATTGTGTTAGCACTTAAAATTCATTGTGAATTTCTTTCCTCTTGAAAAAAAAAATTACTATTATAAAAAAAAAAAAAAAAAAAAAAGAAGAAAAAAAATGGATGCACTTTGAGTTTCATGATTAATATTATTCTCATATTTTGTTTATCTTATTCCCTTTCTTTGTTAACCACAATTTTACCCTATTTGACCCCATTACAACCCTTAAAAAGACCTAATGATTCTTTGAAAGATGCTTGTTATATTAGTAGAGTTAGATCTTTTATGCTTGCATATGGGTTTGGCAGTATAATCTTCCATACATTACTCACCATCTATTTGAGACACATTGGCTATCTATTTCATTTAGGTTTGTTTTGGCACAATTGACTCTTGTAGCTGGTTGGTATTTGTTGCTTGGGTTGATTGGTTAATTCTTAGCTATTTTGTAATAGTTGAGAGTGCTTGCTTCATTCTTTGTGCTTTTGCTGGTGGGAATTTGGAATGTTGGTGGCTAGAGGTAAGTTGGTAGTTTGGATTTGTGATTTTTGTGTTTTCAAAGACTGATTCTATTCCCTTCCAAATGAGTTTTAATGAAATTTTGCTTGAGGACAAGCAAGAGTTTGAGTATGGGGGAATTTGATGCATGCATTTTAGATCATCATTTAGGAGTAATTTTTGCACATAATTTACCCTTATTCATAGCTATTATTTTAGATATTAGTATATATTTAGTCAATTTTACAATTTTCACATTTCTTAGTTTAATTTTTGGAATTTATTTGCTTTGTAGGTTAAATCTGGAGAAATTTGATGAATTTTGATCAGAGTAGCCATTTGGAGGAGATTAAAGTCGAATTGCAAAAAAAAAAAAAAAAAAAAAAATTTGAAGTTGAGTTAAAAATGGCCGAGAGCGACACAACCTGCAGCACAACCGAATTAGCTTATGTCGCAGGTTGTGTCGATCGTCAGATATTCACGCCGAGAGCGACACAACCCGCGACACAACTGACTCGGCTTATGTCGTTTTTACTGGAAAATTGTTGACGTGGCATTTCCGTTACTCCAGCCTTTTTACCTCACTTTCTCTGGATCCTTCCCCCTTTTACCCATTCTAGAACAGTCCCCTTGCCTATATAAAGTGCCCTTTATCACTTTCTTTCCATAGAGAGCAAGGGAGTCATTTTTAGAAAGATAGAAAGAGGGAAAGGGAGGAGCATCTTCTGCATCTTCTTCCAAAGCAGAAGAAGGATCACATTTACGCACTTTTGCGAGAGATCTGCTGCAAATCTGGGTTTTTCTACCACTTTAAGCTTACATTTCCATTATTTCTTCATTTCTTCATTTGGGTTTATTTTTAAACAATGATTTGTGAGTAGTTGATTGAGATTCTAGAGATGGGTTTGTAAATATTGATTTGTTTTGTGGTTTTGAACTGATTTAGCCATTTAAATGAAGATTGTTATATTTTGATTTATTGCTTGTGTGCTTATTACCTTGCTTGATGAATGGGCCCTCATTAAGTTAAGTTTTAATCCTTAATAGATGGACTGAAAAGTGAATATTGGGGATGGATAATCTTGCAATAAACTTTATTTTCTTGGTGTTAGAAATAAGCTAAGAAGAGTAAGGGGAACTTTCCAAAAATCAATTAGAGCATTAATTGGGTTTTTGTTAGATTTGAAATACCGTGAAAACAGGGTTTGATTTAATGAAAACCAATTTTGAGATGCTTGAAAAAGGTTTCAAAAATTTAAGAATTGATTTCCCTCAAAATTGCAATTCTCATGTGTTTGGCTAAATTAGGGAAAAATCACATGCAAACAATATTGAAAATCCAATCTCTAGAATCAATTTATTTTTCATTGAAGTTAGATATAAATTCTCCAAACCTCATAAATAGCAATTTCAATTTAAATCCAATATCTAGAATTACTTTATTTTTTTAGATTTAATTCTTCTTAATTTCATAAATAGAAATTTCAAATTAATTTTATTAATCTAGTCTAATTAATTTTAGTTAATTGTTTGATTTAGCATTAATTCCTTAAATACCAATTTTAATTCCAAATTTCATTTTACATCTTTAATTTTTGTCTTAATTTTAATTTTTAGATTTTATTTTTAATATCTTTTAATTTTTGTCATTCTAATTTGCTTATACTTTTATTTCCAATTTAAGCACAATTCTCTGTGGGATCGATATCATTTTAAAACTATACTACTGTGACCCGTGCACTTGCGGACACACCGTATCAGAGGGGAGAGTGATTTGCATGAGTTTGATTGAGTTAAACATGTTAAAATGCTTGAATGAGTTGAAAGATTGTGTTTATATGCCTTGAATTAGTTAATTGCAATAGATTAGAGTGGTTAGGGTTTGAGACCTAGGGTTTTGAGGCAAAAATTTGGAAAAATTTGTAAATGGTGTCTTTGACCTAATGTGAAGTGAAAAATGGTCATTTGTGACCAAATGAGGTGTGTTAGAAGTGTTGGAATTAAAAGCCAATTCGGATTGGATAAGGTCATGTGCTGGCAGCATGACCAAAATCTCCTTTGAGCGACCAAAAATGAAATTTTACAAGTCCAATGGATATAGGACCAATTGGGGATGAAAATAGCCACTAAATGACACAATTTTCATTTAGGAAGTCTGCCCAAAAAGTGACTAAAACCTAGTGAACAAAGTGGCCGAAGTCGGAAAATCACAGGCTGCCTATGCACAAACTGACCAAATAAACAGTATTTGTTCATTTGGTCATAACTCGAGCTAAGCAGGTCAAAATGACCTTAAATTTTACCAGTAATTAGATAAGATATAGATCTAAAACTTTTATGAAGAACACCAACTCAAATTATGCCATTAACCCAATCAAAATGCTGAGCAAAATTGGTGACCTAAATCTGCAGAACTGCAGATTGCCATATGAACAATAAAGTTTCAATGGCTATAACTCTCTCTAGAAAACTCCGATTTAGGCAATTCTTGAACCGATGGAAACCTAAGGCATAGTAGAACATTTCATATGGAGAAAGTTAGACCAAATTATGGACCTAACTTAATCAAATTACTGAATGAAGTTGCATCAACAAATCTGTAGAACTAAAATTCTGTAGCATGAACAGTAAATATAATTTGCTTATAACTTGAGCTACAAAACTCCAATTGGGGTGATTCAAAAAGGATAATAAACTTAAGACAATAAGGAACATTTTCTATGAAGAAAGTTTTGCCAAATTCCAACAGTAAATTAACCAATGAAACAGTACAATTAGGGACACCAAAATTGAAAATTTAGCAATTTTGCCTAAAAGGCCTAAGTTTTGAGAAAATGACCAAAACCAACAAGTTTAGTGACCAAAATGTGGTATGTGGGTGAAGTTGGAATTCCCATACCTATTAAGCCTTAGAAAGTCAATAATTTGACTTGAATAGTGCAGTGAATAGTAACCCAAAACACAAAATTTCAAGAACGTCGAATTTAGCACGTTAGAGCTAGGTAAAAGTGAAGTTAAATTTATTATTGGATTTATGCTTAGTTATGGTACTGAAACAAAGTGAAATTGTGTGTTTCAGTGGAAAAGAATACCGGGATAGAACCCGAGAAGTCGAGTCAAGGCTAACAGGCGACTCGTTTGAGGTTTGTGCACAACGTATACTTTTTATAATTATCTTCTGCATACTGTTTTGAATAATGTGAAATATTGAATTATGACATTCTTATGATGTTTGATTTAAATTATGAAAGTTATTGTGTATATTTGAAATGAAAATGTTTAGCAAATTGTTAAGATAAGTTTTGAAACCATAGTGTCATGACCATATATTTGGACACCTCACTAGCACGACTAGTGGGGGTAATTAGTTTCGAATTTTGATTCCTTCTCTGGAGAAGTGTTGAGGTGTGCCAGTAGAAGAGGATGTGAATGGATATCCATATATTTGAGCTAGCTAGCCTTGTGATGTTATTTATCTTTAGCCTCTGGCTATTGAGATTCTATTTGTTTCGAATGGCATGATTTAACTGTGGGTTTTATGAAATGTGTTTTGATACTTTGAAATGAACTTGGTTTGCATTTAAAATCTTATAATGTATGATTTGTACTTAATTCTCATGTTCAGCCAAATTTTTGAATAAATATGATTTAAGTTTTGCATAAAGATTATTTTAGTATGTTGTGCACCACTGAGTCCTAGTACTCAGCGATAGCTTCTATTCTTTATGTGAATCTGAGAGACTAGAAGAGCAGCAGATTGAGCTGCTAAGGATTGAGGATCTTCCTGTTTTGAAGCTATCGGGTATAATTTATACCCTAATTGTAAATATTTCTTTTGATGTATGTATTGCATATAAATGTATGGACATGTAAATGAGTCTTGAGCAGCTTGTACAAAAATTTGTATGAAGTTTGTAATAAAGTTTAGTTTGTGTTTCTTTTGATATAAATTTGTAAGGATGTGTATAAATTGTTTTGTCTTTAATGAAATATGAGTGAAACTATTTTATTTAATTTGAATGAAATGTATTGCTAGTATTTTGAGGATTATTGAATTTTGAACTTGAGAAATTGATTGAAATGGATAGAGTTTGATTGTGAAATTGAAGTAGTTGTTGAGAAAAATTTTTAGAAGTGCTTTTTACAGGTATTTGAAGAACTAGTTTTTCAAAATACAGACAGAACTCTGTCAAAATTTTTATAAAATTTGTGAAAAAACAAAATGGGCCAAAAATATTAACTAGATTTACGTTTAATCATATGTTTTAAATACCTATTAGAAAATGCTCACCACTTGTCAAAAGTAAGAAAATTGTTTAAAATCCCTTGTAGGGTACTTAATGAGTTATCGATAAGTGAAGTTCAGTAGTTCATTAGATATTCTACGGGATCATGTTATGCCTTACAGAGGGGTAAGGTGTGACATGTTTAGTGGTATCAGAGCAAATTTTTGAAGTATGTTTTAACTTGAGAATTTGTGTCTTTTCTTTGTTAGGTACAATTGCTCAATGTCCATTTTTGTTACATACAGTGCATTACATCATGAATATGAACTAACGGAGGGAAATCTCCATGTGTTACTTGTTCAGGAGATACCCTAACTTCAGACTTAAATGGAAGAAGGAGATCGCTTAGTAGAGCAATCTGTTGAAGCTGAGGCACAACGGGAAGCCCCAGCTTTACCGAATGTCAGTGGTTCAGTAGCACCAGCCCTGCAAATGCCGCAATTCCCTGCATAGTTTGCACAGTAGATGGCTGCAATGTTTCAACAAATGGCTGGGGGTATGCCTGCTCAAACTCCACCCCTGACAGCTGTGGCACAACTACTGCCTCCAGCCAGACAATATGACAAGTTATTGAAGTATGGGGCTGCAGAATTTAAGGGTACAGTAGACCCGCTTGAGGCAGAGCAATGGCTTGAAAGAATGGACAGAGTGTTTAAGAAACTGCACTGCCAAGATGAACTAACGTTTGAGTATTCTGTGTCGCTACTGCAAGGGGATGCGTATGATTGGTGGAAGACCATCCCCCACAGCTTGGCTGAACCACCAGTGCTGACCTGGGATGACTTCATTAGAGAGTTCAGACAGAAATACATCCCAGATAAATATGTTGACCAGAAAATGCAAGAATTTTTGAGTTTGAAACAAGGAAATAGATCAGTGGCAGAGTATGAGAGGGAGTTCTCCCACTTAAGTCATTATGCTGGGAGTCTCCTTACTACCAGCAAGGCAAGATGCAAGAGATTTGAGACGGGTTTGAAGCCCAGCATAAGGATGCAAGTTTTGGGATTTTGACACAGCAATTTTTCAGAACTTATGTCTCAAGCACTTGAGCTGGAGAGAATTGAATCAGAAGTAACCCCAGTGAAAGAAAAATCAGAGAAAGCTGAGAAATCAGAAAAAGACAAGGGGGAAAAGTCAGTAGAGCTGAGTTCTGGTGGTACCTCTGGAAAGAAAAAGAAGTATAGTGGACCCAGCAGGGGTCGAGGTGAAAGATTCGGTAGGGGCAGATTTTCCGGACAAAGACCCCCTAGGTCTGGTCAGCAATCGAGCAGGGGTTCACATTTTGCCCGCCCTGTGAGACTTGTGGCAAGATTCATGGGGGGGAATGCTATTGGGCCACTGGAGCCTCTTTTAACTGTGGAGGCAAGGGTCATTTAGCAAGACACTGCACTAGTGCTCCGTCTTCGAGATATGGTCCAGCTCCTACTACTGCCAAAGGATCTATTCAGAGCCCTACTCCCAGAGGTTCACAGTCTGTTGGCAGAGGAAGAGGCAGAGGTAGAGAGCCTTTGCTTGACGATCGAGCACGATTGGTCGATCGGGACAAGGAAGTGCTTCAACCAGAATCTACACAATGAGACAGCGAGAAGAGGCTGAGACTTCTGATGTGGTAGCTGGTACATTCTCTATCTCTGATCAAGAAGTATTTGTATTGTTTGATTCGGGTTCAACCCATTCATATGTTAGTGCTAGCATAGTCAGTTCACTTGCTGTTCCATGTGTGCAAATGGGTTTTGAAGTGCTAGTAACTAGTCCGTTAGGACAAGAGGTCCGAGTCAACAGAATCTATAGAGACTGTCCTTTGGTGATCCAAGGACATGTTTTCCTGTCAGACTTGATTGAAATGCCCTTCAGAGAGTATGATATCATTTTGGGCATGGATTGGTTAGCTAGGCATCATGCCATGATTGACTGTAGACTGAAGACAGTCACTTTTGGTCTCCCTTTGTACGGTGATGTGGTAATACATGGGGAGAGGCATTTACTGCCATCAAACATCATTTCAGCTGCACTGGCCAGAAAAAATGATTATGAAAGGGTGTGAGACGTACTTGGCACATGTGATAGACACCCAAGTGGGTAGTCCAGCATTGAGGGACATCCCTACTGTATGTGACTTTCCGGATGTATTTCCTGATGAATTGCCAGGATTACCTCCAGAAAGAGAGGTGCAGTTTGAGATTGATGTTATGCCTGGTGTGGACCCAATCTCCATAACACCATATAGAATGGCACCAGCAGAATTGAAAGAGTTGAAAGTGCAATTGCAAGAATTACTTGACAAGGGCTTTATCCGCCCTAGTGTGTCACCTTGGGGAGCGCCAGTATTGTTTGTAAAGAAGAAGGATGGCACTCTCCGGTTATGCATTGATTATCAGCAGTTGAATAAGGTGACCATAAAGAATAGATAACCATTGCCCCGCATTGATGACTTGTTTGATCAGTTGAGGGGTGCAACTGTGTTCTCCAAAATTGACTTGAGATCAGGTTATTATCAGTTGAAAGTACAAGAGCAGAGTATTGCTAAAACTGCCTTCAGAACCCCTTATGGCCATTATGAGTTTTTGGTTATGCCATTCGGGTTAACTAATGCTCCGGCTGCTTTTATGGATCTGATGAACACTATCTTCAGACCATACCTCGACTAGTTTGTTGTGGTATTCATAGATGATATATTGGTCTATTCGAGGAATACAGAAGAGCATGATAGACATCTGCGGATTGTATTGCAGACTTTGAGGGAGAAACAGCTATATGCCAAATTGTCGAAATATGAATTTTGGCTGAAGGAGATATCCTTTTTGGGGCACATAGTATCAGAAGAGGGCATCAAGGTAGATCCAAGTAAGATAGAAGCTGTCCTTAATTTGAGGCCACCCAGAAATGTCATAGAGATTCGCAGTTTTCTGGGTTTAGCTGGATACTACCGTCTGTTTGTGAAAGGATTCTCCATGTTGGCATCTCCATTGACCAAGCTACTTCGAAAAGATGTTAAATTTCAGTGGATGGATAAATGCCAACAGAGTTTTGATGAATTGAAGAAATGTTTG
This sequence comes from Hevea brasiliensis, assembly GCF_030052815.1. Classification (NCBI taxonomy): domain Eukaryota; kingdom Viridiplantae; phylum Streptophyta; class Magnoliopsida; order Malpighiales; family Euphorbiaceae; genus Hevea; species Hevea brasiliensis. The sequence goes on along the minus strand of NC_079494.1, from coordinate 29,009,574 downwards.
ACTGAAGCTCCAGTCCTTACTTTACCTACTCCGGGTAAAGAATATACAGTATATAGTGATGCTTCTCACAATTGGTTAGGCTGTGTATTGATGCAAGATCGAAATGTCATTGCCTATGCATCACGCCAGCTAAAACCGCATGAGAGGAATTATCCAACACATGATTTGGAGCTTGCAGCTATTGTGTTTGCTCTTAAGATCTGGAGACACTATTTGTATGGGGAGAAATGTTACATCTACATAGATCATAAGAGTTTGAAGTATTTGGGCACCCAGAAAGAGTTGAATTTGAGACAGAGGAGATGGTTAGAGTTGCTAAAAGACTATGATTGTTTAATAGACTATCAGCCAGGGAAAACTAATGTTGTGGCTGACGCCTTAAGTCGCAAGACTATGGCAAGTCTACGGGTTACTCCTTTGTCTTTGGTACATGAGTTGAGATCATTACATGCTAACTTAGAGATTAATAATGATGGGAAGACAGCAGTTGCATGGCATGTACAGCCAGTGTTGATTGATCAGATTAGAATGGCCGCTCAGAATGATCAAAAGTATCAGAAGCTGTTGGAAGAAGTCCGACAGGGCAAGAAACCAGAATTCTCAATCAGAGATGATGGTCTACTGTTACACCAGGGCAGAATATGTAACGCCCTCCCGGTAACTACTCCGTACATCCTGCTGTTCCGGTGACCAGTGTCGGTCCGAACAGCTAGAATGTCCAGAAAAATATTTAAACTAAAGTGAGGGACCATAATTAACTCAAATATTAATAAGAAAAATTTGGTAAAAATTTTAGAAATAAAATACAACCAAGTTAAACGAGCCGGTGCCCTAGCAATGGGTAACTAGAGGGAAGTTACGGTTCTCGCAACGAGGAGCCCTAGACCAGGGGAAAAATTCATAAAATAATTTTTGGGACTCCAGAGAAGGGTCATTGAGGTTCCTATGGCATTAGAATGCCAAGAAAATACCTAGAAAAATTTTTCAATCGGTACAGACAATTTTGACCCGTTAAGCCAAACGGACGGCATTTTGGTCATTTCGCCTTCAGAGGTGATTTTTGGCCAACTTGTCCAGTTGAGTAAATAATTAATATGACATAAAATATGAATAAACATTACTAGAAATTAAATTGGAAATGAGTAGTGGAGGAAAGAAAAGAAAAATACAATATATGCAATTTATGACATCATTGTGATATCATTTAAAATTTTCCACCAATCACAATTAAGCAACCATTTGACCAACTAATAAAAGAGACTAAATGAAGACCAAAATAACCAAAAATACAGCAGCCATCTCCCTCCCCAAAAGCCAGCCGAAACCCATTCCCATAGCCACCCTCCATTAAAGCTTTTTCAAGCTTTAGATTTCCATCATTTCCACCATATTTCCCTACCCTCTAAGTACAAAAATTAATTATTTCACCTTGAGAAGAAGATTGATAGTAAGAAGAAGAGAAGAAAGTGAAGAATTTGAGCTTTTGAAAAGCTCTTAAGTGAGATTAGTGCACCTATCTACTTAAAACCTTTATTTTCCATGTTAGTAGCTTGAATTAAGTAAGAATTTGTAACTAAAATGAACAAAAATTATGTGCATACATACTATGGATTTCGGCAGCCCTATGGAAGGAATGGGTTTGATAGTTTTGATGGACTTAAAGTAGACTAGAGATCATGTTTGAAGTACATAATTATGTGGATAATGACTTAGCTAGTTAACTAGGGTAACTAGTGTGAAATAGAAATGGAAATGGAAATTAGGGTTTTGAGAAGTGAAAATTTGACTTGGCTTAGGAAATTGTTAGAGAACATTTTAATGGTCAATTAGTGACCATTTTAGGTAAGTTGACCACAATTTGGACTGAAATATAGCATGGCAAAGTGAATGTGTAGGCTGCCTAAGGACAGCAGCAGAGTGGCTGAGATTTCAGTCCACTTGGACTGTCATATCTTTGGCTGTGTTGGTCCAATTGGTGTTTGGCCAATTGGACATGAAACTAGGCTTATAATGGCACATTTTTACTGAAGAAACCATGCCCAAAAGACCAAAGCAAGTGGACCAAAAGTTGGCCCCAATCCGGATACCCTGCAACAACACCTGCAGAAATGACCAAATGAATAGTAACTGTTCATTTGGCCATAACTCACTGTAGATATGGTCAATTGACCTAAAATATTTACAAAAACAACTTAAGACATAGACAAACAACTTTCATGAAGAAGCCTACCCCAAATTATGGCCAGAACCTAACCCAAATGGCAATCACAATCACTATTCATGATACTGTAGATTTGATAATTCTGCAGTTTTGGAAATCCGGCCAGCTGTGGTTTTTGGACCATATCTGGAGCTTCAAAACTCCAAATGGAGTGATTCAAAAAAGAAATTCAACTAGACAAAATAAGGAACAACTTTCATTTTTACCATTTCCTCAAATTCCCACTGCAACAGGGCCTAATGGAACAGTAAAGTTGGGTCACAAAAACTGAAATTTCTGCCCTCTTAGATTTAAGTTGAGAAATGGTAATGGTGACCAATTCCAACAAGTTTTAAATGCCAAATGTGGTATGTTGGGAGTGCCAAAGTCAATGTACATATTTTCTATCCAAAAGTCAACATTTTTGTTGACCAATGAGGTAAATAGTAACACCAAAACTTGAAATTCACAAATTGAAGAATTTAAAAGTTTCAAATGCCCTAGTATACCTAACAAGATTGGTTTGGATAGTTTGGCATGCCAATAGGGTTTAGTTAGCAGTACTGCACATGGCAATATGTCGTTCTGTGATTTCATGGCTTTTAGCCATTCTGACCTTGCATTGAGATTTGGCCTTGTGCCTGAGATTATTTATAGCTAGTTAGCTGTTCTGTTGTACACCGGGAGATGCATATGTGACCGATGGTGTGATGGCCCGAGGTACTAGATACCCAGTGCCAGTTTACCCGTTTATCCAGTCCAGTCGTCTAGTGTAGGTTACTTGGGTCAACCAAATGAATAAAAGTGGACAAAGTTAATGATATATAAATTCAAAACAAATAAAACATATACACTCACTACATATTTATTTTCTTGCTATTTCTTTTATTTTATTATTGCACCACTAAGCATTATTGCTTAGCGCGTTGCTTTTGCCACGCGTAGGTACTAGAGATACAGATCGTGAGCCCAGTAGACCGCAGACTGGGTGAGTCCATCCTGCAGTTCTGTACAGTGTCCGTGTCACCTCAACTTCTGCAGTGCATTGGTAGGACGCTAGGTGTCATTTTGGTGATTTGTAATTAAATTTTATTTTCTCATATGTATTTGGATTATGTAATGTATTTAGATGTTCATGTAAATGATGAAAACGGTGTTTGTAAATGGAAAAGTAAATGTTTATTTGTGATTTATATGTGATCATCACATGTGATGGATGATTGAGATTTTGTTGATGAATTGAAGTTGGGATTGTTTGGAAATTATTTGGAAGTGTTTTTAACAGGTTCCGAAGAACTGTTTTCTCCATTTTTAGCCAGTACTCTGCCGGATTTTCTTTAAAATTTTCGGAACCTCAAATAAATTATGATTTCAATAAATGACTTAAATGAGTTATCTTTCACAAATTATATTCAAAAGCATGATATAAATTAATTAAGGTATATTAGAGTGTACCGTTACACCGTGTGGCATTACTTACTCAGGTATACTGTACACGGGTAAGGGGTGTCACATTTAGTGGTATCAGAGCACGGTTTAGGCATTTCTGGGCCTAGATTGAGTCCATACCATGTGTCACACCCTACCCCTCTGTAAGGCATAACATGATCCCGTAGTATACCTAATGAATTACCAACTCCGTCTACTGATAACCGATTAAGTACACTACAAGGGATTTTAAAAAACTTTTCTTACTTCTTTTACAGTGGTGAGCACTATTTACAGGTGTTAAAGACTTTGATGAACTGAAGTGAAACAACTAACTCATTTGGTTTATTTAGAATTTCTGTAAAAATTTTGGCAGAGTGCCATCTATATTTTGGACAAAACAGTTCTTCAGAAAACCTGTAAAAAGCACTTCAATATGTATTTGCAAATCTCAACTCCAACATATTTTTCAACACAACATTTTTCTCAACTCAAATCCATAGTGATTTTTCGAAGACTGAGATAAAGGAAATATAATACAAAACTATTCAAGTAAATGAAATCTCAAATTTACATTTACAATAATTTACATTTAATTACATACCAAAATGTTTTACGAGAGTTTTTATACAACTGCTCAAATAATTTACATACATATTATTACATGCTTACATCAAAACCTATGTACATGGGTATATCTATGATATACCTGGGGCTGATCTGAATGTATCCTCAAAGCAACTTAATCACTGCTCTATGCTCTTCTTACCTGCGACAGCATACAAAGCTATCGCTGAGTGGTGAACTCAGTGGTGCACAACTATAATTTAAAACATAGTACAATATATATATTGACAAAATTCTGATAATTAATTTGGAAATCTAAATACTCATCAAATTCCACAACTCAAAATATTCATTGCCAATAATGTAAATCATTTGTATAAATGACTTGGATCACAAAATTCAATTTATCAAATCTTGACTATCCATTTAAGTAATTCCAACAAAATCAATTATACATAAACCATAATTAAAATCACCATTCCTTACCATTCAAAAAGCCATTCTGTATCTCAAAAATCATTATGTATCTCAAATATCATATTGTATCTCAAAAGTCATTATGTATCTCAAAAACCATGTTGTATCTCAAAAATCAATCTTTATCTCACTAACTATGCAAGACTAATCCGAAAGGGCCATATTCGATGTGATTCTAACTCCCTATGGTCGGGGAGGTCGAATCTGATTCTAACTCCCTGGTCGGGAGGTCGAATCATCGTGCACTGATACCATCACAATAATGAATCTTCCGCAAGGGCCATAACGATAAAATAAACTTAGATCTAACCTCAAATCAGAGGAAAATCTAAGCCTGTGCACGTACCATGGTAATCAAAACACATCTAACTCCATTGTCTTCTCAACAAATGAGAGAGACGGGTAATAACCTAGTCAAGCATCTATAGTGAGATATAAAACAATATTAATATCCATTTAGTGAGCATAAATCACAATACAATTCGATTCAAAGTCAATTCCAATATCCAATAATTTTTATGCTCATCACAATTCAAATCATAAATTTGCATTTTTCCATGAAAATTACCAGCACATTTCAAAACATGTTCTATCATAATTTTCCAAAACATAATTTATTCAATCCATAACAATGCTTAATACTTGTGGAAATACCATTTCACAAAGCTAAATTCATACATACTATAACAATTTCAATAATCATTGAATTAAATCCAATGCTTGTTAAACATAATACATAAGAAAAATATGTCATTTAATCATATGAAATATTCAAAACAAAATCAGTTAAAAACTAGTTGTGCACAAACCTCTGATGACTGTCTCTCGGTCTGGACTCAGTGTTTCCTTCCCTTTTCCTGAGTCTTTGGTAACTGAGAAACACAATTTGAAGTGTTTCAGTACTAAATTAAATTGTCTCTAACGATAATGTTCGATAAACAATTTATTGAATACCTTTATTTGCTTAATCACCTAATATACCGACCCTCGATGCGTTTTAGGTAAATTAGGTTTTAGCGTCATTAATATGTCACATTCGATAGGGTTTTAGGGTTGGTACGTGTTACCAAACTCAATTCTATGTATATTGCGTTTTCTTGCATTTCATTACAAATTGCTGGATTTCGGGATACTAGTTTGACCTAGCCGGACGACCTAGTTCCCTCGGTTTTCGGGTCTCGGTCGAAACTAAAAACTTGTAGATCTAGGTCTTATTGCACGCGGTGCAAAATTTCAGGTCAATCCGAGTTAAGTAGACCAAGTTATGGTCATTACACTATTGCTGGTCAAGTGGTACCATTTTAGGTCAATTTTAGGTCAAATTGGTCAATTCTGGTTCGGCCAGTTTTTGGACCGGAACTTGTGCAAGTTGTTTGACTTGCTTATGGTCATTTCTGGGCTTTGGTGTCTTCATAAGACTTGTAGGTATGGGTCTTAACTATTCTTGGTCAAAATTTCAGGTCAATTGGGCCTGGTTTGAGTGAGTTATGGCCTAAACACTCACTGCTGCCCAATTGGTCATTTTTCAGGTCCTAATTGCACCTAATCCGAATTGGTCATTTTTATAGGTCACCTTGCAAGCAGAATTTTGGCATGGTTTCTCAATGAAAGTTGGCACATTTTGTGCCTAGTTTCACCTCAAATTGGACTCATACCAATTGAGGTTACACATTCAAGGTTATAGGCTAAAATATACACTACCCTCAATATGCATTTCACACCCCAACTTCAAACACACACTTACCTTTGCCATTTGTTTACTTACCTACCAAACTGTTTTGGCACATTACCAAAAGCATTTTCTACATTACATTAGCATTATTTTGGGCAGATTCCAATCACCCTCAACACACCAAATATCATTCACAATTACAATTTCTAAGTACCATTACAAACACACCTAAACATTACAAACTTTACATACACTTTACAATGTTAATTTACATACATATCATCAATCCTTCTAGGTCAATATTCTGCCCACACTTCCTTCAATATATACCATTCCTCAAGTGTCCACAAGCTGCCACAAACCATTCTTCAACATCACATTGCCGTCCCATCTACCAATTTCCATCAAAGTGCATAATTCACCATATAAACATGAAATAATTCACTAAGTTACTAAATCACCATGATTAACATTATTTCTCATCAATTATATGCACAAATACCTCATCAAAAACGTGACTCATGGCTGTCCAAAATGAAAACAACAATAACCCTTCAAACTCAAAATTTTCCTTCACCAAACTAACACCCATAACATGAACATAAACTTTAACAAAGAAATTCTCAAAAAATGTAAACTTACCTTCGATTGTAACTTGCTAAACCTTCACCAAGCTTCTCAAAATTGGTATCAATATCTTCCTTGTGATGTGTAGACCATTTTTTGTGAAGGAACCTAAGAGCTTGGAGTTGAAAATGGAGGATGGATCAAGCTTTACCCAAAATGGCCATGGAGGTTTTTCTTGGAGGCTCACGGCTGAATTTTTGAGGTTGAAGAAGGAAATGAATCTGCTGTCCAAATGCAGATTAAGTGGTCCACTTTAGGTGTGAGTGGAGCACTAAGTGGAAAGATAATGTTAATTTATTCAAAAGTTTCAATTTCCCACATTTAACTCCCCATTTTTGCTATTTACATTAGGTACCCCTAAATTAATTTTTCATTATATTTTCCAAGTGTAATATTATTTATTTTTGATGGACATTTAGGTCAAAAGACAATTCGGGATGTCAAATGACCATAATGCCCCTGTTCGGGTCGCATTCCCGATTTTTCGGTAACACCGGGTTTTGTCCGATTTTCGATTTCTCACTTTTCTTTGTACTAATTATTTAATTTTTCTTTGATATTTCTAATGATATTTATACTTCAATAAATATTTATTGGAGTCCTAAAAATATTTTTCAGGGTTTCCCGCACTCCAGGGCTAGTCAACGGTCCACGCCGTGACTTCCCGGTGCGGTCACCCATCGCTAGGGTTCTTGGCTCGCTTAACTTGGTTACATTTCTTTGCTATTATTTTTCCTTTGTTTTTCTTGTATTTTATTTTCTTGTATTTCATTATTTTATGTCTCCTCACTCATATTGAAGTGTGGTTCTAGGCATCCTAGCTGTCCGGACAGCACTGGTCACCGGAACAGCAGAACGCACTACCGAACTTAGGGGTGTTACACCATGCATTGCATTTGTAAGAGTCGAGGTGATACTAATGTAGATCTGTTTGTCTTTCTTATTTTGAATAGGATATGGATCCTTCATCTCAAAGAGCAGTCGAGGAGGAAGTGGAGAGTCATGCTCCACCTACAGCAGCTGAGACTGGGGGCATGGGAGAACCTGCTCTGCCAGCTCAAGCAGAGCCTGCTCAGCCTCCACAGGCCATGTTTCAGCAAGTGGCTGATTTCTTTAGACAAAAAGGCTGGGGTAATGCCAGCACCACCACCACCACCAGCTCCACAACAGAAATCACACCTGAAAAGGCTAACAAAGTTTGGAGCAGTGGATTTCTTTGGCAAGAGAGAAGATGATTCTGTGGCAGCCGAGAATTGGTTGAACAGAACGGGCAGAGTTCTAAAACAACTCCACTGCACCCCAGAGCAAAGCTTAGAAGCTGCTGTATCTCTGCTGCAAGACGATGCATATGAATGGTGGGATACGGTGTCCAGTGAAGTACAGCCAGAAGCTGTAACTTGGGACTTCTTTCTCTCTGAATTCAAGAAGAAATATGTGGGTACTGTATACCTGGAAGAGAGAAGAAGAGAGTTCATTAATCTGAGGCAGAGACAGCTATCAGTGGCCGAGTATGAGAAGGAATTCGTCCGATTAAGCCGCTACGGAAGGGAGATAGTCCCTAATGAAGCTGAAAGATGTAAGAGATTTGAAGAGGGACTAAATGACAACATAAAGATTCAGCTCACTACCGTGGGAATCACAGAATTTAGCAAGTTAGTAGAAGCTGTAATAAGGGTTGAAAAAGTGAGAATCAGTGAGCAGACCAGAAGGGATAGACAGCAGAAGAGGGGCCCGGGTCAGTCTAGCTCATCTCCTGCACCTGGGAAGAAGTTCAGAGGTCCATTTATACAGAGTTCAGGTCAGCCACAAGGTCAGGGTCAGTCTCAGGGGCCCAGGCCACAGTTCACCCCTAGGAGAGGTCAGTCCACACCATCAGTGGGCAGCTCTCTAGGGATGGGGTTCAGGGGACCAGCCCCAACATCTTCTGCATGTCCACACTGTCTGAAATGGCACAAGGGGGAATGTTGGAGAGTAACTGGTGCCTGCTTAAGATGTGGGTCGACAGAGCATCAGCTGAGGAACTGCCCACGTAGAACTACTACAGCTGCTCCAACACAAGTAGACAGACTTGCTCCTGCACCGCAAAGAGGTAGAAAATCTAGCAAATCTGACGCAGTAGGACCATCACAGAGACCTACATCTGAGGCAGCAGAGAGGCCAGATAACAGACCACCTGCCAGAAATTATGCCCTGAGAGCTCAGGAGGAGCAAGATGCCCCGGACGTCATCAAGGGTACGTTCTCCCTCTACACTACACCTGTGCATGCATTGGTGGATCCAGGATCCACTCATTCATACATCTGCATCAACCTACCCGTAGAAAGGGGGATACTAGTAGGGGAGAGTAACCAAGATATTCTGGTCACTAATCCATTGGGCCACAGTGTAGTGGTGAACAAAGTATACAAGGGTTGCCCGTTAAGGATTCAGGGGTATGAATTCTTGGCAGACCTGATTGAGTTGCCCTTCCACGAGTTTGATGTGATTTTGGGAATGGACTGGTTGTCACGTCATCATGCAATAGTTGATTGCAAATTGAAGAGAATTTCTCTAAAAACTTTAGAGGGTAATGAGATCACAGTTGTGGGGGAAAGGACAGATTTCTTGTCCAATGTCATCTCAGCCACAGTTGCAAGAAGAATGATGAGAAAAGGCTGTGAAGCCTACCTAGCACATGTGGTAGATACTAGGCAGGCTAAGCCAAACCTGAGTGATATACCCACAGTAAGAGACTTCCCAGAGGTGTTTCCTGAAGAATTGCCCGGTTTGCCACCAGAAAGGGAAGTTGAATTTGCTATTGAGACACTGCCGGGTACAGCACCCACTGAATTGAGGGAGTTGAAAACTCAGTTGCAAGAGCTACTTGATAAGGGGTTCATACGCCCCAGTGTGTCACCATGGGGAGCTCCAGTGCTGTTTGTGAAAAAGAAGGATGGGACTTTGAGGCTATGTATCGATTATCGACAGTTGAATAAAGTGACTGTGAAGAAAAAATATCCGTTGCCTAGAATTGATGATCTGTTTGATCAGTTGAAGGGAGCAGGAGTATTTTCTAAGATTGATCTCAGATCAGGGTATCATCAGTTGAGGGTGAAGGATGTAGATGTGCCAAAGACTGCATTCAGGACCCGGTACGGGCATTATGAGTTTCTGGTGATGCCCTTTGGCCTAACAAATGCACCAGCGGCATTCATGGACCTTATGAACCGTATCTTCCATCCATACTTAGATCGGTTCGTAGTGGTCTTTATTGATGATATTCTAGTGTATTCCAAGACTAGTGAAGAACATGATGAGCATTTGAGGATTGTTCTGCAAACCCTGAGAGAAAAGAAGCCGTATGCTAAATTGTCCAAGTGTGACTTTTGGTTGAATGAGATTGCATTCCTTGGACACATAGTGTCAGCCGATGGGATTAGAGTGGATCCTAAGAAAATAGAAGCAATGATGGAATGGAAGCCTCCCAGAAATACAACTGAGGTCAGAAGCTTCTTGGGGCTAGCTGGGTATTATAGAAGATTTGTGAAGGGATTTTCTTTAATAGCTGCTCCAATGACCAAGTTGTTACACAAGAATGTCAGATTTGACTGGAATGACAAGTGTCAGACCAGTTTTGAGAAGTTGAAGACTATGTTGACAGAGGCACCAGTGTTAACACAGCCAGTATCAGGAAAGAACTTTGTGGTCTACAGTGATGCCTCTCATAATGGGTTAGGGTGTGTATTGATGCAAGAGGGGAAGGTGGTCGCTTATGCTTCCAGACAGCTAAGGCCACATGAACAGAACTACCCTACCCATGATCTAGAGCTCGCAGCAATTATCTTCGTACTGAAAATATGGAGGCATTACTTGTATAGTGAAAAGTTCTACATTTACACGGACCACAAAAGCCTAAAATACTTGCCAACCCAGAAGGAGCTCAACCTTAGACAGAGGCGATGGATTGAGTTCCTGAAGGACTATGATTGTGTAATTGACTACCATCCTGGGAAGGCAAACGTTGTTGCTGATGCTTTGAGCAGAAAGTCCATCATAGCTTTGAGATCATTGAATGCCCGTCTATCTTTGATTCGAGATGGAGCTATTTTGGCTGAGTTGCAAGTGAGGCCAAACCTGCTACAGCAGATTTTAGATGGGCAAAAAGTAGATGAAAAGTTACTGGCTATTATAAGCAAAATCCCAGAGGGAAAAGCAACTGACCATGAGGTGAAAGCAGATGGGTGTCTGTATTACAAAGGAAGACTGTGTGTACCAGATAATGGGGAATTGAAGGCCAGTATTCTAAAAGAGGCACACACCAGTGTATATGCTAATCACCCAGGAAGTACAAAGATGTATCATGATCTGAAGCTTCAGTATTGGTGGCCTGGTATGAAGAAGGACATAGCTGACTACGTGACTAAATGCTTGACATGTTAGCAAGTCAAGGAAGAACATCAAGTTCCATCGGGTTTGCTACAGCCTATACGCATACCTGAATGGAAATGGGATCGGGTCACCATGGATTTTGTAAGTGGTCTACCTCTCACCCGGAAGAAACATGATGCAGCATGGGTGATAGTTGATAGATTGACTAAGTCAGCACACTTTCTGCCAGTTAGGACTGACTACTCACTGGAGAAGTTAGCATAATTGTATATCAGTGAGATAGTTAGACTGCATGGAATTCCACTTTCCATCATATCTGATCGAGACCCAAGGTTTACATCGAGATTCTGGAAGAAGTTACATGAGTCCTTAGGTACACAACTCCACTTCAGCACAGCTTTCCATCCTCAGACGGATGGGCAATCAGAAAGAGTAATCCAGGTAAACAATTGAAACCAAAGAAATTGATACAAATATTGAATTAAAATGATAACAATAACATGAAATATATGTCAGGTCCTTGAGGATACGCTGAGGAGTTGTGTCATTGAGTTTGAGGGAAGTTGGGATAGATACCTCCCACTGGCAGAATTTGCATACAACAATAGCTACCACGCTAGCATCCAAATGGCCCCGTACGAAGCACTATATGGGAGAAAATGTAGAACTCCAGTGTGCTGGACTGAATTGGGCGAAGACAAACTGGTGGGGCCAGACCTGGTGAAACAGACTGAGGAGAAAGTGAAACTAATCAAAGCCAATCTGAAGGTTGCCTCAAACAGACAGAAATCTTATGCCGACTTGAAGAGAAAAGAAATAGAACATGCGGTTGGTGACAAAGTGTTCCTCAAGGTGTCACCGTGGAAGAAGGTATTGAGGTTTGGAAGGAAAGGTAAGTTAAGCCCTAGGTTCATTGGCCCATATGAAGTCATTAAACGTGTGGGTCCAGTGGCCTATATGTTAGTAGTATGCCCTAGAGCATATCATTTAGTATGTATCTTGTACATATTTTTATTAATAAATGGCATTTCCACTTTTCCGTTTACATAATATATTTATGTGTAATAGAAAAGGTCCATTGATATTTTGTTAGAAATATTATTCTTAAGTTGTTAAGAATATGAGTGACAATATTTCTAGCACAAAGTATCATAAATAGGTTCACAATCGAGGATACTTCATAATAAGGACATGACTTATCCAGAAAGATTGTATTCATGTTTGTTCCCAAGTTATTTATATGAGATATAAATAAGATGGAATGGTGAGTCTCATGCCATATAACAAATATGATAGGCACTTATAAATGATAAGTAGGCCGAACCAGTGACACTTATGACAAGCACATGGAGTTTACTCTTGTCAATGTTTTGTCATAAATCATATCGAGGCATATAATCTTTAGACTGAGATTGCACAGTTATCTTGTATATAGTTTTTTTGAGTTTGATACTGCTTTCATACTTGTACTGTGTATGGGTATATGGGCATGTGTTGGCTCCTACTAGTTATATATGGAGGTAGGTGTTGATCAAGATGGAATCTGTTCCTTTAAGTAAATAGAGATAAAATCCTATGTTAATTTAATTGTTCTTGATATTTCAAGTTCCTGGCCAGGACAGATAGATTTATTCAGAAAAGAGTTTCTGATGAGAAAATCTTTTAATCAAGAACTGGAATTAAAAGAGAACATAATATTCATAGCAAATGGAGTTTGACATAAACCATGACTTCAGCTTGAGTTGGGATTTTGTAACAGAGAGATTCTAGTGCATGGTAACATATGATTATAGGTTCATTTAAGGTAAATCTTATTACTAATTGGGTGGCCATGGCATGCTATGCTAGGTGTTAACCATGGTCTATGAGGTTCATAAAATGATTTAGAGAAATCATTTATGGTAAGAAAGAGTTCTGATGATATTAAGAGTTGATATCATGTCTCATTGCCAATTAGTGAAGAGCCTAGTAAGTCACACACATACACAAGTTATCACCTATTTAAATATGATTTAATTAATTAATTAAAGAGTTTAATTGATTAATTAAATAGGTTTGGTTTGCAATTAAATTGCAAAGTCCCTAGCATGACTTGAAACCAAATCTAGATTATTGGATGTGTAGTATAAATTAAATTTGTATTTAAAGTGTTTAAATATGAATTTAATTGATGAGAAATTAATTAATAGAGATTAATTAATTAATTTATATTTGATATAAATTAATTAGAAGAAGAAAATAATTATTTTGGGTTAAGAACTCAAAATTAAGACACAGGGGCATTTTGGTCATTTCACAGTGTGACACGTGGCACCATGAGATGGTGACACATGGGATTACACATAAGCTTGCCAAATGTTTTTTTTTTAATCATGTAAGATGATGAAAATTAAGATTACATATAGGTTTGACACTTGGCACAATGTGATTGGGTCACTTAAACCTAGAGCTAATCAAAAGGTGACATGTGGCTAGGGTTTAATGTGTTAACCTAGCTATTTAAGTGTGGTTATGAAAAGAAAAAATAACCAGCAGCCACACTCCTTTGTTACACCACTTTGAGGGTTTTTATCTCTTCTTCTTCATCTCTTATCAATTCAAAGAGATTAGCCATCAATCTCTTGAATTAAGAACACTAGAAATTGTTTCTAGTGTCCTGTTTACATCTTTAATCTCTTAAAAGGCAGAACTTGATTTTCTAATTAATAGAAAAAGCTTTAGAAGCTATTCAAGGGCTGCCATAGGTGTTCTTGGTGTGGACAAGCTAGAGGGACAACATCTGGTGTCCTGAAGACGAATCTCAAAGGCGCAGACACGCTGCAGTGCATCAAGAGGTTAGTGTAATCGTTCTTGATTTAATCTAGGGTTCTAAAATTAATCTGATTAATTTTAAAATCTTAAATGGCAAATACAGATCCAAAAACATATTAAAAGAGTTTTAATATGTTGTTTATCATTGAAATCAAATAGATAAAAATAAATCTTGCATGATGCATGTGACCCTAGGTGAAAATTTTTGAATTCAATGGTATAAACTTGTGTTTTTCATGCTTCCGTTCCTTCAATTGGTATCAGAGCCATTATATTTGCCATTTAGATTGATGTTTATAAGATTTAATTGTGTGTTTGATCATGAGATCAAAAGTTTATTGCTGGTTGCAAAGTCAAGGTGGCGGCACAAATGATGAACACCATGGTGCGCATGGTTGATGCATCACAATGGTGTGCAAAGGTAAATGGATGGTGAATGTGCAATTGTTGTATGATCTAAGATCCATTTTATGTCTAATTAAATTGTTTAATTAGAATTTTAATCACACAATTAAATTATGATTCAAATCAGTTTTTTAAAAATTGTTTGAATGTGATTCAAATCTGAATTTTAAAAGTTGTTTGAATGTGATTCAAATCTGAATTTTTAAATTTGTTTGAATCATATTTAAATCTGATTTTTTAAAATTGATTGAATAAAATTCAGATCTGATTTTTTAAAAAAGGTTTGAATGTGATTCAAATCTGATTTTTTAAAAAATGTTTGAATGTGATTCAAATCTGAATTTTTAAAGTTGTTTGAATGTGATTCAAATCTGAATTTTTAAATTTGTTTGAATGAGATTCAAATTTGAATTTTTAAATTTATTTGAATCATATTCAAATCTGGATTTTTAAGTTGAATATGAGATATTCAATTTAATTTAAGTATGTATGTTTTATTTAATTGTTAAATAGTGATATGCATGATGGATGATCATGGACTATAAAAGACCAATGTGATTGGATTTATTTATTTTATGTTTCTTTAGGATTGTAAATTAATTAATTTATTTTAATTTATTTTGGGCTTGTATTATTAAGTTTTTAATAATTTTTGGGTTGTAATTTCATTTATTTAAGTTCTTGTAAATTCGCCTTGGTATGCCAAGGATTACTATGTAATATTGGATTGCAAGAAGTTCAAGGAGGTCAAGAGCATTGGTGGGACCCGGTGGGAGAATTCAAGATAAAGTGTTGATTATGTACTCCTTCAGAAACTCTTGTAAAATGAATTAATGAATGAAATGCACCTAGGAATGCCTGATTCAATTCTTGGTGGCTCGAATTGAATCCCTTAGAAAGTCCATGATCATACCATATTTACTGCTTATCCATGAATGCATGAGATGTATGGGAATGTATGCAATTATATGATATATGCATGCTAAATGGATAATGTGCAAAGTGAGACCTTAATAGTAATAAGAATGACCATAAAATCTTCCAAACAAATGATTAAGTTGGAAATGCTATAATTAAAGTAATTATAACATAGGCCCTCCATTGGGGCAATTATTTTAAGAAATTTTAAATAGTTGCATGAGATGCAATTAATTTAAGAGATTTTCTTAAGAATAATTGTTAAGCATGAGATGTTGTAAATATGTAAATGGTTTAGTGGCCAATATTGGATGTACCTGAGGACATTAAAATTATTTGCATAATTACTGGCTCAATGGGTTGAACTTAACTAATGCAAGACAAGTCAATAATGGATGTACCTGAGATTTTGAGCATTAGGGGCTAGGTAAAGGATTGAACCTCACATGAGATGTGATGGGCAAGGAGTTGCTCACTTATAGTTTATTGTAATTCCAATAATGGATGTACCTGAGGATGATCAATAGAATTATAAGAATTCAATCACCCACTAGAAATCCATCCGACTAGGATTTCCGTTTTCTACTTTGGAAGTGTAGGATTCGCTAAGTTAGTGGGAGGACCAATTTGATTAAAAGACCATAATCATTTTGGTTAATTACATGATACATTTACTAATTAATCTGGTTATTTTCTGCAGTTAATTTTCTGATAAAAATGAGCACAAAACAACCACCACCATCCAATATCCTTGCAAGCATGCTTGATCACAATAGGTTGACAGGACCTAATCTGTCTGATTGGCTAAGAAATTTGAAACTTGTCCTGAACCTTGAACATATAGGATATGTTCTAGATTCAAATGTTCCTGGTCCCTTACCTCCAGAGGCCACACAAGAGGAACATGAAACTTTAGACAAGTGGAAGGAGCATGATATGAGAGCTAAGTGTTACATGCTTGCTTCCATGAGTAATGAGTTACAGAAGCAACATGAGAACATGCAGAGTGCGAGTGAGATCCTCCTTCACCTACAAGAGTTGTATGGTGAGCACAGCAGGAATGCTAGGTATGAGATATCTAGACAGCTATTCCGTATGAGGATGTCTGAGGGACAGAATGTTGGGGATCATGTCCACAAGTTGATTCGGTTGATTGAGCAGTTGGAACATCTTGACTTCAACATGGATTTCCAACTACAAACGGATTTGATCCTTCAGTCCCTTCCTGAGTCTTTTGGGAATTTTGTGACAAATTTCCATATAACTAAACAGGAATGCACCTTAGCTGGTTTACTCAACATGCTGGTTATTGCCCAAAAGAATATGCCAGGCAATAAAGGGAAAGAGGTAGCTTTGGTTGCATCTTCTTCTGCTGGAAAGTCCAACAAGAAGAAGGGCAATAAGAAAAAGAAATCTCAGATTCCTGGTCCTTCCAAGAAAATAGCTAAACAGAAAAGGAAGACCAAAGCTGACAAAGGCAAAGGAAAGTGTTTCCACTGCCAACAGGAAAGTGTTTCCATTGAAAACAGGAAAGCGTTTCCATTGCCAGTAAGAAAATGTTTCCACTAGCCAGAGTATAGCAATCTAAATGAATGCAATGCCATGGTGAAAACCAACTCAAGTTCAAAATATATTTGGCACTTAAGGTTATGTCATGTTGCAGAAGATAGGATTACAAAATTGGAGAAAATGGGGATTCTATCCTCATTGGGCTCTGAGCCTACTCCAACTTGTGAATCTTGTCTTCAAGGCAAAATGACTAGATCACCCTTTGTTGGACAAGGGCTAAGAGCTGAAAATATTTTGGAATTAATACATAGTGATGTATGTGGTCCGTTTAAAGAAATGGCTAGAAGGGGCTTTCATTATTTTATTACCTTTACTGATGATAAATCAAGGTTTGGGTATTTGTATTTGATGAAATACAAACATGAATCTTTTGAAAAGTTCAAAGAATTTAAATCTGAAGTAGAAAATCAAACAGGAAAGAATATTAAAGCTCTTCGATCAGATCGTGGAGGTGAATATTTGAGTACTGAATTTGATGAATACTTGAGAGAGCATTGCATTGTTTCTCAGCTGACTCCTCCAGGAACACCACAACTGAATGGTGTATCTGAAAGGAGAAATCGTACCCTATTGGATATGGTACGTAATATGATGAGCTATACTGATATGCCAATCTTCTTTTGGGGATTTGCATTAGAATCAGCTTTGTATATTCTGAATAGGATTCCATCAAAATCAGTTTCTTCCACACCTTATGAGATATGGCATGGAAGAAAACCAAGTCTAAAGCATGTTAAGATTTAGGGTTGTCCAGCTTATATCAAAAAGCTGAACACTGATAAATTGGAGACCAGATCAGAAAAAGGTCGATTTGTTGGATATCCAAAAGATAGTTTTGGATATTATTTTATTTGCCTACTTCACAAAAGTTGTGATAAGTAGAGATGCCACATTTCTTGAACAACAATTTGTCCAAAAAGGAGGCAAAGGAAGGCAAATAGAGTTAGAATTGGAGAATTTTGACCAACCAACAGATCAGATGGATATAGATCCATCTAGTCAACCTATACCCATTGATGAAACATCTACAGCTGTTCCTCGTAGAACAACCAGGGTATCTCATGCACCAGTGAGATATGGTTTTCTTCATGAAGAAGAACAAGAGTTGTCTACTCATGAAGAAGTAGATCATGGAGATGATCCACTTACCTATGAAGAAGCTATATCAGATATAGACTCTTCAAAATGGATTGATGCTATGAAATCCGAGATTGATTTCATGTATAAGAATCAAGTTTGGGATCTTATTGACCCACCTGAAGGTATTGTACCTATAGGGAACAAATGGGTTTTCAAGAAGAAAATTGGTTCTGATGGAAAGGTAGAGACTTATAAGGCAAGGCTAGTAGCGAAAGGGTTTCGCCAAAGGCAAGGAATCGACTATGAGGAGACTTTCTCGCCTGTTGCCACGCTTAAATCAATTAGGATTTTATTAGCAATAGCTGCATACTATGATTATGAGATTTGGCAGATGGATGTCAAAACAGCTTTTCTCAATGGATACATTGAAGAAAACATTTTCATGGAACAACCCAAGGGATTTGAATCCCAAGATGGTTCCAAGGTATGCAAGCTAAAGTGATCCATTTATGGGTTGAAACAAGCTTCGAGGAGTTGGAACATCCGTTTTGATGAAGCCATTAAATCCTTTGGTTTTATCAAAAATGAGGATGAGCCATGTGTATATAAGAAGGTTAGTGACAGTGCTATCACTTTCCTTGTCTTATATGTGGATGACATACTGTTGATGGGTAATGACACAGGTATGTTGACGACTATAAAGGTATGGTTGTCAAATACATTCTCCATGAAAGACTTAGGGGAGGCAACCTATATTCTTGGGATTCGCATCTATAGAGATAGAGCGAAAAGAATAATTGGTTTATCCCAAAGTCTATACTTGGAAAAGGTGTTAAAGAGGTTTAATATGCTTGATTCCAAGAGAGGATTGTTACCAGTGAGACATGGTATCCATCTTTCTAAAGAGATGTCTCCAAAGACACCTGAAGAAAGAGATAAAATGGCCAGGATTCCATATGCTTCGGCTATTGGAAGTTTAATGTATGCAATGTTGTGTACTAGGCCAGATATCGCATATCGTTAGTTTGACTAGCGGTATCAATCCAATCCGTGTTTAGAACATCGATAGCAATCAAGAATATCCTTAAGTACTTGAGAAGAACTAAGGATTTATTCTTGATTTATGGAGGTGGAGACTTGCAATTAGGTGGTTATACTGATTCTGACTTCCAATCAGATATTGATGATAGAAAGTCTACCTCTGGATATGTGTTCATTTGTAATGGAGGTGCAGTCAGTTGGAAGAGTTCCAAAGCGAGCACATTGCAGATTCCACTCGAGGTGAGTATATTCTTTGCATCGAGATCTTTGCAAAAGAAGTCGCTTGGATAAAGAAGTTAAATGAGAACTTACAGTAGTTCCTTCCATTGAGTCAGCAGTACCATTACACTGTGACAACAATGGAGCAGTCATAAAGGCTAAGGAACTAAGGTCTCACCCAGAAATCCAAACACATAGAAAGGCGCTACCACATTATAAGAGAAATAGTTGGGCGAGGCGATGTAGCCATGCAGAAAATAGCATCAGCTGAAAATCCAGCTGATCCATTCACTAAGCCTATGTCACAGACTCAGTTAGACCGACATCTTGAGAAGATAGGTCTAAGATATTGTAATGAATGGCTCTAGTGCTAGTGGGAGATTGTTAGTAGTATGCCCTAGAGCATATCATTTAGTATGTATCTTGTACATATTTTTATTAATAAATGGCATTTCCACTTTTCCGTTTACATAATATATTTATGTGTAATAGAAAAGGTCCATTGATATTTTGTTAGAAATATTATTCTTAAGTTGTTAAGAATATGAGTGACAATATTTCTAGCACAAAGTATCATAAATAGGTTCACAATCGAGGATACTTCATAATAAGGACATGACTTATCCAGAAAGATTGTATTCATGTTTGTTCCCAAGTTATTTATATGAGATATAAATAAGATGGAATGGTGAGTCTCATGCCATATAACAAATATGATAGGCACTTATAAATGATAAGTAGGCCGAACCAGTGACACTTATGACAAGCACTTGGAGTTTACTCTTGTCAATGTTTTGTCATAAATCATATCAGTGCATATAATCTTTAGACCTGAGATTGCACAGTTATCTTGTATATAGGTAGTTTGAGTTTGATACTACTTTCATACTTGTACTGTGTATGGGTATATGGGCATGTGTTGGCTCCTACTAGTTATATATGGAGGTAGGTGTTGATCAAGATGGAATCTGTTCCTTTAAGTAAATAGAGATAAAATCCTATGTTCATTTAATTGTTCTTGATATTTCAAGTTCCTGGCCAGGACAGATAGATTTATTCAGAAAAGAGTTTCTGATGAGAAAAATCTTTTTAATCAAGAACTGGAATTAAAAGAGAATATAATATTCATAGCAAATGGAGTTTGACATAAACCATGACTCCAGCTTGAGTTGGGATTTTGTAACAGAGAGATTCTAGTGCATGGTAACATATGATTATAGGTTCATTTAAGGTAAATCTTATTACTAATTGGGTGGCCATGGCATGCTATGCTAGGTGTTAACCATGGTCTATGAGGTTCATAAAATGATTTAGAGAAATCATTTATGGTAAGAAAGAGTTCTGATGATATTAAGAGTTGATATCATGTCTCATTGCCAATTAGTGATGAGCCTAGTAAGTCACACACATACACAAGTTATCACCTATTTAAATATGATTTAATTAATTAATTAAAGAGTTTAATTGATTAATTAAATAGGTTTGGTTTGCAATTAAATTGCAAAGTCCTTAGCATGACTTGAAACCAAATCTAGATTATTGGATGTGTAGTATAAATTAAATTTATATTTAAAGTGTTTAAATATGAATTTAATTGATGAGAAATTAATTAATAGAGATTAATTAATTAATTTATATTTGATATAAATTAATTAGAAGAAGAAAATAATTATTTTGGGTTAAGAACTCAAAATTAAGACACAGGGGCATTTTGGTCATTTCACAGTGTGACACGTGGCACCATGAGATGGTGACACATGGGATTACACATAAGCTTGCCAAATGTTTTTTTTTTAATCATGTAAGATGATGAAAATTAAGATTACATATAGGTTTGACACTTGGCACAATGTGATTGGGTCACTTAAACCTAGAGCTAATCAAAAGGTGACATGTGGCTAGGGTTTAATGTGTTAACCTAGCTATTTAAGTGTGGTTATGAAAAGAAAAAATAACCAGCAGCCACACTCCTTTGTCACGCCACTTTGAGGGTTTTTATCTCTTCTTCTTCATCTCTTATCAATTCAAAGAGATTAGCCATCAATCTCTTGAATTAAGAACACTAGAAATTGTTTCTAGTGTCCTGTTTACATCTTTAATCTCTTAAAAGGCAGAACTTGATTTTCTAATTAATAGAAAAAGCTTTAGAAGCTATTCAAGGGCTGCCATAGGTGTTCTTGGTGTGGACAAGCTAGAGGACAACATCCGTGTCCTCAAGACGAATCTCAAAGCGCAGACACTGCGATTGCATCAAGAGGTTAGTATAATCGTTCTTGATTTAATCTAGGGTTCTAAAATTAATCTGATTAATTTTAAAATCTTAAATGGCAAATACAGATCCAAAAACATATTAAAAGAGTTTTAATATGTTGTTTATCATTGAAATCAAATAGATAAAAATAAATCTTGCATGATGCATGTGACCCTAGGTGAAAATTTTTGAATTCAATGGTATAAACTTGTGTTTTTCATGCTTCCGTTCCTTCACTATAGGCTAGCTTTACCTCTAGAGCTGGACAAGATCCACAATGTGTTTCACGTATCCATGCTTAGAAGATACCGCTCAGATCCTTCACATGTCATCTCCAGGGAAGAAATTGAAATACAACCGGATTTGACGTATGAAGAAGAACCTCTACGGATCCTAGCTCGGGAAGTGAAAGAGTTAAGGAACAAGCAGATTCCACTGGTGAAAGTGCTATGGAGGCACCACAACACCGAAATGGGAACTTGGGAAAGTGAAGAGACGATGAGGCAACAGTTCCCTCAACTGTTTGCATCAGTTAAATTTCAAGGACGAAATTTAAATTAGAGGGGAAGAGTTGTAACGCCCTCCCGGTAACTACTCCGTACACCTATTTATTCGGTGACGATGTCGATCAGGACAGCTAGAATGTCCGGAAAAATATTTAAACTAAAGTGAGGGACCATAATTAACTCAAATATTAATAAGAAAATTTTGGTAAAAATTTTAGAAATAAAATACAACCAAGTTAAACGAGCCGGTGCCCTAGCGATGGGTAACCAAAGGGAAGTTGCGGTTCTCGCAACGAGGAGCCCTAGACCCGGGGAAAAATTCATAAAATAATTTTTGGGACTCTAGAGAAGGGTCATTGTGGTTCCTATGGCATTAGAATGCCAAGAAAATACCTAGAAAAATTTTTCAATCGGTACAGACAATTTTGACCCGTTAAGCCAAACGGAGGGCATTTTGGTCATTTCGCCTTCAGAGGTGATTTTTGGCCGACTTGTCCAGTTGAGTAAATAATTAATATGACATAAAATATGAATAAACATTACTAGAAATTAAATTGAAAATGAGTAGTGGAGGAAAGAAAAGAAAAATACAATATATGCAATTTATGACATCATTGTGATGTCATTTAAAATTTTCCACCAATCACAATTAAGCAACCATTTGACCAACTAATAAAAGAGACTAAATGAAGACCAAAATAACCAAAAATACAGCAGCCATCTCCCTCCCCAAAAGCCAGCCGAAACCCATTCCCATAGCCACCCTCCATTAAAGCTTTTTCAAGCTTTAGATTTCCATCATTTCCACCATATTTCCCTACCCTCTAAGTACAAAAATTAATTATTTCACCTTGAGAAGAAGATTGATAGTAAGAAGAAGAGAAGAAAGTGAAGAATTTGAGCTTTTGAAAAGCTCTTAAGTGAGGTTAGTGCACCTATCTACTTAAAACCTTTATTTTCCATGTTAGTAGCTTGAATTAAGTAAGAATTTGTAACTAAAATGAACAAAAATTATGTGTATACATACTATAGATTTCGGCAGCCCTATGGAAGGAATGGGTTTGATAGTTTTGATGGACTTAAAGTGGACTAGAGATCATGTTTGAAGTACATAATTATGCGGATAATGACTTAGCTAGTTAACTAGGGTAACTAGTGTGAAATGGAAATGGAAATTAGGGTTTTGAGAAGTGAAAATTTGACTTGGCTTAGGAAATTGTTAGAGAACATTTTAATGGTCAATTAGTGACCATTTTAGGTAAGTTGACCACAATTTGGACTGAAATATAGCATGGCAAAGTGAATGTGCAGGCTGCCTAAGGACAGCAGCAGAGTGGCTAAGATTTCAGTCCACTTGGACTACCATATCTTTGGCTGTGTTGGTCCAATTGGTGTTTGGCCAATTGGACATGAAACTAGGCTTATAATGGCACATTTTTGCTGAAGAAACCATGCCCAAAAGACCAAAGCAAGTGGACCAAAAGTTAGCCCCAATCCGGATACCCTGCAACAGCACCTGCAGAAATGACCAAATGAACAGTAACTGTTCATTTGGCCATAACTCACTGTAGATATGGTCACTTGACCTGAAATTTTTACAGAAATAAGTTAAGACATAGAAAAACAACTTTCATGAAGAAACCTACCCCAAATTATGGCCAGAACCTAACCCAAATGGCAATCACAGTCACTGTTTATGGTACTGTAGATTTGGTAATTCTGCAGTTTTGGAAATCCGGCCAGCTGTGGTTTTTGGACCATATCTGGAGCTTCAAAACTCCAAATGGAGTGATTCAAAAAAAGAAATTCAACTAGACAAAATAAGGAACAACTTTCATGTTTACAATTTCCTCAAATTCCCACTACAACAGGGCCCAATGGAACAGTAAAGTTGGGTCACAAAAACTGAAATTTCTGCCCTCTTAGATTTAAGTTGAGAAATGGTAATGGTGACCAATTCCAACAAGTTTTAAATGCCAAATGTGGTATGTTGGGAGTGCCAAAGTCAATGTACATATTTTCTATCTAAAAGTCAACATTTTTGTTGACCAATGAGGTGAATAGTAACACCAAAACTTGAAATTCACAAATTGAAGAATTTAAAAGTTTCAAATGCCCTAGTATACCTAACAAGATTGGTTTGGATAGTTTGGCATGCCAATAGGGTTTAGTTAGCAGTACTGCACATGGCAATATGTCGTTCTGTGATTTCATGGCTTTTAGCCATTCTGACCTTGCATTGAGATTTGGCCTTGTGCCTGAGATTATTTACAGCTAGTTAGCTGTTCTGTTGCACACCGGGAGATGCATATGTGACCGATGGTGTGACGGCCCGAGGTACTAGATACCCAGTGCCAGTTTACCCGTTTATCCAGTCCAGTCGTCTAGTGTAGGTTACTTGGGGCAACCAAATGAATAAAAGTGGACAAAGTTAATGATATATAAATTCAAAACAAATAAAACATATACACTCACTACATATTTATTTTCTTGCTATTTCTTTTATTTTATTATTGCACCACTAAGCATTATTGCTTAGCGTGTTGCTTTTGCCACGCGTACGTACTGGAGATACAGATCGTGAGCCCAGTAGACCGCAGACTGGGTGAGTCCATCCTGCAGTTCTGTACAGTGTCCGTGTCACCTCAACTTCTGCAGTGCATTGGTAGGACGCTAGGAGTCATTTTGGTGATTTGTAATTAAATTTTATTTTCTCATATGTATTTGGATTATGTAATGTATTTAGATTTTCATGTAAATGATGAAAACGGTGTTTGTAAATGGAAAAGTAAATGTTTATTTGTGATTTATATGTGATCATCACATGTGATGGATGATTGAGAACTAAAATTGAAATGTTGTTGAGATCTTGATATTGAGATTTTGTTGATGAATTGAAGTTGGGATTGTTTGGAAATTATTTGGAAGTGTTTTTAACAGGTTCCGAAGAACTGTTTTCTCCATTTTTAGCCGGTACTCTGCCGGATTTTCTTTAAAATTTTCGGAACCTCAAATAAATTATGATTTCAATAAATGACTTAAATGAGTTATCTTTCACAAATTATATTCAAAAGCATGATATAAATTAATTAAGGTATATTAGAGTGTGCCGGTACACCGTGTGGCATTACTTACTCGGGTATACTGTACACGGGTAAGGGGTGTCACAGAATATGTGTTCCTAATGATGTTAAATTGAGGAAGATCATTTTGAAGGACGCACATGAGTCTCCTTTTGCCATGCACTCTGGTGGCACAAAAATGTATAGAGGGCTAAAGGAGCATTACTGGTGGATGGGTATGAAAAGAGATGTGGCAGAGTTTGTATCCAAATGCCTAACTTGTCAGCAAGTAAAGGCAACGCATCAAGTACCCACTGGGTTGTTCCATCCACTACCAGTACCAGAATGGAAACGGGAAAGAATAACAATGGATTTTGTAATGGGACTTCCGAGGACACAGAAGAGTCATGATGCAGTATGGGTCATTGTTGACAGAATGACCAAGTCTGCTCATTTTTTGCCAGTCCGAATGGACTACAGTTTAGAAAGATTGGCCAAGTTGTACATTGATGAGATTGTGAGACTGCGTGGAGTGCCAGTATCCATCGTATCAGACAGAGATCCTAGGTTCACTTCTAGATTCTGGGGTAGTCTTCAGAGAGCCCTAGGAACTAGATTGAATTTCATAACTGCATTCCACCCACAGATAGATGGCCAATCTGAAAGGGTAATTCAGATCTTGGAGGATATGCTACGGGCTTGTGTGATTGAGTTTGAGGGTAGTTGGGATACACACTTGCCTTTGATTGAGTTTGCTTACAACAACAGCTACCAATCAAGCATTGGGATGCCTCCATATGAAGCTTTGTATGGCAGAAAATGTAGAACCCCGTTGTGTTGGGATGACGTGGGTGAAAGAAAAATGATTGGACCCGAAATTGTTCAGCAAACTGAAGAGAAAATCAGGGTGATTCGAGATCGACTTAAGACTGCATCAGACCGTCAGAAGTCCTACATTGATCTGAAAAGAAGGGATATTGAGTATGTAGTGGGTGAGAAAGTTTTCCTCAAGGTTTCTCCTTGGAAGAGAATTATGAGATTCGGCAGAAAGGGAAAACTGAGTCCTCATTTCATTGGGCCATATGAGGTTCTGGAAAGAGTGGGTCCTTTGGCATATCGTTTGGCACTACCTCCAGAGTTGGAGAAGATACATAATGTCTTCCATGTGTCTATGTTGAGGAGGTATCAATCAGACCCATCTCATGTACTACCAGTAGAGGAAATTGAAGTGAATCCAGACCTCACATATGAAGAAGAACCCATGCAAATTCTGGCTTATGAGGTGAAGCAGCTACGGAACAAGCAGATACCGTTAGTAAAAGTGTTGTGGAACCATCATTCAGGCCAAGAGGCTACTTGGGAACGAGAGGAGGACATGAGGAGATAGCACCCACAGCTGTTCAGAGATTGATAGCAGGTAAAATTTCGAGACGAAATTTATTTAAGGGGGGGAGAATTGTAATACCCCCGTTTGCATAGCCTGGTAGATTTCACTGTTCCGGTGACCGGTGTCGGTCCGGACAATTAAGGGGATTATAACCACACTCAAGACAACTAGAGAAGCTACAAACACAAATAATTAGTAATGTCCAATTAGTTAAGTATAAACAAGAAAAATAGAACATAAGAAGTTAAACGAGCTGAGAGTCACAGCGATGGGTGACCTTCTCGGGAAGGATTGCGAAGTCATTTTAAACTCAAATTTCGAACCGTAAAATGTGACGTCGCTGTCCTTAGGACCCTTATAAACACAGTGGAAAAGAGAAAATCATGAAAAAGAACTGTTAAGCCAGTCAAATAATTAGGTCAGGGAGCCGGAAGAAATATGGAATTATTTGCAAACCGGGTTGAACCGGCGAAGGGCAATTTGGTCAATTGACCCCAAGAGCTGACTCCTGACCTAACTGTCAAATAAAATCGGAGAAAAGAAAACTTCAGGATTGAGAATTAAATTGAAGAACTAATAAAAAAAAAAAGAAGAGAAAATGAAAAAGTTAAAGTGTAGGAAGATGACATTATGCATGATATCATGCATGAGCCATAAGTCATATAATTAACAAATTAATTAAATGAATTTTTAAGTCTTCCATAAGGATAAAAACAAAAGAAAAGAAAAGAAAAAAAAAAGTAAAAAGCCTCATCTTCCTCACCATTTACTTTTCTCTCTCCCTCACCATTGTAAACCTCCATTAAAGCTTGCTTCAAGCTTTGAAACCACCATTAAACACCAAATTCTCCCATACTTGCTTCACAAAAACTTGATTTAATCACTTGAGAGGAAGATTGGTCATCAAAGAATTGAAGAAAATTGAGAGGAAGTGAAAGTTCAAAGACACCTAACAAGGTAAGTAATGCAAACTTCAAGTTTTTAGTTTAATTAGTGTATGTATAGCATCAAGAGCATAGAAATAAACTTAAAATAAAAAAAAAAAATGTGTGAGGGACTAAACTGAAATTTGTCCAGCAGGGAGGGGAGAGTGAGCAGGAAGGGGAGAGTGATTTGCATGAGTTTGATTGAGTTAAACATGTTAAAATGCTTGAATGAGTTGAAAGATTGTGTTTATATGCCTTGAATTAGTTAATTGCAATGGATTAGAGTGGTTAGGGTTTGAGACCTAGGGTTTTGAGGTAAAAATTTGGAGAAATTTGTAAATGGTGTCTTTGACCTAATGTGAAGTGAAAAATGGTCATTTGTGACCAAATGAGGTGTGTTAGAAGTGTTGGAATTAAAAGCCAAGGTCATGTGCTGGCAGCATGACCAAAATCTCCTTTGAGGGATCAAAAATGAAATTTTACAAGTCCAATGGATATGGGACCAATTGGGGATGAAAATAGGCACTAAATGACACAATTTTCATTTAGGAAGCGTGCCCAAAAAGTGACTAAAACTTAGTGAACAAAGTGGCCGAAGTCGGAAAATCGCAGGCTGCCTCTGCACAAACTGACCAAATGAACAGTTTTTATTCATTTGGTCATAACTCGAGCTAGGCAGGTCAAAATGACCTGAAATTTTACCAGTAATTAGATAAGATATAGATCTAAAACTTTTATGAGAACACCAACCCAAATTATGCCATTAACCCAATCAAAATACTGAGCAAAGTTGGTGACCTGAATCTGCAGAACTGCAGATTGCCATATGAACAGTAAAGTTTCAATGGCTATAACTCTCTCTAGAAAACTCAGATTTAGGCAATTCTTGAACCGATGGAAACCTAAAGCATAGTAGAACATTTCATATGAAGAAAGTTAGACCAAATTATGGACCTAACTTGATTAAATTACTGAATGAAGTTGGATCAACAAATCTGCAGAACCAAAATTCTGCAGCATGAACAGTAAACATAATTTGCTTATAACTTGAGCTACAAAACTCCAATTGGGGTGATTCAAAAAGGAAAATAAACTTAAGACAATAAGGAACATTTTCTATGAAGAAAGTTTTGCCAAATTCCAACAGTAAATTGACCAATGAAACAGTACAATTAGGGACACCAAAATTGAAAATTTGGCAATTTTGCCTAAAAGGCCTAAGTTTTGAGAAAATGACCAAAATCAACAAGTTTAGTGACCAAAATGTGGTATGTGAGTGAAGTTGGAATTCCCATACCTATTAAGCCTTAGAAAGTCAATAATTTGACTTGAATAGTGCAGTGAATAGTAACCCAAAACACAAAATTCAAGAACGTCAAATTTAGCACGTTAGAGCTAGGTAAAAGTGAAGTTAAATTTATTATTGGATTTATGCTAAGTTATGGTACTGAAACACAGTGAAATTGTGTGTTTCAGTGGAAAAGAATACCGGGAGAGAACCCGAGGAGTTGAGTCAAGGCCAACAGGCGACTCGTTTGAGGTTTGTGCACAACGTATACTTTTTATAATTATCTTCTGCATACTGTTTTGAATAATGTGAAATATTGAATTATGACATTCTTATGATGTTTGATTTAAATTTTGAAAGTTATTGTGTATATTTGAAATGAAAATGTTTAGCAAATTGTTAAGATAAGTTTTGAAACCACAGTGTCATGACCATATATTTGGACACCTCACTAGCACGACTAGTGGGGGTAATTAGTTTCGAATTTTGATTCATTCTCTAGAAAAGTGTTGAGGTGTGCCAGTAGAAGAGGATGTGAATGGATATCCATATATTTGAGCTAGCTAGCCTTGTGATGTGATTTCTCTTTAGCCTCTGGCTATTGAGATTCTATTTGTTTCGAATGGCATGATTTAACTGTGGGTTTTATGAAATGTGTTTTGATACTTTGAAATGAACTTGGTTTGCATTTAAAATCTCATAATGCATGATTTGTACTTAATTCTTATGTTCAGCCAAATTTTTGAATAAATGTGATTTAAGTTTTGCATAAAGATTATTTTAGTATGTTGTGCACCACTGAGTCCTAGTACTCAGCGATAGCTTCTATTGCTGTCGCAGATACAGAGACTAGAAGAGCAGCAGACTGAGCTGCTAAGGATTGAGGATCTTCCTGTTTTGAAGCTATCGGGTATAATTTATACCCTAATTGTAAATATTTCTTTTGATATATGTATTGCATATAAATGTATAAACATGTAAATGGGTCTTGAGCAGCTTGTACAAAAATTTGTATGAAGTTTGTAATAAAGTTTAGTTTGTGTTTCTTTTGTTATAAATTTGTAAGGATGTGTATAAATTGTTTTGTCTTTAATGAAATATGAGTGAAACTATTTTATGTAATTTGAATGAAATGTATTGCTAGTATTTTGAGGATTATTGAATTTTGAACTTGAGAAATGGATTGAGTTTGATTGTGAAATTGAAGTAGTTGTTGAGAAAAATTTTTAGAAGTGCTTTTTACAGGTATTTGAAGAACTGGTTTTTCAAAATACAGACAGAACTCTGTCAAAATTTTTATAAAATTTGCGGAAAAACAAAATGGACCAAAAATATTAACTAGATTTACTTTTAATCATATGTTTTAAATACCTATTAGAAAATGCTCACCACTTGTCAAAAGTAAGAAAATTATTTAAAATCCCTTGTAGGGTACTTAATGAGTTATCGGTAGGTGAAGTTCGGTAGTTCATTAGGTATTCTACGGGATCATGTTATGCCTTACAGAGGGGTAAGGTGTGACACCACCAATGCATGCATAGATGTATTGTAGATGGAGAACGTACCCTTGATGATGTCTGGGGCATCTTGCTCCTCCTGAGCTCTTATGGCATAGGCTTTGGTAGGTGCTCTGGCCTCAGGCCTCTCTGCTGGCTTAGATGCAGGCTTCTGTGATGGTCCCACTGCCTCAGATGTGCCAGATTTCCTACCCCTTTGTGGTGTAGGAGCAGGTCTGTCTGCTTGTGTTGGAGCAGCTATAGTAGTTCTGCGTTCACAGTTCCTCAACTAATGCTCTGTCGACCCACACCTTAAGCAGGCACCAGTCACTCTCCAACACTCCCCCTTATGCCACTTCAGGCAATGTGGACATGCAGAAGATGCTGGGGCTGGTCCCCTAAACCCCGTCCCTAGAGAGCTGCCCACTGATGGTGTGGACTAACCTCTCCTAGGGGTAAACTGTGGCCTAGGCCCCTGAGACTGACTCTGACCTTGAGGTTGACCTGAACTCTGTGTAGGTGGACCTTTGAACTTCTTTCCTAGTGTAGGAGATGAGCTATGACTGACCCGAGCCCCTCTTCTGTTGTCTCTCCTTTCTAGTCTGCTCACTTATTCTGACCTTTTTAACTTTTATTGCAGCTTCCACAAACTTGGTGAAGTCTGTAATTCCCAAGGTAGTAATCATGATCTTTATGTTGTCATTTAATCCCTCTTCAAATCTCTTACAGCTTTCGACTGTATTAGGGACTATCTCCCTACTGTAGTGGCTCAGTCTGACAAATTCCTTTTCATACTCGGCCACTGTTAGCTGTCTTTGCCTCAGGTTAATGAATTCTCTTCTTCTCTCTTCCAGGTATACACTACCCACATACTTTTTCTTGAATTCTGAGAGGAAGAAGTCCCAAGTTATTACTTCTGGCTGCACTTCACTAGACATTGTATCCCACCATAGGTAGGCATCATCTTGCAACAGAGATGTCACACCCTACCCCTCTGTAAGGCATGACATGATCCCGTAGTATACCTAATGAATTATCAACTCCGTCTACTGATAACCCATTAAATATACTATAAGGGATTTTAAAAACTTTTCTTACTTCTTTCACAGTGGTGAGCACTATTTACAGGTGTTAAAAACTTTTGTGAACTGAAGTGATAGAACTAACACATTTGACTTACTTGGAATTTCTGTAAAAATTTTGGCAGAGTGCCATCTGTATTTTGGATAAAACAGTTCTTCAGAAAACCTGTAAAAAGCACTTCAATATTTTTCCCAATCTCAACTCCAACAAAATTCAACACAATATTTTTCTCAACTCAATCCACAACAATTTTTCAGTATTTTCAAAGGATGAGATAAAAGAAATATAATACAAATTTTACAAGTCAAAATAACTTATAATTCACTTTACAACTTCAATGTACAATTTTAATTTACAACTGCTTAAATAATTTACATACATATTATTACATGCATACATCAGACCTATGTACATGGGTATACCTATAATATACCCGAGTCGGTCCAAAGTGTCTTCAAAGAAACTTACTCATCGCTCTATGCTCTTCTTACCGCGACACAAAGATACAAAGCTATCACGAGTGGTGAACTCAGTGGTGCACAACTATAATTTAAAACATAGTACAATATACATTGACAAAATTTACAGTAAATAATTTGGAAATCTGAATACTCATCAAATTCCAAAACTCAAAATATTCATTGCCAATAATGTAAATCATTTGTATAAATGACTTTGATCACAAAATTCAATTTATCAAATCATGACTAACCATTTAAGTAATTCCAACAAAATCAATTATACATAAACCATAATTGAAATCACAATTCTTTACCATTCAAAAGCCATTCTATATCTCAAAAATCATTATGTATCTCAAAAATCAATCTTTATCTCAAAACCATGTTGTATCTCAAAAACCATGCTGTAGCTCAAAAACCATGCTGTATCTCAAAAATCATTCTTTATCTCACTAACTATGGAAGACTAATCCGAAAGGGCCATATTCGATGTGATTCTAACTCCCTATGGTCGGGGAGGTCGAATCAGATTCTAACTCCCTACGGTCGGGGAGGTCGAATCATCGTGCACAGTACCATCACAATAATGAATCTTCCGCAAGGGCCATAACGATAAAATAAACTTAGATCTAACCTCAAATTAGAGGAAAATCTAAGCCTGTGCATGTACCATGGTAATCAAAACACAACTAACTCCATTGTCTTCTCAACAAATGAGAGAGACGGGTAATAACCTAGTCAAGCATCTATAGTGAGATATAAAATAATATCACAATCCTTTTAGTGAGCATAAATCACAATATAATTCGATTCAAAGTCAATTCCAATATCCAATAATTTTTATGCTCAACACAAATCAAATCATAAATTTGCATTTTTCCATGAAAATTACCATCACAATTCAAAACATGTTCTATCAAAATTTTCCAGAACATAATTTATTCAATCCATAACAATGCTTAATACTTGTGGAAATACCATTTCACAAAGCTAAATTCATACATACTATAACAATTTTCAGTAATCATTGAATTAAATCCAATGCTTGTTAAACATAATACATAAGAAAAATATGTCATTTAATCATATGAAATATTCAAACAAAATTAGTTAAAACTAGTTGTGCACAAACCTCTGATGACTGTCTCCTGGTCTGGACTCGGTGTTTCCTTCTCTTTTCCTGAGTCTTTACTAATTGAGAAACACAATTTGAAGTGTTTCAGTACTAAATTAAACTGTCTCTATCCATAATGTTTGAAAAATAATTCATTGAAAGCTATTATTTGCTTAATCACCTAATATACCGACCCTCGATGTGTTCTAGGTAATTTAGGTTTTAGTCTCATTAATATGTCACATTCGATAGGGTTTTAGGGTTGGTACGTTTTACCAAACTCATTTCCTTGTTTAGTGCATTTTAATGCAACTTGCTGGATTTCGGTATACTAGTTTGACCTAGCCGGACGACCTAGTTCTCTCAGTTTTCGGGTTTCGGTCAAAACTACAAACTTGTAGATCTATGTCTTATGGAACGCGGGGCAAAATTTTAGGTCAATCCGAGTTATGTAGACCAAGTTATGGTCATTTTACTGTTGCTGGTCAAATGGCATCAAATTTGGTCATTTTAGGTCAATTTGGTCAACTTTGGTTCGGCCAGTTTTTGGACCCGAACTTGTGCAAGCTGTTTGACTTGCTTATGGTCATTTCTGGGCTTTGGTGTCTTCATAATACTTGTAGGTATGGATCTTAACTATTCATGGTTAAAATTTCAGGTCAATTGGACCTGTTTTGAGTGAGTTATGGCCTAAACACTAACTGCTGCCCAAATGGTCAGTTTTCGGGTTTCACTTGCACTTAATCCGAATTGGTCATTTTTTTATGTCACCTTGCAAGCAGAATTTTGGTATGCTTTCTTAATGAAAGTTGGCACATTTTGTTCCTAGTTTCACCTCCAATTGGTCTCATACCAATTGGAGTTACACATTTAGAGTCATAGGCTAAAATGCACACTGCCCTTAATTACATTGCTTAAACATCATTTCATTACACATTTACTTTGCTACAAATTCACCTCTCAACCCCATTCTGTTTTTGTACATTACCAAAACCATATATCACTTCACTTTAAAGTCATTTTGGGTAGATTACAAATATCCTCAGCACACCAATTAAAACTCTAATTCACAAAGTCCAAATACAACCATAAATACACATAAACATTTCTAGTTTTTACATACACTTTACACAACTAATTCATATACATGTCCATCAATCCTCAATGTCATAATTCTGCCAATATCTTCCTGAACTCATACATTTATCAAAGAGTCCCAAGGCTGCCGAATTGTCCCACAATGCCAAAGTGTCCTACAATTCATCAATTTCCATTCCAAGTGCACAATTACCATATACATGTGGAATTAATTTACTTGGACATTAAATCACCCTAATCAATATAATTTCTCATCAAATATATGTATAAACATTTCATTAAACATATAACTCCATGGCTGTCCAAAATGGACATATCAATAACTCCTCAAACTTAAAAATTTCCTTCACAATTCAAACACCCATAACAAGTATACAAAGTTTAACAAAGCAATGTTCAAAAATACAAACTTACCTTTGGTTGGGACTTGTTAAACATTCACTAAACTTCTTGATTTTGGTATCAAACTCTTCCTTGTGATGTGGGGACAATTTTTAATGAAGCTACCTAGGTGATTAGAGGTGAAATGAAGGAGTGGATCAAGCTTGAAGAAAAATGGCCATGGAAGTTTTGGGAGCTTTTCATTCACGGCAATGGAGGTTTCTAATGTTGAAGATGATATTTTAGTGGAGCAATCTTCCCACTTAATACATTTTAAAATCCCTTAGTGGTCCACTCACATTAGTTAATTCATTTAATATGTTTAATGTGCTAATTACACACTTTCACTCCACTTTTGGTTATTTGCATTAGATACTACTAAACTAATTTTGCATTTTATTTTCTAAGTGTAATATTATTTATTTTTTTATGGACATTTAGGTCAAAAGACAATTCAGGATGTCAAATGACCATAATGCCCCTGTTCGGGTTGCATTCCCGATTTTTCGGTAACACCGGGTTTTGTCCGTTTTTCGATTTCTCACTTTTCTTTGTACTAATTATTTAATTTTTCTTTGATATTTCTGATGATATTTATACTTCAATTGATGTCTCTTTAAGTCCTATAAATATTTTCCAGGGTTCCCTGCAGTCTAGGGCCAGTCAACGGTCCACGCCGTGACTTCCCGGTGCGGTCACCCATCGCTAGGGTTTTCGGCTCGCTTAACTTGGTTACATTTCTTTGCTATTATTTTTCCTTTGTTTTTCTTATATTTTCTTTTCTTGTATTTCATTATTTTATGTCTCCTCCCTCATATCAAAGTGTGATTCTAGGCATCCTAGCTGTCCGGACAACACTGGTCACCGGAACAGTAGAAAGCACTACTGAACATAAGGGTGTTACAAGAGATACAGCAGCTTCTAGATTTTGTTGTGGAGTGCAGTGGAGTTGTTTTAGAACTCTCCCTATTCTGTTCAACCAGTTTTCGGCTATATCAGAATCATCTTCTCTCTTGCCAAAGAAGTCCACTGCTCCAAATTTTCTCAATCTTTCTAAATGTGATTTCTGCTGTGGAGGTGGTGGTGGTGGTGGCATTACCCCAGCCATTTGTCTAAAAAACTCAGTCATTTGCTGGAACATGGCCTATGGAGGCTAAGCAGGCTCTGCTGGAGCTGGCGGAGCAGGTTCTCCCCTACCCCTAGTCTCAGCTGCTGTAAGTGGAGCATGACTCTCCACTTCTTCCTCAACTGCCCTCTGAGATGTAGGGTCCATATCCTATTTAACAAAGACAACAGATCTGCATTAATGTCACCTTGACCTTTACAAATGCAATGCATGGTATGGACTCGATCTAGGATCAGAAACGCCTAAACCGTGCTCTGATACCACTAAATGTGACACCCTTTACCCGTCTACAGTATAGCCGAGTAAGATATGTCACATAGTGTATCGGAACACCCTATTTTATCTCAATCATTTTTATTCTTCCTTAATTTATTTTTATCAGAGTTATGAAGTATAATATATTTCATTTAAGTCATTTATTGAAATTACAATTTATTTGAGATTCCGCAAATTTTATAGAAAATTTGGCAAAGTGCCAGCTAAAAATGAATAAAACAGTTCTTTAGAACCTGTGAAAAACACTTCCAAAATTTTCTATCAATCCCAAACTCCATTTCATCAACAAAATCTCAATATTTCTCAAATAT
The DNA here is from genome assembly GCF_030052815.1 of Hevea brasiliensis. Classification (NCBI taxonomy): domain Eukaryota; kingdom Viridiplantae; phylum Streptophyta; class Magnoliopsida; order Malpighiales; family Euphorbiaceae; genus Hevea; species Hevea brasiliensis. The sequence continues at coordinate 28,973,426 of NC_079494.1, read as the reverse complement.
ACTCTCATTTCTCATTCATTCATTTCATATGATATTCATATAAAAGTCATAAATAAATATTCACTTTTTCATTCATAAACACAATTTCCATTATTTGCATCAATACCCAAAATACATTACATAAGTCTTAATTGCACATGAGAAAATAAAAGTTAATTATAAAATACCAAAATAAAACCTAGTGTCCTACCAATGCATTGATAACGGTGAGGTGACACGGACGCTATGCAGAGCTGCAAAAGATCTCACCTAGTCTATGGTCTACTGGGCTCTCGGTCGGTCTCTCTAGAACCTATGTGTGGCAAAAAGCAACGCGCTAAGCAATAATGCTTAGTGGTACCAATAATAAAATAAAAAGAAATAACAAAAAATAAATAACAAAAAATAAATATACAGTGCATGTCCTGATGTCTTATGCAGACAATTTTTCGATCATTATTGGTAATCTTATTTATTTTGTACTTGTTATATTCATAATTTCATTAAATTTATTCACTTTCTTTTTTGATTGCCCAAGTAACCTATACTGGATGACTGGACTGGATAAATGGGTAAACTGGCACTGGGTATCTAGTACCTCGGGCCGTCACACCATCGGTCACATGTGCATCTCTTGGTGTGCAACAGAACAACTAATAAGCTGTAATAATATTAGGCACAAGGCCAAGTATCAACACAATGTCAGAATGACTAAAAGCCATAAAATCACAGAATGGCATAATGCCATGTGCAGTACAGCTAACTGAACCCTATTGGCATGCCAACCTATCCAAACCAATCTTGCTAGGTGTACTAGGGCATGTTACACTTTTAAATTGTACAATTCATGAAATTTAAGTTTATGTGTTACTATTCATTTCATTAGTCAACTAAAATGTTGACTTTTGTATAGACAATAGGTACATTGGTTCTAATATTCCCAACATACCATATTTTGCATTCTAAAATTGTTGGTATTGGTTGCCAATACCATTTCTAAGCTTAGTATTAGTTATTCAAAATTTTCAGATTTCAAGCCTCATATTTACTATTCCATTGGTCATTTATAAAGTAAGAATTTGGCAAAATTGTCTTCATGAAAGTTGTTCCTTATTTTTTCTAGTTACATTTCCTTTTTTGAATCACTCCATTTGGAGTTTTGTAGCTCAAGTTATGGCCTAAACACCATAACTGGCCGGATTGGATAGAATCCAAAATTTTGGGCAAAACTGGTTCTGCCAGATTTGGTAACCTAAGTTTGGTTGTTAATTTGACTAGGTTATGGTCAGAATTTGATTTGTGTTCTTCATAAAAGTTATAGGTCTATGTCTTAGCTTTCTGTTGGTAAAATTTCAGGTCAATTGGATCTCTTTACACTGAGTTATGACCAAATGAATAAACACTGTTTATTTGGTCATTTTGCCCAGGCAGAATGCAGGTCACCCGGATTAAGGCAATTTTTAGGTTAACTTAGTTTAGTTTTCTGGGCAAAGTTTCTATACCAAAGTTGTGACATTATGTGTCTAGTTTTATGTCCAATTGGCCTTGCACCAATTGAGCCTCTACAATTCCATTTATAACTGCCCAAACCTACTGGACTCATGCTTAGTCCTGCAGTCAGCTAAGGCAGCTCACCCATACACAAATGCCAAGCCTCAACGCACTTCATTTCCTCATTATACACATTCAAATGGTCACTAATTGACCACTACAAGGTTAATGAACCATTACATGAGCAAACCCTAATATTGTTCAAATGTCCAAGTTTTCAAGTTCCATTTATGATTACACTTGCCTAACACTTGCACTTAAACGTTCAATCACTTATCTCATGTCAAGGGCAGCTCATAAACCCTTTGCTTCAAGAAAATTCATCAAATCTAACCATCCCTAAGCTACCAAAATTGTAGGGATGAATATACATAAATTTTATTTTATTTTTCTGACAATTTCCACTTATCTCATGGCATTAAACATGAATTAAACAAGAAAGGGAGGAGATTGGTCACTAACCTCAATTGATCTCTCTTCCAAGTTCCCAAATCTCCCTTTTTCCTTCTTCTTTTTGCTAGCTAGATGTTGTTTGAGGTGTGAGGAAGAGGTTTTGTGAAGCAAGATTAAAATCTTATGGTGGTTTATCAAGGAATTTTAGTTAGAAACGTTGATAAACAATGGTGAGAGAAGAGAGAGGAAGGGAGCCGGCTGAAAATGAAGAAGATGTAGTAGATTTTGTGTTTGTTTTTACTTCATTTTAGTTATATTTATCTCATTTTAATTGGTTTGTCAATTTCTAATTGGTAGGAAGCTTTTTAATGATGTCATCCTATGTCATAAATCCAATTTAATTCCATTTTCTTTTTACTTTGTTTTCTTATTTTCATTTCTCATTTTTAATTGCACTTCTAGTAATCACATTTTATGTCATAATAATTATTTACTTAGCTAGACAAGTCAGCCAAAAATCACCTCTGAAGGCGAAATGATCAAAATGCTCTCTGTTTGGCTTAACAGACTAAAATTGTCTATACCGATTGAAAAAATTTTCTAAGCATTTTCTTGGCATTCTAATACCATAAGATCCTCAATGACCCTTCTCTGGAGTCCCAAAAATTATTTTATGAATTTTCCCTCGGGTCTAGGGCTCCTAATTGCAAAAACTGCAACTTTCCACTAAGTTACCCATCGCTAGGGCATCGACTCATTTAACTTGGTTGTATTTTATTTCTAAAATTTTTTCTAAATTTTTCTTATTAATATTTGAGTTAATTATGGTTCATCACATTAGTTTAAATATTTTTCCAGACGTTCTAACTTTTCGGACTCACACTGGTCACCGGAACAGTAAAATGTATGGAGTTGCTATAGGGAGGGTGTTACAACTCTTCCCCTCTAATTTAAATTTCGTCCTCAAAATTTACCTGATACAAACAGTTGAGGAAATTGTTGCCTCATCATCTCTTCACTTTCCCAAGTTGCCTCTTCGGTGTTGTGGTGCCTCCAAAGCACTTTCACCAGTGGAATCTGCTTATTCCTCAACTCTTTCACTTCCCGAGCCAGGATCCGTATGGGTTCTTCTTCATATGTCAAATCCGGTTGTACTTCAATTTCTTCCATGGAGATGACATGTGAAGGATCTGAGCGGTATCTTCTTAGCATAGATATGTGGAACACAATGTGGATCTTGTCCAGCTCTGATGGTAAAGCTAGTCTATAGGCTACTAGACCCACACGTTCAATGACTTCATATGGGCCAATGAACCTAGGGCTTAACTTACCTTTTCTTCCAAACCTTCATACCTTTTTCCATGATGACACCTTGAGGAACACGTTGCCGCTCACTGCATTTTCTATTTCTTTTCTCTTTAGGTCAGCATAGGATTTCTGTCTGTCTGAGGCAACCTTCAAATTGGCTTTGATTAGTTTTACCTTCTCCTCAGTCTGTTTCACCAGGTCTGGCCCTACCAGTTTATCTTTGCCCAATTCAATCCAACACACTAGAGTTCTACATTTCCTCCCATACAGTGCTTCATACGAGGCCATTTGGATGCTAGCTTGGTAGCTATTATTGTATGCAAATTCTGCCAGTGGGAGGTATCTATCCCAACTTCCCTCAAATTCAATGACACAACTCCTCAGCATATCCTCAAGGACCTAACATATATTTCATGTTATTATTATCATTTCAGTTCAATATTTGTATTAGTTCAATTGGTTTCAATTGTTTATCTGATTACTCTTTCTGATTGCCCATCCGTCTGAGGATGGAAAGCTATGCTAAAGTGGAGTTGTGTACCCAAGGATTCATGCAATTTCTTTCAAAATCTCGATGTAAACCTTGGATCTCGATCAGATATAATGGAAAGTGAAATTCCATGCAGTCTAACTATCTCACTGATATACAATTCTGCTAACTTCTCCAATGAGTAGTCAATCCTTACTAGCAAAAATTGTGCTGACTTTGTCAATCTATCTACTATTACCCATACTGCATCATGCTTCTTCTGGGTGAGAGGTAGACCACTTATAAAATCCATGGTGACCCGATCCCATTTCCATTCAGGTATGCGTATAGGCTGTAGCAAACCCGATGGAACTTGATGTTCTGCCTTAACTTGCTGACATATTAAGCATTTAGTCACATAGTCAGCTATGTCTTTCTTCATACCAGGCCACCAATACTAAAGCTTTAGATCATGATATATTTTTGTACTTCCTGGGTGCATAGCATAAACACTGGTGTGTGCCTCTTTCAGAATACTGGCTTTCAATTCCCCATCATCTGGTACACATACTCTTCCTTTGTAGTATAGACACCTATCTGCTTTCACCTCATTGTCAGTTGCTTTCCCTTCTAAGATTTTGCTCATAATAATCATTAACTTTTCATTTGCTTTCTGCCCATCTAAAATCTGCTGTAGCAGGTTTGGCCTCACTTACAACTTAGCCAAAATAGCTCCATCTCGAGCCAAGGATAGACAGGTATTCAATGATCCCAAAGCTGTGATGGATTTTCTGCTCAAAGCATTAGCAACTACATTTGCCTTCCCATGATGGTAGTCAATCACACAATCATAGTCCTTCAGGAACTCAATCCATCGCCTCTGTCTAAGGTTAACCTCCTTCTGGGTTGGCAAGTATTTTAGGCTTTTGTGGTCTGTGTAAATGTAACACTTTTCACCATACAAGTAATGCCTCCATATCCTCAATGCAAAGATAATTGCTGCAAGTTCTAGATCATGGGTAGGGTAATTCTATTCATATGGCCTTAGCTGCTTGGAAGCATAAATGACCAACTTCCCCTCTTGCAGCAATACACACCCTAACCCATTATGAGAGGCATCACTATAGACCACAAAGTCCTTTCCTGACACTGGCTATGTTAACACTGGTGCCTCTATCAACATAACCTTCAACTTCTCAAAATTGGCCTGACACTTGTCATTCCAGTCAAATCTGACATTCTTATGTAACAACTTGGTCATTGGAGCAGCTATTAAAGAAAATCCCTTCACAAATCTTTTGTAATACCCAATTAGCCCCAGGAAACTTCTGACCTTAGTTGTATTCCTGGGAGGCTTCCATTCCATCACTGCTTCTATTTTCTTGGGATCCACTCTAATCCCATCAGCTGACACTATGTGTCCAAGGAATGCAATCTCATTCAACCAAAAGTCACACTTGGACAACTTAGCATACAGCTTCTTTTCTCTCAGGGTTTGTAGAACAATCCTCAAATGCTCATCATGTTCTTCACTGGTCTTGGAATACATCAAAATATTATCAATAAAGACCACTAGGAACCGATCTAGGTATGGATGGAAGATACGGTTCATAAGGTCCATGAATGTTGCTGGTGTATTTATTAGGCCAAAGGGCATCACCAGAAACTCATAATGCCCATACCGGGTCTGGTAAGTTTCACCTGTGTTCTTCTGGTAAGTTTCACCTGTGTTCTTCAAGTCAAAAGGCATGGCTAGCCACTCAAATGTCCCAATGGAACCTATACATCTGAAGGCAGTATTTGACACATCTTCTAGAGTAGTAAATATCTTATTGTAGCCTGAGAAGCCATTAATAAAGGATAATAGTTCATTCTTAATCGCAACATCAATGAGCATATCTACGATTGAAATCATATATATGTCTATTGAAGTTGTAACATTTAGGTCCCTGAAATCAACACAAACCCTCAACTTTCCATTTTTCTTAACTCCAGGTACAATGTTAGATAGCCATCGACTATATGCAGTTGGTCTAATGAAACTTGATTTTAAAAAGCTTCTCTATTTCTTCTTTTACCTTTAGGATTACCTCCCTTAACATTCTCCTTGGTGCCCAATGATGAGGTCTATACTCAGGTTTGATATGTAACCTATGCTACACTAAGCTTCTCTGAAGATCTGGCATCTTTTGGTAATCCCAAGTAAAGCAATCTTTATATTCATGAAGTAATGAAATTATTTCTTATTTTAAGTCTTTCCTTAATAGAGAACTAATATGAGTAACTTAGGGTGCCTTGGGTGAGCCAAGGTTTACTTCCTCTTGTGGATCTTGTACACCAGTTAATCTATCATCAAGCTTTGCAGGTGTTGGGTCTGGGTATTGAAGTTTCAATTCTCTTAACCCCTCCTCCTTTGGTTTTTCTTCATATATGACTTTAGCTCCTTCAACTCTAGGGTCCCAAGTCACCTATTTTTGCTACTCATCATGGAGTTCCTCTTTTAAGGGCGACTTCATTGGTCATTGGTAAAGCACGATTTTAGGTGACTTTTCAACTCTCTTTGTCTATTTTTTTGGCTTCCCATTTTGCTTTTCTTCTCAAGGTAAGGTAGGGTTGGAAGCTATTGTGGCCTTAGCATACACCACTTGACTTTTTCTAGGGGAGTAGTGAGCTAGTGCGCCCTGAGCGTTCTTTGTGAGGAACTAAACAAGGCTCATGTTTGCATCATAATACCGAGCCTTAATTACTTCCGAATTAGCCATAAAAGGCTTAGCATCTGCCCATACCAGTTTTACATCATTCATTTTCCAAAATAGTAAAAACTAGTGAAGAGATGAAGGAATGTACCAATTTAGATGTATTTAATCCCTCCCCAAGAGACCTTGATAAGTTGCAGTAGAGTGTACAATAAAGAAGATAATAATAAAAGACTTACTTCCTATGGTTATCTATACTGATAAAACAATAAGTGTTTTAGATATAGCTCTAGTGAAAGTTGATATTGAGACATTAGTTATGATCAAGTCCTCCTCTATCTTTCCTAAGGCTAATAACTTCTTGAGTGGCATTATATTTATTGTCGACCCATTGTCAATCAACACCCTGGAGGTAGGATGGCCATTAAGATGAGCCATGATATACAAAGGGCACAGGTGCCTGGTCATCCTTTCAGATGGTTTGTCAATTATGACCTTCTTTGGCTCCCTTAGTTTGGTACACTACATTATGACTCCACTATAAACTTCAACTTCTAAGGGATCAGTTGGTTCCTCATTAGGATTATCTGGCTCTTCAGGTACCTTAACCATGATAGGTAATAGTAAACAAGTAACACTACAATCAATACGTAGTTTCTTACCTCTCCTTCCTTGATCTGGTGCCTCATCTGATCTTCTTACTAATTTTGAATCCTCAGTTGCCTTTCTATTAAATTTGCTTTTCTGCAAAGGCTGTTCTTTTTCAACTTTTTCTTATCTTTTTTTTGCAACCTTCTACATCTAAAGCCTTCTCTTTTATGTATAGGTTAGTGGCTGTAGGAATTTAGGGTGGCATACCACTTGACATTTTTTCTTGGTTGTATTGGCGGTGGTGCCATTAACCTAGGCTGACTCTTCTGAAATTTTATTGTAAGTTCTATAGGTGGAGTAGGTGTGACATTTTTTACCTTTTGAGAAAAATAGTCTGGCTGGTAATCAACTCTCATTTTAACTCCATTACTGGCACCCTGGCATCTACTGGAAACCCGATACATGTCACCTGGCCATTTCCTGGATGGTAATTCAAATTGAAGACGTCTCATGGCTGAGTCCTTAGCAGTCGTTGGAAGAGTTCCATAAGTTGAATACATGTGAGGGGGACCTTTGGATTTCTTGATTAACTCAGTTTGAAGCTGTAATCTCCTTAATTCATTTATGACACTTCTAAGGTCCATAGTGGCTGTTTTGACCAACGCCATAGGAGGAAATGGGTTTTCATCAATTAGCATCACTTCTTTCTTCTCAAGGAACTTTAAGACACACTTATTAATGGGATCCTGGATTAATGAACTTCTCCTTTAACAAAAAGTCAAATATTTCCTCCATTTTATTGGTGCTGAAGGCATATTGAAGAGGTATGTTTGAATCGATAGGGTGTTCCTTTGCAGACTTATATTGCTTAGGACACTTAAAGTAGGACACACACATGTACTAATGCTTACCAAGTTAGCCACAACAAGTTCATGATTATTTACCTTTTAGTAGTAGGTTCCCATAGTTGTTCTCTTCCGGTATGACTCCTTCATAAATAGCTCCTCATACTCAATTACGTTGGCAGTAAGTTCATAGAAGTCCCTAAACTCCATCCCCTGTAACTTCTTCCTCAGCTTAATGTTCGGTCCCTATTGGGCCACCTTCAAATACTCGGTCTTTGGTAAGAACACCTTGCATCTATTCCTCATCTTCTTGAATCGAACAATAAAAGCATCAGCTGATTCTCCACTTCTTTGAACCATCCTTAATAGCTCAGCAATGCATACTTCTAGCTCAGCTCTGAAAAACTATATGGAATAGCCTCTCCATCTCCTACTAAGAATACACAGAATTTCTCGAAAGGGTAGAGTACTAAGTGAAAGCAGCACTGGTGAGGGAGTTTCGAAATACCCTCAACTTGTAACTAGCAAAGTTCTCATAATTTGCCAATTCACCACACTGGTTTGCAAACCTTGCTATATGTTCGAAAGTCATCTATCCATTCTCTCTTAAAAGACACTAAAATCAGGAATGCGGTGCCTTCTTGGATATCAGTTCTCCCTATCAATAATATCTGGATATGGTTTATGGAATTCTTGTCAGCCAATTTGTCTAAGGCCAGGCCCATATAGCTCCTATACAGCATCTCTAACAACATCTATGGTCATGTGATGCCCCTTACGCGTCTATTATATAGCCGAGCAAGAAGTGCCACATTTGGTGCCAGAGCACCCTATCTTGTCTTATTATATCTATTGTAAACTTTTAATATCATTTAAAAGCATGTAATCCATGTGTAAATTTTTTTTTTTTGTAACTTATTTCTGTGGAGACCCGGACAAAGCCTCCTCTGTTTTATTAGCATCTGGCGGGTTCCACTAATCACCTGTTAACATGTTCATATTCATTTCATATAATTCCATATCATATTCTTTATTATCATATCATTCACAATATTTATGAGATCTCCAAAAGGTATCATCTATTGCATTCATATAGAAATTCATAGATAATAAATTACAAGTTCACATTACAATCTCAAAGTTTAATTACAATCCAAAATGGAATACATCATGTGTTTATGTACAATGGATGAAAGAACAAAATCTAGACATACATGGGCCCTACTAACAAAATACAAAAGACTGAGGCGACTCTGGACGGTGGCAGATCTGGTCAGAGCCCTGTCAGGGCACTACTGAAGGAACGGAAGCGTGAAAAACACAAGATTATACCATTGAATTCAAAAATTTTCACCTAGGGTCACAAGCACCATGCAAGATTTATTTTTATCTATTTGATTTCAATGATAAACAACATATTAAAACTCTTTTAATATGTTTTTGGATCTGTATTTGCCATTTAAGATTTTAAAATTAATCAGATTAATTTTAGAACCCTAGATTAAATCAAGAACGATTACACTAACCTCTTGATGTGCTGCAGCGTGTTCTGCGCTTTGAGATTCGCTTCGTGACACCAAATGTTGTCCCTCTAGCTTGTCCACACCAAGAACACCTATGGCAGCCCTTGAACAGCTTCTAAAGCCTTTTCTATTAATTAGAAATTCAAGTTCTGCCTTTTAAGAGATTAGAGATGCAAACAGGACACTAGAAACAATTTCTAGTGTTCTTAATTCAAGAGATTGATGGCTAATCTCTTTGAATTGATGAGAGATGAAGAGAAATAGCTGGAGAGGCTCAAAGTGGCGTGACAATTGAGAGGAGAGGCTGCTGGTTATGTTTTCCATTCATAACCACACTTAAATAGCTAGGTTAACACATTAAACCCTAGCCACATGTCATCTTTTGATTAGCTCTAGGTTTAAGTGACCCAATCACATTGTGCCAAGTGTCAAACCTATATTTAATCTTGATTTTAATCATCTTACATGATTAAAAAATATTTGGCAAGCTTATGTGTTAAGCCATGTGTCACCATCTCATGGTGCCACGTGTCACACTGTGAAATGACCAAAATGCCCCTGTGTCATAATTTTGAGTTCTTAACCCAAAATAATTATTTTCTTCTTCTAATTAATTTATATCAAATATAAATTAATTAATTAATCTCTATTAATTAATTTCTCATCAATTAAATTCATATTTAAACACTTTAAATATAAATTTAATTTATACTACACATCTAATAATCTAGATTTGGTTTCAAGTCATGCTAGGGACTTTGCAATTTAATTGCAAACCAAATCTATTTAATTAATCAATTAAACTCTTTAATTAATTAATTAAATCATATTTAAATAGGTGATAACTTGTGTATGTGTGTGACTTACTAGGCTCATCACTAATTGGCAATGAGACATGATATCAACTCTTAATATCATCAGAACTCTTTCTTACCATAAATGATTTCTCTAAATCATTTTATGAACCTCATAGACCATGGTTAACACCTAGCATAGCATGCCATGGCCACCCAATTAGTAATAAGATTTACCTTAAATGAACCTATAATCATATGTTACCATGCACTAGAATCTCTCTGTTACAAAATCCCAACTCAAACTGGAGTCATGGTTTATGTCAAACTCCATTTGCTATGAATATTATGTTCTCTTTTAATTCCAGTTCTTGATTAAAAGATTTTTCTCATCGAAACTCTTTTCAATAAATCTATCTGTCTGCCAGAACTTGAAACATAAAGAACAATTAAATGAACATAGGATTTTAACTCTATTTACTTAGAGGAACAGATTCCATCTTGATCAACACCTACCTCCATATATAACTAGCGAGCCAACACATGCCCATATACCCATACATAGTACAAGTATGAAAGCGAGATCAAACTCAAACTACCTATATACAAGATAACTGCTATCTCAGTCTAAAGATTATATGCACTGATATGATTTATGACAAAACATTGACAAGAGTAAACTCCATGTGCTTGTCATAAGTGTCACTGGTTCGACCTACTTATCATTTATAAGTGCCTATCATGTTTGTTATATGGCATGAGACTCACCATTCCATCTTATTTATATCTCATATAAATAACTTGGGAACAAACATGAATACAATCTTTCCGGATAAGTCATGTCCTTATTATGAAGTATCCTCGATTGTGAACCTATTTATGATACTTTGTGCTAGAAATATTGTCACTCATATTCTTAACAACTTAAGAATAATATTTCTAACAAAATATCAATGGACCTTTTCTATTACACATAAATATATTATGTAAACGGAAAAGTGGAAATGCCTTTTATTATTAAAAATATGTACAAGATACATACTAAATGATATGCTCTAGGGCATACTACTAACAATCTCCCACTAGCACTAGAGCCATTCATTACAATATCTTAGACCTATCTTCTCAAGATGTCGGTCTAACTGAGTCCGTGACATAGGCTTAGTGAATGGATCACCGGATTTTCACCGATGCTATTTTCTGCATGGCTACATCGCCGCCCAACTATTTCTCGATAATGTGGTAGCGCCTTTCTATGTGTTTGGATTTCTGGTGAGACCTTGGTTCCTTAGCTCAGTATGATCGCTCCATTGTTGTCACAAAGGTAATGGAACCGACTCAATGGAAGGAACTACGTAAGTTCTCATCACGAACTTCTTTATCCAAACAGACTTCCTTTGCAAGATCTCGATGCAAGAATATACTCACCTCGATGAGTGGAATCTGCAATGCGTGCTCGCTTGGAACTCTTCCAACCGATCGCACCTCCATTACAAATGAACACATATCCAGAGGTAGACTTTCTATCATCGATATCCGATTGGAAATCGAATCGATAACCATCCAATTGCAAGTCTCCACCTCCATAAATCAAGAATAAATCCTTAGTTCTTCTCAAGTACTTAAGGATATTCTTGTGACTATCGATGTTCCAAACTGGATTGGATTGATACCGCTAGTCAAACTAATAAAGATATGCGATATCCGCCTAGTACACAACATTGCATACATTAAACTTCCAATAGCCAAGCATATAGAATCCTGCCATCTTATCTCTTTCTTCAGGTGTCTTTGGAGACATCTCTTTAGAAAGGTGGATACCATGTCTCACTGGTAACAATCCTCTCTTGGAATCAAGCATGTTAAACCTCTTTAACACCTTTTCCAAGTATAGACTTTGGAATAAACCAATTATTCTTTTCGCTCTATCTCTATAGATGCGAATCCCAAGAATATAGGTTGCCTCCCTAAGTCTTTCATGGAGAATGTATTTGACAACCATACCTTTATAGTCGTCAACATACCCGTATCATTACCCATCAACGAGATGTCATCCACATATAAGACAAGGAAAGTGATAGCACTGTCACTAACCTTCTTATATACACATGGCTCATCCTCATTTTTTATAAAACCAAAGGATTTAATGGCTTCATCAAAACAGATGTTCCAACTCCTCGAAGCTTGTTTCAACCCATAAATGGATCGCTTTAGCTTGCATACCTTAGAACCATTTTGGGATTCAAATCCCTTAGGTTGTTCCATGAAAATGTTTTCTTCAATGTATCCATTGAGAAAAGCTGTTTTGACATCCATCTGCCAAATCTCATAATCATAGTATGCAGCTATTGCTAATAAAATCCTAATTGATTTAAGCATTGCAACAAAAAGAAAGTCTCCTCATAGTCTATTCCTTGCCTTTGGCGAAACCCTTTCGCTACTAGCCTTGCCTTATAGGTCTCTACCTTTCCATCAGAACCAATTTTCTTCTTGAAAACCCATTTGTTCCCTATAGGTACAATACCTTTAGGTGGGTCAACAAGATCCCAAACTTGATTCTTATACATGGAATCAATCTCGGATTTCATAGCATCAATCCATTTTGAAGAGTCTATATCTGATATAGCTTCTTCATAGGTAAGTGGATCATCTCCATGATCTACTTCTTTATGAGTAGACAACTCTTGTTCTACTTCATGAAGAAAACCATATCTCACTGGTGGGTGAGATACCCTGGTTGTTCTACGAGGAACAGTTGTAGATGTTTCATCAATGGGTATAGGTTGACTAGATGGATCTATATCCATCTGATCTGTTGGTTGGTCAGAATTCTCCAATTCTAACTCTATTTGCCTTCCTTTGCCTTCCTTTGCCTCCTTCTTGAACAAACTGTTGTTCAAGAAATGTGGCATCTCTACTTATTATAACCTTTTGTGAAGTAGGCAAATAAAAATAATATCCAAAACTATCTTTTGGATATCCAACAAATCGACCTTTTTCTGATCTGATCTCCAATTTATCAGTGTTCAGTTTTTTGATATAAGCTGGACAACCCCAAATCTTAACATGCTTAAGACTTGGTTTTCTTCCATGCCATATCTCATAAGGTGTGGAAGAAACTGATTTTGATGTAATCCTATTCAGAATATACAAAGCTGATTCTAATGCAAATCCCCAAAAGGAGATTGGCATATCAGTATAGCTCATCATACTACGTACCATATCCAATAGGGTACGATTTCTCCTTTCAGATACACCATTCACCGTGGCGCACTGGAGGAGTCAGCTGAGAAACAATGCCATGCTCTCTCAAGTATTCATCAAATTCAGTACTCAAATATTCACCTCCACGATCTGATCGAAGAGCTTTAATACTCTTTCCTGTTTGATTTTCTACTTCAGATTTAAATTCTTTGAACTTTTTAAAGGATTCATGTTTGTATTTCATCAAATACAAATACCCAAACCTTGATTTATCATCAGTAAAGGTAATAAAATAATGAAAGCCCCCTCTAGCCATTTCTTTAAATGGACCACATACATCACTATGTATTAGTTCCAAAATATTTTCAGCTCTTAGCCCTTGTCCAACAAAGGGTGATCTAGTCATTTTGCCTTGAAGGCAAGATTCACAAGTTGGAGTAGGCTCAGAGCCCAATGAGGATAGAATCCCCATTTTCTCCAATTTTGCAATCCTATCTTCTGCAACATGACATAACCTTAAGTGCCAAATATATTTTGAACTTGAGTTGGTTTTCACCATGGCATTGCATTCATTTAGATTGCTATACTCTGGCCAGTGGAAACACTTTCTTACTGGTAATGGAAACACTTTCCTGTTGGTAATGGAAACACTTTCCTGTTGGCAGTGGAGACACTTTCCTTTGCCTTTATCAGCTTTAGTCTTCCTTTTCTGTTTAGCTATTTTCTTGGAAGGACCAGGAATCTGAGGTTTCTTTTTCTTATTGCCTTTCTTCTTGTTGGACTTTCCAGCAGAAGAAGATGCAACCAAAGCTACCTCTTTTCCTTTATTGCCTGGCATATTCTTTTGGGCAATAACCAGCATGTTGAGTAATTCACTAAGGTGCATTCTGTTTAGTCATATGGAAATTTGTCACAAAATTCCCAAAAGACTCGTGAAGGGATCAAGGATCAAATCCGTTTGTAGTTGGAAATCCATGTTGAAGTCAAGATGTTCCAACCGCTCAATCACCGAATCATCTTGTGGACATGATCCCCAACATTCATCCCTCGGACATCCTCATACGGAATAATCATTTAGATATCTCATACCTAGCATTCTTGCTGTGCTCACCATACAACTCTTGTAGGTGAAGGAGGATCTCACTAGCACTCTGCATGTTCTCATGTTGCTTCTGTAACTCATTACTCATGGAAGCAAGCATGTAACACTTAGCTCTCATATCATGCTCCTTCCACTTATCCAAAGTATCATGTTCCTCTTGTGTGGCCTCTGGAGGTAAGAGACCAGGAACATTTGAATATAGAACATATCCTATATGTTCAAGGTTCAGGACAAGTTTCAAATTTCTTAGCCAATCGCATGATTAGGTCCTGTCAACCTGTTGTGATCAAGTATGCTTGCAAGGATATTGCATGGTGGTGGTTGTTTTGTGCTCATTTTTATCAGAAAATTAACTGCAGAAAATAACCAGATTAATTAGTAAATGTATCATGTAATTAACCAAAATGATTATGGTCTTTTAATCAAATTGGTCCTCCCACTAACTTAGCGAATCCTACACTTCCAAAGTAGAAAACGGAAATCCTAGTTGGATGGATTTCTAGTGGGTGATTGAATTCTTATAATTCTATTGATCATCCTCAGGTACATCCATTATTGGAATTACATTAAACTATAAGTGAGCAACTCCTTGCCCATCACATCTCATGTGAGGTTCAATCCTTTACCTAGCCCCTAATGCTCAAAATCTCGTACATCCATTATTGACTTATCTTGCATTAGTTAAGTTGATCCCATTGAGCCAAGAATTATGCAAATAATTTTAATGTCCTCAGTACATCCAATATTGGCCACTAAACCATTTACATATTTACAACATCTCATGCTTAACAATTATTCTTAAGAAAATCTCTTAAATAAATTGCATCTTATGCAACTATTTAAAATTTCTTAAAATAATTGCCCCAATGGAGGGCCTATGTTATAATTACTTTAATTATAGCATTTCCAACTTAATCATTTGTTTGGAAGATTTTATGGTCATTCTAATTACTATTAAGGTCTCACTTTGCACATTATCCATTTAGCATGCATATATCATATAATTGCATACATTCCCATACATCTCATGCATTCACGGATAAGCGATAAATATGGTATGATCATGGACTTTCTAAGGGATTCAATTCGAGCCACCAAGAATTGAATCAGGGCATTCCTAGGTGCATTTCATTCATTCATTTTACAAGAGTTGCTGAAGGAGTACATAATCAACACTTGATCTTGAATTCTCCCACCGGTCCCACCAATGCTCTTGACCTCCTTGAACTTCTTGCAATCCAATATTACATAGTAATCCTTGGCATACCAAGGCGAATTTACAAGAACTTAAATAAATGAAATTACAACCCAAAAATATTACAAACTTAATAATACATGCCCAAAATAAATTAAAATAAATTAATTAATTTACAATCCCAAAGAAACATAAAAGAAATAAATCCAATCACATTGGTCTTTTATAGTCCATGATCATCCATCATGCATATCACTATTTAACAATTAAATAAAACATACATTCTTAAATTAAATTGAATATCTCATATTCAACTTAAAATTCAGATTTGAATATGATTCAAATAAATTTAAAAATTCAGATTTGAATCTCATTCAAACAAATTTAAAAATTCAGATTTGAATCACATTCAAACAACTTCAAAAATTCAGATTTGAATCACATTCAAACATTTTTTAAAAAATCAGATTTGAATCACATTCAAATATTTTTAAAAAATCAGATCTGAATTTTATTGAATCAATTTTAAAAAATCAGATTTAAATATGATTCAAACAACTTTAAAAATTCAGATTTGAATCTCATTCAAACAACTTTTAAAATTCAGATTTGAATCACATTCAAACATTTTTTAAAATTCTGATTTGAATCATAATTTAATTGTGTGATTAAAACAACTAATTAAACACTTTAATTAGTCAAAGAATAGGCCTTAGATCATACAACAATTGCAGAATTAAAAGCCAAACCTTGAATCACCCATGGATCCATTGTTGCCGCCACCAATGGTGGCTTCTCCATGTGTGACGCCACATCTCATGATCCAACCAGCAATGAATCTCTTGATCTCATGATCAAACACACAATTAAATTATATAATCAACAATCTAAATGGCAAATATAGTGGCTCTGATACCAATTGAAGGAACGGCGTGAAAAACACAAGATTATACCATTGAATTCAAAAATTTTCACCTAGGGTCACAAGCACCATGCAAGATTTATTTTTATCTATTTGATTTCAATGATAAACAACATATTAAAACTCTTTTAATATGTTTTTGGATCTGTATTTGCCATTTAAGATTTTAAAATTAATCAGATTAATTTTAGAACCCTAGATTAAATCAAGAACGATTACACTAACCTCTTGATGTGCTGCAGCGTGTCTGCGCCTTTGAGATTCGTCTTCAGGACACCAAATGTTGTCCCTCTAGCTTGTCCACACCAAGAACACCTATGGCAGCCCTTGAACAGCTTCTAAAGCCTTTTCTATTAATTAGAAATTCAAGTTCTGCCTTTTAAGAGATTAGAGATGCAAACAGGACACTAGAAACAATTTCTAGTGTTCTTAATTCAAGAGATTGATGGCTAATCTCTTTGAATTGATGAGAGATGAAGAGAAATAGCTGGAGAGGCTCAAAGTGGCGTGACAATTGAGAGGAGAGGCTGCTGGTTATGTTTTCCATTCATAACCACACTTAAATAGCTAGGTTAACACATTAAACCCTAGCCACATGTCACCTTTTGATTAGCTCTAGGTTTAAGTGACCCAATCACATTGTGCCAAGTGTCAAACCTATATTTAATCTTGATTTTAATCATCTTACATGATTAAAAAAATATTTGGCAAGCTTATGTGGTAAGCCATGTGTCACCATCTCATGGTGCCACGTGTCACACTGTGAAATGACCAAAATGCCCCTGTGTCATAATTTTGAGTTCTTAACCCAAAATAATTATTTTCTTCTTCTAATTAATTTATATCAAATATAAATTAATTAATTAATCTCTATTAATTAATTTCTCATCAATTAAATTCATATTTAAACACTTTAAATATAAATTTAATTTATACTACACATCCAATAATCTAGATTTGGTTTCAAGTCATGCTAGGGACTTTGCAATTTAATTGCAAACCAAATCTATTTAATTAATCAATTAAACTCTTTAATTAATTAATTAAATCATATTTAAATAGGTGATAACTTGTGTATGTGTGTGACTTACTAGGCTCATCACTAATTGGCAATGAGACATGATATCAACTCTTAATATCATCAGAACTCTTTCTTACCATAAATGATTTCTCTAAATCATTTTATGAACCTCATAGACCATGGTTAACACCTAGCATAGCATGCCATGGCCACCCAATTAGTAATAAGATTTACCTTAAATGAACCTATAATCATATGTTACCATGCACTAGAATCTCTCTGTTACAAAATCCCAACTCAAGCTGGAGTCATGGTTTATGTCAAACTCCATTTGCTATGAATATTATGTTCTCTTTTAATTCCAGTTCTTGATTAAAAAGATTTTTCTCATCAGAAACTCTTTTCTGAATAAATCTATTTGTCCTGGCCAGGAACTTGAAACATCAAGAACAATTAAATGAACATAGGATTTTATCTCTATTTACTTAGAGGAACAGATTCCATCTTGATCAACACCTACCTCCATATATAACTAGCAAGAGCCAACACATGCCCATATACCCATACATAGTACAAGTATGAAAAGATCAAACTCAAACTACCTATATACAAGATAACTGTGCTATCTCAGGTCTAAAGATTATATGCACTGATATGATTTATGACAAAACATTGACAAGAGTAAACTCCATGTGCTTGTCATAAGTGTCACTGGTTCGGCCTACTTATCATTTATAAGTGCCTATCATGTTTGTTATATGGCATGAGACTCACCATTCCATCTTATTTATATCTCATATAAATAACTTGGGAACAAACATGAATACAATCTTTCTGGATAAGTCATGTCCTTATTATGAAGTATCCTCGATTGTGAACCTATTTATGATACTTTGTGCTAGAAATATTGTCACTCATATTCTTAACAACTTAAGAATAATATTTCTAACAAAATATCAATGGACCTTTTCTATTACACATAAATATATTATGTAAACGGAAAAGTGGAAATGCCTTTTATTATTAAAAATATGTACAAGATACATACTAAATGATATGCTCTAGGGCATACTACTAACAACTACTAGTGTTGTTGTTGTGGCTGCTCGGACTGGTCTCTAATACCTACGTGATGGAAAACCAACGCACTAAGCATAATGCTTAGTGGTGCATAATTTATAATAACAATAACTAAACAATTGAAATAATAATTCTATATATGGTAAATTCATAATTTCTAGGTATTTTACATTTTCATTGCACTTTGGGAACAATTAAAATTATTGGGATCTTTTCTGTTTACTTATTATATTTTAAGTCTTAATTAATCATTATCAGTGCCCAAGAAACCTATAACAGACTATAAAAGCTGGATACGCGGGAGTATACGGTTAAATGTACCATATGTCTACCTCAGATACATCCTGGGCATGAGGCTCATCGTGCATGAGGCCAACTGTCAGGCTTGTAAAGCCAGAATAAAGTGTGGCACAATGGCCAATAAGTAGGCATATAGCCTATAGAACAATCATATCAGATATATATTATTAATTCATGATTTTCTCGATAGGTAGTACTGCTATTTGTAGTCCCTAATTAGTATACCAATCGATCCAAACTAAATAAATAAGTCTAGGTATACTATAGGCAATTACACATTATTACATATTTATTTGAATGTTCATATCACTTTATAGTGGGAAAATAGGTCCCACATACCTTTTTCATGTGTTTTAGTGTTTAATGGCTTGTTAGGGTTAAATTCCCTACCATAAGATAATTTATCTCATGGACCCTTCTTTGGTTCAGTTTTTGTGTCTCACATTTACCTATCTATTTGATCAGTTTGCAGCCACTTTTTGACCACACTTCCTTCATGGAAGTTATTCCCCTATGTCTTATCTTTATTTTCCTTTTTAAATCATGTCAATTTGATTTTTAGAACTCATGTTATGGTCAGATAACTATAACTGACTCATTTCCAGATTCTGGTTCCTTAACTAGGCAGCTTTTGGACTTAAAATTTACCTAATTAATGGAATATGTTGCAGTCACTTTTAGGCATGGTGATCTTCATAAATATTGTTCCCCTAGGTCTTATGATCATTGAGAAATTTTTATCACATTTTTTCAAGTTTTTTGGAATTATTTATGCCTAATTAACTGACCTGGGCTCATGTACCCTATGCCAATAGGGGCTAAGTTCAGGACAGTGACTTCAGGTCACTTGTTGAGGTTCTTAAAAACATAATTTGAGGAAGGTCTCTAAAATAAAGTTGTAGCCCTATCTCTCAGGTTTCTGGGAAGGTATGGCTCATCTCAATTGGATTTTTCTAGTGAGAGTTATGACTAAAAGACTATTCCGGGGTCAAGTGAAGTTTGGTCAGATTGCAGGTTTTTGATGCAGTGAATTATTCTAACTATTTGACCTAGTTCTCTTGATTTCTGGGTTTTGGTCAAAATACCAATTTTGTAGGTATATTTCTTGTGGACATTTTACCACTTGTTTCATTGCATTTTAGTTCTTATAGGCCAAGTTATGGCCATTTTGCCAAAACTGGTCAGGTGAGGTTTATGTCTAGCAATTTCGAGGCAACCTAATTCTGGGCAGTTTTGTGACCCAAATTGGGCTAGCAATTTGGTTTGGTTTTTGGCATTTCTGGGTTCAGTGGTCTTCATGAAAATTGTAGCCCTACATCTAAGCTTTACAATGGTATCAAATTTAGGTCATTTGGACTAGTATAGAGGGAGTTATGAGCAAATGAATATGTACTGTTCATTTGGTCATTTTCTAGGTTTTGTGCAGGGTCATCCGAATTTGGGCAGTGTTTAGGTCAAGTTTTTGAGAAAATTTAGGCATGGTGTTTACATGAAAAATGGGCTATTTTGAGTCTAATTTCACCTCCAATTGGCCTCATACCAATTGGAGTCACACATTTTTAGTTATGTTTCAACAAACACACTGGACTCCTTGAGTCCCAACTTGCAAAAAAATGACACTCCCAAAATTCAATCTCCTCCATCTTCCTTACTTCAATTTGCGTACATAACACTTCAATTTGGCAACAAATAGTCTCAACCAAGTCAATCTCAATAATTACACAACAATCCTCAAATCATGTACACAAACCCTAGTTTCAAAGTTTCATTTACATATATGTCTATGCAAATCAATTCCAACATATAATACCTTGTTAATTCACTTCCCTAACTAAATTAAAACTATCAAAATCAGCAATTTCATGCTTTATCTAGGGCTGTCGAAATTCAAGGGATTCTTTCCTCAAGATTTTCTTTTTAATGCACTAACCTTACTTGAACTTCCCAAACTTCAACTTTCTTGCTTCTTACTACTATCAATAGCTTCCTTATGGAGTGGGCTAAATTTTTAATGAAGTGAGTTATGGGTTTTGATGGGTAAATGAAGAGGAAATCAACCTTTAAAGCTTAACAACAATGGTGGTAAAATGAAGGCACCAGCCGTCCATGGGAGAGAAAGAGAGAGAGAGAAGAAGTGGAGAAGAAAAGGTTGGTGGGGGTTTGTGTGACACCCCTTACCCGTGTACAGTATACCCGAGTAAGTAATGCCACACGGTGTACCGGCACACTCTAATATTCCTCAATTAATTTATATCATACTTTTGCATATAATTTATGAAATACAATTTGTTTAAGCCATTTATCAAAAGTATTATTCATTTAAGGTTCCGAAAATTTTAAAGAAAATCCGGCGGAGTACCAGCTAAAAATGGAGAAAACCGTTCTTCGGAACCTGTTAAAAACACTTCCAATAAACAAATTCATTCATTCTCAACTTCAATATCATCACAAAACTCAATATCAAGATTTGAACAATTTTTCAGTTTCAGGTTTCAACAACCTTTTCATTTCTCATATACAAGCAATAAATACATGCTCAAATCTTGCATTCATAGTCATAACTTTCATTATTTACATAAACATCAAAATATATTACATGAGTTCAAGTAGATATGAGAAAATACAAATCTGCTACAAAATATCAAAATGACAAAATGACACCTAGTGCCCTACCGATGCAATCGCAGTAGTGAGGTGACACGGACATCGAGCGTAATCGGATGGACTCACCCACTGCGTGGTCTACCGGGCTCACGGCCGAATCTCCAGTACCTACGCGTGGCAAAAGCAACGCGCTAAGCAATAATGCTTAGTGGTGCAATAATATAATAGAAGAAATTGGCAAGAAAATAAATGTGTATGCAAAGTGTATGCTTTCTTTGTTTGATTTTGGTATATTCATTAATTCATTAACTTTGTTCACTTTTATTCATTTGGTTGCCCCAAGTAACCTACACTAGACGCATCGGATCGATAACGGGTAACCGCACTGGGTACCTAGTACCTCGGGCCACACACCATCGGTCACATATGCATCTCCGGCAGAATGTAACAGCTAACAAGCTGTAAATAATATCAGGCACAAGGTCAAGTCTCAATGCAAAGTCAGAATGGCTAAAAGCCATGAAATCACAAAATGGCATTTTTGCCATGTGCAGTACTGCTAACTGAACCCTATTGGCATGCCAAACTATCCAAACCAATCTTGTTAGGTATACTAGGGCATTTGAAACTCTTAAATTCGTCAATTTGTGAATTTCAATTTTTTTGGTGTTACTATTCATCATTGGTCAACAAAAATGTTGACTTTTAGAATAAAAATGTGTACATCAACTTTGGCACTCCCAACATACCACATTTGGTGTTTAAAACTTGTTGGCATTAAGTGTTTTTGCCATTCCAAAGTGTAACTCAACACAAACAGATTTTTCAGTTTTGGTGAGTCAACTTCACTGTTCCATTGGACACTATTACTGTTGGAATTTGAGGAAATGTAAAACATGAAAGTTGTTCCTTATTTTGTCTAGTTGAATTTCCTTTTTTGAATCACTCCATTTGGAGTTTTGTAGCTCCAGATATGGCTCAAAAACCCAGGCTGTCCGGATATGCAGTCTGCAGAATTTTACCATATCTACAGTGCATGAACAGTGACTTGAGTCACTTGGTTGAATAGGTTCTGGCCATAATTTGGGGTAGGTTCCTTCATGAAAGTTGTTTGTCTATGTCTTAACTTGTTGCTGTAAAAATTTCAGACCAATTTACCAAATCTACAGTGACTTATGGCCAAATGAACAGTTACTGTTCATTTGGTCAAATTCTGCAGAGGCAGTTTCAGGGTTCCGGATTGTGGCTGAGTTTTGACCCTTTTGCTTTGGTCTTTTGGGCATGGTTTCTTCAGAAAAAATGTGCCATTATAAGCCTAGTTTCATGTCCAATTGGCCAAACATCAATTGGACAAGCACAGCCCAAGTTATGGCAGTGCAAAGGGACTGAAATTTCAGTCCCTATGCTGCTGTCCATAGGGCAGTTTATACTTTCACTTTACCATCTCATTTTTCAGTTCTAATTAGGGTCAACCTACCTAAAACGGTCACTAATTGACCATTAAAAAGTTCCCTAACCATTTCCTAAGCTAAGTCACAATTTCACCTACACAACCCTAATGTCCAAACTCATTACTCATACACTTTGATTAACATACTTACTTAAGTCTCCATGCATATTAATACTTTAACCATGATTTCCAACCATTCTAAGCTTATCAAACAATCAACCTCAATCTCCCATAGGGCTGCCTAAATTCTTTAGTAGAGATACACATGGATTTGTTTCATTATTTCACAATTTTTCATTCATTACAAGCATAGATCATGGAACTAATGAGTTTTAAACTTCATATATGCACTAACCTTGTTTGGGCAGAATTTCCAAAGCCCTAAACTCCAATTTCTTCCTTCTTCTAGGCTGCCAAGAGACCATGCAAGGTACTAGAACAAACTTTAGTGAAGCTAGGTTATGATTTTAGGGTGAAACAAGGTAGGAATTTGAGCTTGCTTATTTGAACTTCAATGGAGGTTTCTAGGTGTGTTTCGGCTGGGTAGGGAATGAAGAGGGGCTACTGCAAATTTTGGTAAATTTAGTATTCATTTAGTCTTTTATTTAGTTAGTCAAAGGGTGGTTAAATTGTGATTGGTCCAAATAACCTTAATGACATCACCATGATGCCATAATTAAGCTTTTTTCCTCATTTTCTTTCCTTTTCTCCACTACTCATTTTCAATTTGATTTCTAGTAATGTTTATTCATATTTTATGTTATATTAATTATTTACTCAACTGGACAAGTCGGCCAAAAATCACCTCGAAGGCGAAATGACCAAAATGCCCTCCGCTTGGCTTAACGGGTCAAAATCGTCTGACTGATTGAAAAATTTTTCTAGGTATTTTCTTGGCATTCTATTGCCATGGGATCCTGATTTACCCTTCTCTGGAGTTCCAAAAATTATTTTATAATTTTTCCCTGTCTAGGGCTCCTCGTTGCAGAACCGAACTTCCCTCCGTGACCCATCGCTTGGGCACCTACTGCTTGACTGGGCTTGTATTTTATTTCTAAAATTTTTACTAAATTTTTCTTATTAATATTTGAGTTAATTAGGTTCCTGACTTTGGTTTAAATATTTTTTCCGACGTTTCTAGCTGTCCGACCGACACCGGCCACCGAACAGTAGGATGTACTGAGTGGTTATCGGAGGGTGTTACAACTCTTCCCCTCTAATTTAAATTTTGTCCTCGAAATTTACCTGATGCAAACAGTTGAGGGAACTGTTGCCTCATCGACTCTTCACTTTCCCAAGTTGCCTCCTCGGTGTTGTGGTGCCTCCAAAGCACTTTCACCAATGGAATTTGCTTGTTCCTCAATTCTTTTACTTCCCGAGCCAGGATCCGTAGAGGTTCCTCTTCATATGTCAAATCCGGCTGTATTTCAATTTCTTCTCTGGAGATGACATGCGAAGGATCTGAGCGATATCTTCTGAGCATAGACACGTGGAACACATTGTGGATCTTGTCCAGCTCTGGTGGTAAAGCTAGCCTATAGGCCACTGGACCCACACGTTCAATGACTTCATATGGGCCAATGAACCTAGGGCTTAACTTACCTTTCCTTCCAAACCTCAATACCTTCTTCCATGGTGACACCTTGAGGAACACTTTGTCGCCAACCACATATTCTATTTCTTTTCTCTTCAGGTCGGCATAAGATTTCTGTCTGTCTGAGGCAACCTTCAAGTTGGCTTTGATTATTTTCACTTTTTCCTCAGCCTGTTTCACCAGGTCTGGCCCTACCAGTTTGTCTTCTCCCAATTCAGTCCAGCACACTGGAGTTCTACATTTTCTCCCATACAGTGCTTCATACGGGGCCATTTGAATACTAGCTTGGTAGCTATTGTTGTATGCAAATTCTGCCAGTGGGAGGTATCTATCCCAGCTTCCCTCAAACTCAATGACACAACTCCTCAGCATATCCTCAAGGACCTGACAAGTATTTCACGTTATTGTTATCATTTCAATTCAATATTTGTATCAATTTCATGGGTTTCAATTGTTTACCTGGATTACTCTTTCTGATTGCCCATCCGTCTGAGGATGGAAAGCTGTGCTGAAATGGAGTTGTGTACCCAAGGATTCATGCAATTTCTTCCAAAATCTCGATGTAAACCTTGGGTCTCGATCAGATATGATGGAAAGTGGAATTCCATGCAGTCTAACTATCTCACTGATATACACCGCTAACTTCTCCAAAGGAGTAGTCACCCTAATCGCGTAAAGTGTGCTGACTTTGTCAATCTATCAACTATCACCCATGCTGCATCATGCTTCTTCCGGGTGAGAGGTAGGCCACTTACAAAATCCATGGTGACCCGATCCCATTTCCATTCAGGTATGCGTATAGGCTGTAGCAAACCCGATGGAACTTGATGTTCTGCCTTGACTTGCTGACATGTCAAGCATCTAGTCACATAGTCAGCTATGTCTTTGTTCATACCAGTGCCACCAATATCAAGCTTCGTGTCATGATACATCTTTGTACTTCCTGGGTGCATAGCATATACACTGGTGTGTGCCTCTTTCAGAATACTGGCCTTCAATTCCCCATTATCTGGTACACACAGTCTTCCTTTGAAATACAGACACCCATCTGCCTTCGCCTCATAGTCAGTTGCTTTTCCCTCTGAGATCTTGCTCATAATAGCCATTAACTTCTTATCTGCCTTTTGCCCATCTAATATCTGTCAGAGGTGTTTGGCCTCACTTGCAACTCAGCCAAAATAGCTCCATCTCGAACCAAGGATAGACGGGCATTCAATGATCTCAAAGTCGTGATGGACTTTTCTCGCTCAAAGCATCAAGAACTACATTTGCCTTCCTGTGATGGTAGTCAATTACAGTCATAATCCTTCAGAACTCAATCCATCGCCTCGCCTAAGGTTGAGCTCCTTCAGGTTGGCAAATATTTCGTGCTTTTGTGGTCGTGTAAATATAGCACTTTTCACCATACAAGTAATGCCTCCATATCTTCAAGCATAAGATAATTGCCGCAAGCTCTAGATCATGGGTAGGGTAGTTCTGCTCATGTGGCCTTAATCGCTCGGAAGCATAGGCGACCACCTTCCCCTCTTGCATCAATACACACCCTAGCCCATTATGTGAGGCATCACTATAGACCACAAAGTCCTTTCCGACACCGGGCCGTGTTAACACCGTGCCTCTGTCAATATAGCCTTCAATTTCTCAAAACTGGTCCGACACTTGTCATTCCAACAATCGACATTCTTGTGTAACAACTTGGTCATTGGAGCAATATTAGGGAAAATCCTTCACAAATCTTCAGAATACCCACTAGCCCCAAGAAGCTTCGACTCGGCTTGTATTTCGGGAGGCTTCCATTCCATCATCGCTTCTATTTTCTTGGGATCCACCTAATCCCATCACCGACACTATGTGTCCAAGGAATGCAATCTCATTCACTAAAAGTCACACTTGGACAACTTAGCATACGACTTCTTTTCCCGCAGGTTTGCGTAACAATCCTCAAATGTTCATCATGTTCTTCCTGGTCTTGGAGTACACCGAATGTCATCAATAAAAACCACTACGAACCGATCTAGGTATGGATGAAAGATACGGTTCATAAGGTCCATGAACGCCACTGGTGCATTTGTTAGGCCAAAGGGCATCACCAGAAATTCATAATGCCCATACCGGTCCTGAATGCGCCTTGGGCACATCTACATCTTTCACCCTCACCGATGATACCTCGATCCGAGATCAATCTTAGAAAATACTCGCTTCCCTTCAACCGATCAAACAGATCATCAATTCTAGGAAACGGATATTTATTATTCACAGTCACTTTATTCAACTGTCGGTAATCAATACAAAGCCTCAAAGTCCAATCTTTCTTTTTCACAAACAGAACTTGAGCTCCCCATGGTGACACATCAGGCGTATGAACCCCTTATCAAGCAACTCTTGTAATCGAAGTTTTCAACTCCCTCAATTCAAGAGGTGCCATCCTATAAGGAGCAATGGAAATGGGTGTCAGACTGCAAGTTGTCTCAATAGCAAATTCGACTTCCTTTCTCGTGGCAAACTGTGCAACTCTTCAGAAATACTTAGGAAGTCTCTCACTGTGGGTATGTCACCAAAGTTTGGCTTAGCCTGCCTAGTATCCACCACATGTGCTAGGTAGGCTTAACATCCTTTTCTCATCATTCTTCTTGCAACTGTGGCTGAGATGACATTGGACAAGAAATCTATCCTTTCCCCCACAACTGTGATCTCATTACCTTCAAGGGTTTTCAAAGAAATTCTCTTCAATTTGCAATCAACTATTGCCTGATGACGTGACAACCAGTCCATTCCCAAAATCACGTCAAACTCGTGGAAGGGCAACTCAATCAGGTCTGCCGAGAATTCATACCCTTGAATCCTTAACGCAACCCTTGTATACCTTGTTCACCACTACACCGTGGCCCAATGGATTAGTGACCGTAATGTCTTGGTCACTCTCCCTACTAGTATCCCCTTTCTACGGGTAGGTTGATGCAGATGTATGAATGAGTGGATCCCGATCCACCAATGCATGCACAGAGTATTGTAGAGGGAGAACGCACTCGATGACGCCCGGCATCTTGCTCCTTCTGAGCTCTCAAGGCATAATTTCTGGCAGGTGGTCTGTTATCTGGCCTCTCTGCTGGCTCAGATGTAGGCCTCTGAGATGGTCCCACAGCTTCGGATTTACCAGACCTTCTACCCCTTGGTGGTGCAGAGCGTGTCCATCGCTTGTGTTGGAGCAAACAGTAGTAGTTCTGCAAGGCGGTTCCTCGCTGATGTTCTCGTCGACCCACATCTCAAGCAAGCACCGATTACTCCAACATTCCCCCTTATGCCATTTCTGACAGTGTGGACATGCAGAAATGCCGGGCTGGTCCTCAACCCCATCCTCGAGAGCCGCCCACCGATGGTGTGGACCGACTCTCCTAGGGGTAAATCCGTGGCTGGGCCTCGGGACCGACTTCGACTCGTGGCTGACCCGAACTCTGTGCAGGAGGACCCTTGAACTTCTTCCCTGATGCAGGGGCTGAACTAGACTGACCTGGTCCCCTCTTCTGCTGTCTCTCTCTTCTAGTCCACTCACTAATTCTCACTTTTTCAACCTTTATGGCAGCTTCCACTAACTTGGTAAATTCTGTGATTCCCAAGGCAGTGAGCTGGATCTTGATGTTGTCATTTAGTCCCTCTTCAAATCTCTTACATCTTTCAGTTTCATTAGGGACTATCTCCCTTCCATAACGGCTTAATCGAACAAACTCCTTCTCATACTCGGCCACTGACAACTGCCTTTGCCTCAGATTAATGAATTCCCTTCTTCTCTCTTCTAGGTATATAGTACCCACATATTTCTTCTTGAACTCAGAGAGGAAGAAGTCCCAAGTTACAGCTTCTGGCTGCACTTCACTGGACACAGTGTCTCACCATCCATAGGCATCATCTTGCAGCAAAGAGATGGCAGCTTCCAGGTTTTGCTCTGGAGTACAGTGGAGCTGTTTTAGGACTCACTGCTCTGCTCAACCAATTTCTACCGCAATAGAGTCATCTTCTCTCTTGCCATAGAAATCCACTGCCCCAAATTTTCTTAGTCTCTCCAAGTGTGTTTTCTACTGTGGAGCTGGTGGTGGTGGTGGTGCTGCTGGCATTACCCCAGCAATCTATCTAAAGAAGTCGGCCATTTGTTGGAACATGGCCTGTGGAGGCTGAGCAGGCTCTGCTTGAGCTGGCGGAGCAGATTCTCGCATGCCCCCAGTCTCAGCTGCTGCAGGTGGAGCATGACTCTCCACTTTCTCCTCAACGGCTCTCTGAGAGGAAGGATCCATATCCTATTCAAAATAAGAAAGATAAACAGATCTGCGTTAGTGTCACCTCGACTCTTACAAATGCAATGCATGGAATGGACTCAATCTAGGCCCAGAAACGCCTAAACCGTGCTCTGATACCACTAAATGTGACACCCCTTACCCGTGTACAGTATACCCGAGTAAGTAATGCCACACGGTGTACCGACACACTCTAATATTCCTCAATTAATTTATATCATACTTTTGCTTATAATTTATGAAATACAATTTGTTTAAGCCATTTATCAAAAGTATTATTCATTTAAGATTCCGAAAATTTTAAAGAAAATCCATGAGTACCAAATAAAAATGGAGAAAACTGCTTCTTCTGAACTCGTTAAAAACACTTCCAATAAACAAATTCATTCATTCTCAACTTCAATATCATCACAAAACTCAATATCAAGATTTGAACAATTTTTCGCCTGTGTTTCAACAACCTTTTCATTTCTCAACATCCATTTCTCATATACAAGCAATAAATACATGCTCAAATCTTGCATTCATAGTCATAACTTTCATTATTTACATAAACATCAAAATATATTACATGAGTTCAAGTAGATATGAGAAAATACAAATCTGCTACAAAATATCAAAATGACACAATTACACCTAGAGCCCTACCGCAGCACTGCCGGTAGTGAGGTGACACCGACACTGAGCATAACTGACAGATGCACTCACACAGACTGTGGTCTACTGGGCTCACGGACGGAATCTCCAGTACCTACGCGTGGCAAAAGCAACGCGCTAAGCAATAATGCTTAGTGGTGCAATAATATAATAGAAGAAATTGGCAAGAAAATAAATGTGTATGCAAAGTGTATGCTTTCTTTGTTTGATTTTGGTATATTCATTAATTCATTAACTTTGTTCACTTTTATTCATTTGGTTGCCCCAAGTAACCTACACTAGACGCATCGGATCGATAACGGTAACCGCACCGGGTACCTAGTACTCGGCCGTCACACCATCGGTCACATATGCATCTCCCAGTGCAGTAATGCGGCTAACAAGTCAGAATAATATCGTGCACAAGGCCAAGTCTCAATGCAAAGTCGAATGGCTAAAAGCCATGAAATCACAGAATGGCATTTTTGCCATGTGCGATCGCTAATCGAACCCTATTGGCATGCCAAACTATCCAAACCAATCTTGTTAGGTATACTAGGGCATTTGAAACATTTAAATTCTACAATTTGTGAATTTCAATTTTTTTTGGTGTTACTATTCATCATTGGTCAACAAAAATGTTGACTTTTAGAATAAAAATGTGTACATCAACTTTGGCACTCCCAACATACCACATTTGGTGTTTAAAACTTGTTGGCATTAAGTGTTTTTGCCATTCCAAAGTGTAACTCAACACAAACAGATTTTTCAGTTTTGGTGAGTCAACTTCACTGTTCCATTGGACACTGTTACTGTTGAAATTTGAGGAAATGTAAAACATGAAAGTTGTTCCTTATTTTGTCTAGTTGAATTTCCTTTTTTGAATCACTCCATTTGGAGTTTTGTAGCTCCATATATGGCTCAAAAACCCAGGCTGTCCGGATATGCAGTCTGCAGAATTTTACCATATCTACAGTGCATGAACAGTGACTTGAGTCACTTGGTTGAATGGGTTCTGGCCATAATTTGGGGTAGGTTCCTTCATGAAAGTTGTTTGTCTATGTCTTAACTTGTTGCTGTAAAAATTTCAGACCAATTGACCAAATCTACAGTGACTTATGGCCAAATGAACAGTTACTGTTCATTTGGTCAAATTCTGCAGAGGCAGTTTCAGGGTTCCGGATTGTGGCTGAGTTTTGACCCTTTTGCTTTGGTCTTTTGGGCATGGTTTCTTCAGCAAAAATGTGCCATTATAAGCCTAGTTTCATGTCCAATTGGCCAAACATCAATTGGACAAGCACAGCCCAAGTTATGGCAGTGCAAAGGGACTGAAATTTCAGTCCCTATGCTGCTGTCCATAGGGCAGTTTATACTTTCACTTTACCATCTCATTTTTCAGTTCTAATTAGGGTCAACCTACCTAAAATGGTCACTAATTGACCATTAAAAAGTTCCCTAACCATTTCCTAAGCTAAGTCACAATTTCACCTACACAACCCTAATGTCCAAACTCATTACTCATACACTTTGATTAACATACTTACTTAAGTCTCCATGCATATTAATACTTTAACCATGATTTCCAACCATTCTAAGCTTATCAAACAATCAACCTCAATCTCCCATAGGGCTGCCTAAATTCTTTAGTAGAGATACACATGGATTTGTTTCATTATTTCACAATTTTTCATTCATTACAAGCATAGATCATGGAACTAATGAGTTTTAAACTTCATATATGCACTAACCTTGTTTGGGCAGAATTTCCAAAGCCCTAAACTCCAATTTCTTCCTTCTTCTAGGCTGCCAAGAGACCATGCAAGGTACTAGAACAAACTTTAGTGAAGCTAGGTTATGATTTTAGGGTGAAACAAGGTAGGAATTTGAGCTTGCTTATTTGAACTTCAATGGAGGTTTCTAGGTGTGTTTCAGCTGGGTAGGGAATGAAGAGGGGCTGCTGCAAATTTTGGTAAATTTAGTATTCATTTAGTCTTTTATTTAGTTAGTCAAAGGGTGGTTAAATTGTGATTGGTCCAAATAACCTTAATGACATCACCATGATGCCATAATTAAGCTTTTTTCCTCATTTTCTTTCCTTTTCTCCACTACTCATTTTCAATTTGATTTCTAGTAATGTTTATTCATATTTTATGTTATATTAATTATTTACTCAACTGGACAAGTCGGCCAAAAATCACCTCGGAAGGCGAAATGACCAAAATGCCCTCCGTTTGGCTTAACGGGTCAAAATCGTCTGTACCGATTGAAAAATTTTTCTAGGTATTTTCTTGGCATTCTAATGCCATGGGAACCTCAATTACCCTTCTCTGGAGTCCCAAAAATTATTTTATAATTTTTCCCCCGGGTCTAGGGCTCCTCGTTGCGAGAACCGCAACTTCCTCGGTGACCCATCGCTTGGGCACCATTGCTTGACTCGCTTGTATTTTATTTCTAAAATTTTTACTAAATTTTTCTTATTAATATTTTAGTTAATTAGGGTTCCTGACTTTAGTTTAAATATTTTTCCGGACATTCTAGCTGTCCGGACCGACACCGGTCACCGGAACAGTAGGATGTACGGAGTGGTTATCGGGAGGGTGTTACAGTTTGTCTATAGTGGCATTTATATATTCTAATTTTTGTACTTTAAATTTTTAAATTTTTCCTAAGCCTTTTTCTTTTCTTTGCTTCTTTTCTTCTTATTTTCTTTTCTAATTCAATTCATAAGTTTTAATTCATATTAATTATTTTAATTCTCTTAAATTTTAAATTTGACATTTAGGTCAAAATTCACCTCTTGGGTGAAATGACCAAAATGCCCTTCATGGTGCATATCGGGTTATTTTTATTATTTTTGTATCAATTATTAAATTCTCTTAAATTTTATTTTGTTTTCTCTAAATTTTTTCTATATTTCCTTAACATTTATTCCATCAATTTATGCCTCATCACTATAGTTTAAGTGTAGTTCCAGACATTCTGACTGTCCGAATAGACATTAATCGTCGGAACAGTAAAATGTACAGACTACCTATGGTGAGGGTGTTACAATTCTTCCCTTCTAAATAGAATTTTGTCCTCGAAATTTACCTGATGTGAAAAGTTGAGGGAACTGCCGCCTCATCGTCTCCTCGCTCTCCCACGTCGCTTCTTCTGTGTTGTGGTGTCTCCATAAGACTTTCACTAATGAGATCCTCTTGTTTCTTAGTTCTTTCACTTTCCATGCCAAGATTCTGACTGGTTTTTCTTCATATGTCAAATCAGGTTGCACAATTATCTCCGCTACTGAAATGACATGTGAAGGATCTGATATGTATCTCCTGAGCATCGACACATGGAACACATTGTGAATCTTGTCCAGCTCAGGTGGTAAAGCTAGCCTGTAGGCTACTAAACCCACACGCTCAATGACATCATATGGACCAATAAACCTAGGGCTTAACTTACCCTTCTTACCGAATCTAAGCACTTTCTTCCAAGGTGATACGTTGAGAAACACCTTATCGCCAACCTCATACTCTATATCCTTTCTCCTCAGGTTGGCATATGACTTCTGTCTGTCTGAGGCGACTTTAAAATTGTCTCTGATGAGTTTCACTTTTTCCTCAGTCTGTCTCACCAAGTCTAGACCCACTACTTTTTCTTCACCCATTTCTGTCCAACATAAGGGAGTCCTGCATCTCCTCCCATACAATGCTTCATATGGAGCCATTTTTATGCTAGCTTGGTAGCTGTTGTTGTAAGCAAACTCTACCAAAGGAAGATACTTCCCTAACTTCCTCCAAAATCAATGATGCAGCTTCTTAACATATCCTCCAATACCTATCATGTCATTCATGTCATTAGTGTCAGGTCATTGTTATCATTACTTTAACAATTACAGCAATTCATTAAGTTTTAAGGGTTACCTAAATCACCCTTTCTGATTGTCCATCCGTCTGTGGATGAAAAGCCATACTAAAGTTTAGTTGAGTGCCTAAAAACTCCTGTAGCCTCTTCCAAAACCTCGAAGTAAATCTCAAGTCTCAGTCGGATATGATAGATGTTGGCACTCCAGTGAGTAGTCGGCTCTAACTAGTAAGAAGTGAGCTAACTTGGTCAATCTATCCATAATCACCCATATAGTATTCCTCTGTGTCAATGGTAGCCTAGTCACAAAATCTATGGTGATACGATCCCATTTCCACTCTGGTATGGAACCTGATGCTCAACCTTAACCTACTAGCATGTCAAACATCTGGTTACAAAATCACTAATCTCTTTCTTCATTCCAGGCCATCAATAATGTGTTTTTAGGTCTTGGTACATCTTGGTACTTCCTGGGTGCATAGCATGAAAGCTACTGTACGCCTCTTTCAAGATATTCTTCTTTAGTTTCTCATCTCCTAGTACACAAATTCTGCCTTTATAATACATGCATCCATCTCCTTTCAAATCATAGTCAGTCTCCTTCCCCTCTTGAGTTCTACCCATAACAGTTAACAACTTTTCATCCTTTAGCTGTGCTTCTTGTATTTGCTATAACAAGCTTGGCTTTACAAGCAACTCAGCCAAAATTTCCCCATCCTGTGCTAAAGACAACCGAGCATTCAGTGCTCTCAAAGCCATCATGGACTTCCTACTTAGTGCGTCAGCCACTACATTTGCCTTTCTTGGGTAGTAGTTGATCACACAGTCATAATCTTTAAGGAATTCAATCCATCTCCTCTGTCTCAGATTGAGTTCTTTCTGGGTTGGCAAATACTTCAGACTCTTGTGATTCGTATAAATGTAGCATTTCTCACCATATAGGTAATGCCTTCATATCTTCAATGCAAATTTTATTGTCGCTAATTCCAGTTCATGAGTTGGGTAGTTCTTTTCATGTGGCCTTAGCTATCTAGAAGCATAGGCAACTACTTTCCCTTCCTGCATTAGAACACACCCAAGCCCATTGTGAGAGGCATCACTGTAGATCACATAGTCTTTCTCTGACTCTAGCTGTGTCAACACTGGAGCTTCTGTAAACATAGCCTTCAGCTTCTCGAAATTGGTTTGACATTTATCATTCCAGTCAAACTTTGCATTCTTGTGTAGCAATTTAGTCAGTGGGGTTGCTATAAGGGAGAATACCTTCACAAATCTCCTGTAATATATAGTTAACCCCAAAAAGCTTCTGACCTCTATTACATTTCTGGGAGGCTTTCATTCAACTATTGCTTCAATCTTCTTTGGATCTACTCTGATCCCATCTGCTGACACAATGTGTCCAAGGAAGGATATGTCACACCTTACCCTCTGTAAGGCATAACATGATCCCGTAGTATACCTAATGAATTACCAACTTCGTCTACTGATAACCCATTAAATATACTACAAGGGATTCTAAAACTTTTCTTACTTCTTTTTACAGTGGTGAGCACTATTTACAGGTGTTAAAAAAATTTTGAACTGAAGTGAAACAGCTAACACATTTGAATTATTAGTAATTTTTGTAAAAATTTTGGCAGAGTGCCATCTATATTTTGAATAAAACAGTTCTTCAAAAATCTGTAAAAGCACTTCAAATATATTTCTCAATCTCAAACTCTAACATTTAATCAACACAATATGTTTCTCAACATTTGTCAACTCAAATCCACAATAATTTTTCAGTGTTTTCAAAGGCTGAGATAAAAGAAATATATCACAATAATTACAAACCAAAATAATTTACAAATTTAGTTTACAACTTTATGTATAATTTTAATTTACAACTGCTCAAAACCAAGAACACTATATACACACAGTGAACATACATTACAATACAAAATGCAAAATATGGTATACTCAATATACCCGATGATCTCTCAGTGTAGTACTAGCAGCCTAGTCTCATCGCCTGGGCTTGTCTATCTGCGGACAAAGATGAAAGCTATCGCTGAGCCATTGTCTCAGTGGTGCACAACATTAACAAAATGCAACTTTAAATCACAAATCATAAGTCATATAAATAGTGGATACTTAAAACCATAGTTAAATTCAAAGACAGTGAATGTCAATAAGAATTTAAACTCCATTTCACAATATTACAATAAATATCAATAAATCACACACACATAGCTTAATCATGTTGCCAAAGTTTAATTCATCCCAAAAGCAGATGGCTAGTTAGGAATTCAATTCATCCTAAAAGTCGATGGCTAGTGAGGAATAACATAGCTAGCTAGCAATAATATGAGTACTCATTCTATTCGTCTTCAACAGGCACACACCTTAACACTTCAGCCAAAGAGGGAATTCAATTCATCCCACTAGACAAGCTAGCGAGGAATTCAATCAATATACATGATAGTTGTGGTTTCAAACCATTTACAATGCTTTTTAATCAATAAGTATCCATCAAATATCATTCAAACAATTTTTTATAATTTAAAACAATAATATACAAATAGTCATAATTTATTTCAATTGAAAATTCAAAAGAAATAACTGTTGTACACAAACCTCTGATAATTGTCTCTTGGCCCTGACTCAGTGTTTCCTTCTCTTTTCCTAAGTCTTTGCTAACTGAAACACACAATTTGAAGTGTTTCAGTACTCATTTAAACTGTCTCTAAGAATAAAGCTTAATAATTAACTTACTGAATTCTATTATTTCCTTAGTCAACCTAAGATGTTGACCCTCGATGCACTCTAGGTGAATTAGGTTTTAATGTTACTAATATGTCACATTTATAGCCTTTTAGTATTAGTACATGTTACCAAATTCATTTCCAATTATGTTGCATTTTATTGCAATTTGTCGGATTTCGGTATACTAACCTAGCCGGATGACCTAGTTCCCTCGGTTTTCGGGTTTCGGTCCAAACTACAAACTTGTAGATCTATGTCTTATTGCACGCGGGGAAAAATTTCAGTTCATTCTGAGTTATGTAGACCAAGTTATGGTCAATCTACCAATGCTGGACAGAATGTATCAAAATGGTCACTTTAGGTCATTTTTAGGTCACTTTTGGTTCCGCCAGTTTTTGGACCTGAACTTGTGCAAGCTATTTGGCTTGGTTGTGGCCATTTCTGGGTTTGGTGTCTTTATAAGCGTTGTAGATATATGTCTCAACTATTCATGGTAAAAATTTCAGGTCAATTGGACCTGTTTTGAGTGAGTTATGGCCAAAATACCAACTACTGCCCAAATGGTCAATTTTCAGGTTTTCAAAGCACTAATCCGAATTTGGTCATTTTTCAAGTTACCTTCTAGGCAAAATTTTGGTAAGCTTCCTTCACGAAAGTTGGCACATTTTGTGCCTAATTTCTCCTCCAATTGGTCTCATACCAATTGGAGTCACACACTTAAGGTTCTAAGCCAAAACCTACACTGCCCTATTGCACATTATTCACCCTTTACCAATTACACATCCCATGCTTACCAAGTCATTTCCTTCATGCCAATTCTGGTTTGTACCATAACATAAACACATTTAGCAACTCATTTTTGGTCATTTTGGTAGCTTATAACTATTCTCAATATGCACATTATAGTACAGAATTTTCCAAGTCCAATTACAAATAATTTAACCACATGACATAGCTCATTTACATGTCCAAACTCAAACCTTTATACACATATACATGCTGCCATAGCAAGGACCATAATTCAACAATATAATTCCATAAACCAAACCATGAAATAACATATTTTGATCTACACTTCAAGTTACTGATTTGTACATCTCTCCAATTAGCTTCCAAGCTTCCAAAATCAAGTGTACTATCACACATACATTTAGTATACATTATCCAATTTATTCCTACACACATAAACACTTACATCAACACTTTAATCTACCATTTACATGCAAGGATAAACTGCTCTCACTGAAGTTTCATGGCTGCCAAAAATGTACCTCTCCCTTAACTCATCAAACTTAAAAAATCCTTCCACAATTCAACTACCCATAACATCCCTTCAAGGTTTAATGAAACAAGCATCAAAAATACATACTTACCACTTTTGAAATTCTTCAAAACCTCACCAAAACTTGATTTTCTTGCTGCCTATCTACTGCACAAGTTGTGTAGAACAACTTTAGTGAAGGAATCAAGTGGAATGGAGGTGGAATTCATGGTTGCATGAAGGTTCTTCAAATTCGGCCATGGAGGAATTTCTTTGGGAGATTTCGGCTGGTTTTGGGAGGTTGAAGAAGATGTAGTTTTTTGTCCAAAAAAATTGCTTAGTGGTCCACTTAAGTGGAGTTAGTGGAGCACCATCACCATTTAAATGTTTGTTTATTCTAAAGTTCCTAAATTATCACATTTAACTCCTATCTTTTGCTATTTAAATTAGGTACCACCAATTAAATTTTTCATGACATTTTCTAAGTGTAACATCATTTATTTTTAATGGACATTTACGTCAAAAGACAACTCGGGGTGTCAAATGGCCACAATGCCCTTGTTCGGGTTGCATTCCCGATTTTTCAGTAACAGTGAGTTTTGTCGTTTTCTCGATTTCCCATTTTTCTTTGTACTAATTAATTAATTTTTCTTTGATATTTCTAATGATATTTATACTTCAATAGGTCTTTAATTATGTCTTAAAAATATTTTTCAGGGTTCCCCATGGTCCAGGGCTAGTCAACGGTCCACAACGCAACTTCCCGGTGTGGTCACCCATCGCTGGGGTTCTCGGCTCGTTTAACTTAGTTACATTTCATTGCTATTATTTTTCCTTTGTTTTTCTTGTATTTTCTTTTCTTGTATTTCATTATTTTATGTCTCCTCACTCATAGCTAAGTGTAGTTCTAGGCATCCTAGCTGTCCAGACAACACTGATCACAGGAACAGTAAAACGCACTACCGAACATAGGAGTGTTACAGGATATCTCATCCAACCAAAAGTCACACTTGGAAAACTTGGCATATAATTGCTTTTCCCGCAGTGTCTGTAGTACTACTCTCAAGTGTTCATCATGTTCTTCTCGGTTCTTAGAATACGCCAAGATATCATATATAAAGACCACAACAAATCGATCCAAGTAGGGATGAAAGATGTGGTTCATTAGGTCCATAAAAGCTACTAGTGCATTTGTCAGCCCAAATGGCATCACTAGAAATTCATAGTGTCCATACTGGGTCCTAAAAGCAGTTTTAGGAACATCTGTCTCCTTCACTCTCAACTGGTGATAGCCTGATCTGAGATCTATCTTGAAGAATACTCTAGCTCCCCTCAATTGATCAAACAGATCATCTACCCAAGGTAAAGGGTATTTGTTTTTCACAATCACCTTATTCAGCTGCCGTTAGTCTATACATGGCCGAAGGGTACTATCCTTCTTCTTCACAAATAGCACTGGTGCTCCCCAGGGTGACACACTGGGGCATATGAAGCCCTTGTCTAGTATCTCCTATAATTGAACTTTTAACTTTCTCTGTAACACCCTCCCGGTAACCACTCCGTACATCCTACTGTTCCGGTGACCGGTGTCGGTCCGGACAGCTAGAACGTCCGGAAAAATATTTAAACTAAAGTCAGGAACCAAAATTAACTCAAATATTAATAAGAAAAATTTAGTAAAAATTTTAGAAATAAAATACAACCAAGTCAAGCAGTAGGTGCCCAGCGAGGGTAACCGGAGGGAAGTTGCGGTTCTCGCAACGAGGAGCCCTAGACCTGGGGGAAAAATTATAAAATAATTTTTGGGACTCCATAGAAGGGTTATTAAGGTTTCCATGGCATTAGAATGCCAAGAAAATACCTAGAAAAATTTTTCAATCGGTACAGACAATTTTGACCCGTTAAGCCAAACGGAGGGCATTTTGGTCATTTCGCCTTTAGAGGTGATTTTTGGCCGACTTGTCCAGTTAAGTAAATAATTATTATGACCCAAAATATGAATAAATATTGCTAAAAATTAAATTGAAATGTGGTAGAAAAGAAAAGGAAAGAAAAATGAAATAAAAAGCCAATTTTGACATAATGTGATGTCATTAACATACCCCCAACCAATCAAAATTTGACAAGCCTTCTTAAACCACTTAAAAGAGTCAAAATGAAGACCAAAATCACTAAAATTTCCAGCAGCCCTCACCTTCACAAATGCTCACCCGTAGCTCTCAAATCCCATAGCCAAACTTCCATTGATTTTCAACCAAAGCTCACTTTCTCTCTTCTTTTCACCATAAACCCTAAACCCCTTTCATTAAAAGTTGTCCACTCATCTTAGGGAAGTGTTTGGCAGCCTAGAAAGTGAAGGAAAGTGAAGTTTTGAGTGGGGAAAAATCTGCCCTAATCAAGGTTAGTGCATATATGAAGTTTAAAACTCATTAGTTCCATGATCTATGCTTGTAATGAATGAAAAATTGTGAAATAATGAAACAAATCCATGTGTAGCTCTACCAAAGAATTTAGGCAGCCCTATGGGAGATTGAGGTTGATTGTTTGATAAGCTTAGAATGGTTGGAAATCATGGTTATGATATTAATATGCATGGAGACTTAAGTAAGTATGTTAATCAAAGTGTATGAGTAATGAGTTTGGACATTAGGGTTTGTGTAGGTGAAATTGTGACTTAGCTTAGGAAATGGTTAGGGAACTTTTTAATGGTCAGTTAATGACCATTTTAGGTAGGTTGACCCTAATTAGAACTGAAAAATTGGATGGCAAACTCAAGGTGAAAACTGCCCTATGGACAGCAGCATAGGGACTGAAATTTTAGTCCCTTTGCACTGCCATAACTTGGGCAGTGGTAGTCCAATTGGTGTTTGGCCATTTGGACATAAAACTAGGCTTATAATGGCACATTTTTTCTGAAGAAAGCATGCACAAAGACCAAAGCAAAGGGTCAAAACCCAGCCACAATCCGAACCACAAACTGAATTAGAGAATTTGCCAAATGAACTGTTCATTTAGCCATAAGTCACTGTAGATTTGGTCAATTGGTCTGAAATTTTTACAGCAACAAGTTAAGACATAGACAAACAACTTTCATGAAGGAACCTACCCCAAATTATGGCCAGAACCCATTCAACCAAGTGACTCAAGTCACTGTTCATGCAATCGTAGATATGGTAAAATTCTGCATCGCATATCCGGGCAGCTTGGGTTTTTGAGCCATATCTGGAGCTACAAAAATCCAAATGGAGTGATTCAAAAAAGGAAATTCAACTAGACAAAATAAGGAACAACTTTCATGTTTTACATTTCTTCAAATTCCAACAGTAACAGTGTCCAATGGAACAGTGAAGTTAGGGCACCAAAACTGAAATTTTCTGCTAGTGTGGGTTACACTTTGAAATTGCAAAAACACTTAATGCCAACAAGTTTTAAACACCAAATGTGGTATGTTGGGAGTGCCAAAGTTGATGTACACATTTTTATGCTAAAAGTCAACATTTTTGTTGACCAATGATGAATAGTAACAAAAAATAAGTTGAAATTAACAAATTGATGAAGTTAAGAGTTTCAAATGCCCTAGTATACCTAACAAGATTGGTTTGGATAGTTTGGCATGCCAATAGGGTTCAGTTAGCAGTACTGCACATGGCAAAAATGCCATTCTGTGATTTCATGGCTTTTAGCCATTCTGACTTTGCATTGAGACTTGGCCTTGTGCCTGATATCATTTACAGCTTGTTAGCCGCATTACCTGCCGGGAGATGCATATGTGACCGATGGTGTGACTGCCTGAGGTACTAGGTACCCAGTGCCAGTTTACCCGTTATCCAGTCCAGTCGTCTAGTGTAGGTTACTTGGGGCAACCAAATGAATAAAAGTGAACAAAGTTAATGAATTAATGAATATACCAAGATCAAACAAAGAAAGCATACACATTGTATACACATTTATTTTCTTGCTATTTTCTTCTATTATATTATTGCACCACTAAGCATTATTGCTTAGCGCGTTGCTTTGCCACGCCGTAGGTACCGGAGACCCCGATCGTGAGCCCAGTAGACCACGGTGGGTGAGGCCATCCGATTACGCTCGATGTCCGTGTCACCTCACTACCTGCAGTGCATCGGTAGGGCACTAGATGCCATTTTGTCATCTTGTAATTAACTTTTTATTTTCTCATATGTATTTAGGATTTATGTAATGTATTTTGAGGTTCATGTAAATAATAAAGATTTATGGTTATGTATGGTATTAATTTGAGTATTTAATGGTTGTTTATATATGAGAACCCTGAGAAAGGGATGTTTTGAAAACTAAAAAGGTTGTTGAGACCTGAAATTGACAAATTACCGAGATATTGATATTGAGTTTTATTGATGATATTGGAGTTTGAGATGATGAAATAAAAATATTGGAAGTGTTTTTAACAGGTTCCGAAGAACGGTTTTCTCCATTTTTAGCCGGTACTCCGCCGGATTTTCTTAAAAATTTTCGGAACCTCAAATGAAATAATACTTTTGATAAATGGTTAAAATAAATCATATTTCATAAATTAATTTCAAAAGCATGACACAAATTAAGTAAGGTATATTAGAGTGTGCCAGTACACCGTGTGGCATTACTTATTCGGGTATACTGTACACGAGTAAGGGGTGTCACATTCTCAGTTCAGTGGGTGCCATCTTATATGGAAATTAGTGCAATACCTGACATAACCTCTATAGCAAACTCCACTTCTCTATCAGGTGGCAAACCCGAAAACTCTTCTGGAAACACATTCGAAAATTCACATACTATGGGGATCTCCTACATGCTTGGGCTAGTCTTATTGGTGTCAACCACATGTGCTAAGAAAGCCTCACAGCCCTTTCTTATCATTCTTCTGGCTGTTGTGGCTGATATGATAGTGGAAAGACAACTCGTTCCTTCACCTACAACTATAATCTCATCCCCTTCTACTGTTTATAATGACATCCTCTTTAGCCGACAATCTATCATCGCCTGATGACGTGATAACTAATCCATTCCTAATATCACATCAAACTAATAGAATGGTAGCTCAATCAAGTCAGCTGGAAACTCATAACCCTGTACCCTCAGAGGACAACCCCTGTAAACCTTTTTCACCATGACACTATGGCCTAAAGGGTTTGTGACTTGTATGTCCTCCTCTAACTCCTCTATCTGTACCCCTCTATCAATTGGCGGTGTGATACACACTTATGAATGTGTAGAACCCCTATCAATCAATGCACACACTAACATATCATAAAGAGAAAATGTACCTCTAATGACATCAGCTGGCTCTGGCTCATCTCGAGCTCTCATAGCATAAGCACGAGGTGCTACCCTAGTCTCCTGCCTCTAAACTGTCTGTGCAGTAGGCCTCTGTGATGTACTAGCTGTATCAGGCCTCGCAGGTCTCTTTCCCCTCTGTGCTGCTGGGGTAGACGTCTCCATCTGAGGTGGAGCAGTGGGAATACTAGTGTTCCTCTGTGGACAATCCTTCAAGAAGTAATCCGTAGACCCACATCTGAAACACCCACCAGTCAACAATCTACACTCTCCTCTGTGGGGTCTACCATGATTTGTACAAGTGGGTGGTGGGGCTGATCCCCGTGTAGCTGTACCCAGAGAACTACCCACTAAAGCACTAGACTGTCCTCCTCCTCATGGAGAAAACTAAGATTTCTGCCTCTTACCTCGGCCCTAAGTCTGACCATGAGACTCCTTGGGGTTCTTACTACCAGTGTTTGCTGAACTGGACTGACCAGGTCCAGAACCACTCTTGCATTGCCTGTCCTTTCTGGATTGCTCTTCATTTCTGACTCTTTCCACATCAAAGGCTGATGCTACCAACAGAGAGAAATCTATGAAGTGGTGAGATGTCACTATCAGCCTGATGTTATCATTTAGTCCGCCCTCAAACCTTCTGTACTTATCAATTTCTGTGGGCATCAACTCCAATGCATATCCGCTAAGTCTCACGAATTCCCGCTCATATTCGGAGACTGTAAGCTACCTCTATCTTAGTGCTAGGAATTCTCTCCTTCCGGCCTCTAAGTACACATGACTAATGTATTTCTTTTTTAATTCAGCCAGAAAGAACTCCCAGGTAATCTGTGCAGGCTGTACCACTCTCGATACTGTCACCCACCATCTATAAGCATCCTCCTACAGCAGTGACAGAGCACACTCCAACTGCTCCTCTGGGGTGCAGTACAACTACTGCAATACCCTCTCTATCCTCTCTAGCCAATACTCTACTACGGTTGGATCATCCTCCTTCTTACCCCTGAAGCCAACTACCCCATACTTTCATAGTTTCTCTAGTGGGGATTTGTGTATAGGTTGTGGCTGTGGGGGCGATGGTGGCTGTACAGGTGGTGATGGTTGTGACTGTGGCTGTGGAGGTGGAGGTGGCTGTGGCTGTGGGATGGCTTCGGTGACCTGACAGAGTAGCTGAGTCATCTATTCCAGGAAGGTCTGCTGTGCTCTCCCTGTAGTGCCACGAGATGACTCGGCTCTACTGCTTCGCTCCCTACTAGGAGCAGGTGCGGGTGCGTGACTCTCTACCTTCTCCTCTATCGGTCCTAGAGGTCTGTGCTCTGAAAGATCAGATGCCATGGATCCTATAAAACAAATAAAGAACATATCTACATTAGTGTCACCTTGACTCTATTTAAAGGCCCATGCATGTGATGCACTCTATCTATTTCTAACTATCAAGGTCTAGGACCGCCTAAACCTCTGCTCTGATACCACTAAATGTGACGCCCCTTACTCGTCTATTGTATAGCCAAGCAAAAAGTGCCACATTCGGTGCTGGAGCACCCTATCTTGTCT
This sequence comes from Hevea brasiliensis, assembly GCF_030052815.1. NCBI lineage: Eukaryota > Viridiplantae > Streptophyta > Magnoliopsida > Malpighiales > Euphorbiaceae > Hevea > Hevea brasiliensis. The sequence goes on along the minus strand of NC_079494.1, from coordinate 28,929,182 downwards.
TATTATGTCCATTGTAAACTTTTAATATCATTTAAAAGCATGTAATCCATGCGTAGAATTTTTTTTTTTTGTAACTTATTTCTGTGGAGATCTGGATAGAGCCTCCTCTGTTTTATTAGCATCTGGCGGGTTCCACTAATCACCTATTAGTATTTTCATATTCATTTCACATAATTCCATATCATATTCTCTTTTATCATATCATTCACAATATTTATGAGATCTCCAAAAGGTATCGTCTATTGCATTCATATAAAAATTCATAGATAAAAAATTACAAGTTCACATTACAATCTCAAAGTTTAATTACAATCCAAAATGGAATACATCATGTGTTTATGTACAATGGACAAAAGAAAAAAATCTAGATATACATGGGCCCTACCAATAAAATACAAAAGACTGAGGTGACTCTAGATGGTGGCAGTACTAGTCAGAGCTCTGTCAGGGCACTACTGGTGCTGCTGCTGTGGCTACTCAGATTGGTCTCTAATACCTATGCAATGGAAAACCAACATGCTAAGCATAATGCTTAGTGGTGCATAATTTATAATAACAATAACTAAACAATTGAATAATAATTCTATATATGGTAAATTCATAATTTCTAGATATTTTACATTTTCATTGCACATTGGAACTTGGGAACAATTAAAATTCTTTGGATCTTTTCTGTTTACTTATTATATTTTAAGTCTTAATTAATCATTATCAGTGCTCAAAAAACCTATAACAGACTATAAAAGCTAGATACACAGAAGTATACAGGTTAGACAGCCATATGTCTACCCTGTATACATCTGTCAGGCACGAGGCCTGCTATCAGGCATGAGGCCAGCTGTCAGGCTTTTAAAGCCAGAATAAAGTTTGGCACAATGGCCAATAAGTAGGCATATAGCCTTTAGAACAATCATAGCAGACATATATTGTCAGTTCATGATTTTCTCGATAGGCAATACTGCTATCTGTAGTCCCTAATTGGTATACCAATCAATCTAAACTAAATAAATAAGTCTAGGTATATTATGGGCAATTACACATTATTACATATTTATTTGAATGTTCATATCACTTTATAGTGGGAAAATAGGTCCCACATACCTCTTTCATGTATTTTAGTGTTTAATGGCTTGTTAGGGTTAAATTCCCTACCATAAGATAATTTATTTCATGGACCCTTCTTTGGTTCAGTTTTTGTGTCTCACATTTACCTATCCATTTGATTAGTTTGCAGCCACTGTTTGGCCACACTTCTTTCATGGAAGTTATTCCCCTATGTCTTATCTTTATTTTCCTTTTTGAATCATGTCAATTTGATTTTTATAACTCAAGTTATGGTTAAATAACCATAACTGACTCATTTCTAGATTCTGGTTCCTTAACTAGGCAGCTTTTGGACTTAAAATTTACCTAATTAATGGAACATGTTGCAGTCACTTTTAGGCATGGTGATCTTCATAAAAATTGTTGACCTATGTCTTATGATCATTAAGAAATTTGTATCACAATTTTTAAAGTTTTTTGGAATTATTTATGGCCAATTAACTGACCTGGGCTCATGTACCCTATGCCAACAGGGGCTAAGTTCAGGACAGTGACTGCAGGTCACTTTTTGAGGTTCTTACAAGCATAATTTGATAAAGGTCTCTAAAATAAAGTTGTAGCCCTATCTCTCAGGTTTCTAGGAAGGTATGGCTCATCTCAATTGGATTTTTCTAGTGAGAGTTATGACTAAAATATTGTTCTGTGATTAAGTGAAGTTTGGTCAAATTGTAGGTTTTTGATACAGTGACTTGTTCTAACTATTTGACCTAGTTCTCTTGATTTTTGGGTTTTAGTCAAAAATACCAATTTTGTAGATCTATGTCTTGTGGACATTTTGCCACTAGTTTCATTACATTTGAGTTCTTTTAGACCAAGTTATGGCCATTTTACCAAAACTGCTCGGGTGAGGTTTATGTCCAGCAGTTTCTAGACAACCTAATTCTGGGCAATTTTGTAACCCAATTTGGGCCAGCAATTTGGTTTGGTTTTTGGCGTTTCTGGGTTTAGTGGTCTTCATGAAAATTGTAGCCCTATATTTAAGCTTTCCAATGGTATCAAATTCAGGTCATTTGGACTAGTATAGAGGGAGTTATGACCAAATGAATATGTACTGTTCATCTAGTCATTTTCTAGGTTTTATGCAAAGTGATCCAGATTTGGGCAGTGTTTAGGTCAAGTTTTTGACAAAATTTGGGCATGGCGTCTACATGAAAAATGGACTATTTTGAGTCTAATTTCACCTCCAATTGGCCTCGTACTAATTGGAGTCACACATTTTCAGTTATGGTTCAACAAACACACTGAACTTCTTGAGTCCCAACCTGCAGAAAAATGATACTCCCAAAATGCAATCTCCTCCATCTTCCTTACTTTAATTTGCATACATAACACTTTAATTTGGCAACAAATAGTCTCAACCAAGTCAATCTCAACAATTACACAACAATCCTCAAATCATGTACACAAACCCTAGTTTCAAAGTTTCATTTACATATATGTCTATGCAAATCAATTCCAACATATGATACCTTGTTAATTCACTTCCCTAACTAAATTAAAACTATCAAAATCATCAATTTCATCCTTCATCTAGGGCTGTCGAAATTCAAGGTATTCTTTCCTGAAGATTTTCTTTTTAATTTTATGAAATTTATACCTAGCTAAAAATGCCTTTTATGTTTAATGAAGAGAAAGAGATGGATTAGTGCACTAACCTTACTTGAACTTCCCAAACTTCAACTTTTTTGCTTCTTACTACTATCAATAGCTTCCTTATAGAGTGGGCTAAATTTTTAATGAAGTGAGTTATGGGTTTTGATGGGTAAATGAAGAGGAAATCAAACTTTAAAGCTTGACAACAATGGTGGAAAAATGAAGGAACCAGCCGGCCATGGGAGAGAAAAAGAGAGAGAGAGAGAGAGAGAAGAAGTGGAGAAGAAAATGTTGGTGGGGGTTTGTCTTTAGTGGTATTTATATATTCTAATTTTTGTACTTTAAATTTTTAAATTTTTCCTAAGCCTTTTTCTTTTCTTTTCTTCTTTTCTTCTTCTTTTCTTTTCTAATTCAATTCATAAGTTTTAATTCATATTAATTATTTTAATTCTCTCAAATTTTAAATTTGACATTTAGGTCAAAATTCACCTCTGGGGTGAAATGATCAAAATGCCCTTCATGGTGCATATCGGGTTATTTTTATTATTTTTGTACCAATTAATAAATTCTCTTAAATTTTATTTTATTTTCTCTAAATTTTTTCTATATTTTCTTAACATTTATTCCATCAATTTATGCCTCCTCACTATAGTTTAAGTGTAGTTCCAAACATTCTGACTGTCCGAACAGACATTAGTCGTTGGAACAGTAAAATGTATGGACTACCTATGGTGAGGGCATTACAGGTCACCTATGATGCAACTGGAATAACAGGTAGCTGAACTGCTGGTGCTAGTACCTTTGGTAGAGGTGCTGATATTAGTTGAGGTATTTGCAAAGTAGACATTGTAATTCCTTTGAATTTATTGCCCCCCAAAGCCAAAGGAGCCAAAGGTCACTAGGGCATTTGCATCTGCTGAGGAGCTGGCACCACCTGAGGACCTGCAACTACTGTTACACCTTACCCCTCTGTAAGGCATAACATAATCCCATAGAATACCTAATGAACTATCGAACTTCACCTACCGATAACTCATTAAGTACTCTATAAGTTATTTTAAAACAATTTTCTTACTTTCATAAGTGGTGAGCATTTTCTACTAAATATTAAAACATTTAATTAGAGTTTGAAAACTAGTTAAAATTTTTATTCCATTTTATTTTTTTGCAAATTTTATAAAAATTTCGGCAGAGTGCCGTCTGTATTTTAAGAAAACAGTTCTTCAAATACCTGTAAAAAGCACTTCCAAAGATTTATCTCAACAACTTCATCAATTCAACATCCATTCCAACCAATTTCAACATCATCAAAATACTAAAATTCAATTTCATTCAAATTAAAGCAAAATATTTCCATTCATAATTCAATAAAGATAAAACAATTTAGATACATCATTCTAAAAATTTACATTTGGAAAAGTCCAAACTAAAATTTAATACAAGTTTTATACAACTGCTCATGACCATTTCCTACATTTACATACATTACTTACTGAAGGAACGGAAGCGTGAAAAACAGAAGTTTATACCATTGAATTCAAAAATTTTCACCTAGGGTCACATGCATCATGCAAGATTTATTTTTATCTATTTGATTTCAATGATAAACAACATATTAAAACTCTTTTAATATGTTTTTGGATCTGTATTTGCCATTTAAGATTTTAAAATTAATCAGATTAATTTTAGAACCCTAGATTAAATCAAGAATGATTACACTAACCTTTTGATGCACTGCAGCGTGTCTGCGCCTTTGAGATTTGTCTTCAGGACACCAGATGTTATCCCTCTAGTTTGTCCACACCAAGAACACCTATGGCAGCCCTTGAACAGCTTCTAACGCTTTTTCTATTAATTAGAAATTCAAGTTCTGCCTTTTAAGAGATTAGAGATGTAAACAGGACACTAGAAACAATTTCTAGTGTTCTTAATTCAAGAGATTGATGGCTAATCTCTTTGAATTGATGAGAGATGAAGAAGAATAGATGAAGAGCCTCAAAATGGCGTGACAAAGGAGAGGTGTGGCTGCTGGTTGTTTTTCTTTTTCATAACAACACTTATATAGCTAGGTTAACACATTAAACCCTTGCCACATGTCACCCTTTGATTAGCTCTAGGTTTAAGTGACCCAATCACATTGTGCCAAGTGTTAAACCTATATTTAATCTTGATTTTAATCATCTTACATGATTAAAAAAAAAACATTTGGCAAGCTTATGTATAATCCCATGTGTCACCATCTCATGGTGCCACGTGTCACACTGTGAAATGATCAAAATGCCCCTGTGTCTTAATTTTGAGTTCTCAACCCAAAATAATTATTTTCCTTCTTCTAATTTATATCAAATATAAATTAATTAATTAATCTCTATTAATTAATTTCTCATTAATTAAATTCGTATTTAAACACTTTAAATATAAATTTAACTTATACTATACATCCAATAATCTAGATTTGGTTTCAAGTCATGCTAGGGACTTTGCAATTTAATTGCAAACCAAACCTATTTAATTAGTCAATTAAACTCTTTAATTAACTAATTAAATCATATTTAAATAGATGATAACTTGTGTATGTGTGTGACTTACTAGGCTCATCACTAATTGGCAATGAGACATGATATCAACTCTTAATATCATCAGAACTCTTTCTTACCATAAATGATTTCTCTAAATCATTTCATGAACCTCATAGACCATGGTTAATACCTAGCATAGCATGCCACGGCCACCCAATTACTAATAAGGTTTACCTTAAATGAACCTATAATCATATGTTACCATGCACTAGAATCTCTCTGTTACAAAATCCCAACTCAAGCTGGAGTCGAGGTTTATGTCAAACTCCATTTGCTATCAATATTATGTTCTCTTTTAATTCCAGTTCTTAATTAAAAAGATTTTCTCATCAGAAACTCTTTTCTGAATAAATCTATCTGTCCTGGCCAGGAACTTGAAACATCAAGAATAATTAAATGAACATAGGATTTTATCTCTATTTACTTAGAGGAACATATTCCATCTTGATCAACACCTACCTCTATATATAACTAGTAGGAGCCAACAGATGCCCATATACCCATACACAGTACAAGTATGAAAGTAGTATCAAGCTCAAACTACCTATATACAAGATAACTGTGCTATCTCAGGTTTAAAGATTATATGCACTGATATGATTTATGACAAAACATTGACAAGAGTAAACTCCATGTGCTTGTCATAAGTGTCACTGGTTCGGCCTACTTATCATTTATAAGTGCCTATCATGTTTGTTATATGGCATGAGACTCACCATTCCATCTTATTTATATCTCATATAAATAACTTGGGAACAAACATGAATACAATCTTTTTGGATAAGTCATGTCCTTATTATGAAGTATCCTCGATTGTGAACCTATTTATGATAATTTGTGCTAGAAATATTGTCACTCATATTCTTAACAACTTAAGAATAATATTTCTAACAAAATATCAATGGACCTTTTCTATTACACATAAATATATTATGTAAACGGAAAAGTGGAAATGCCTTTTATTAATAAAAATATGTATAAGATATATACTAAATGATATGCTCTAGGGCATACTACTAACAATCTCCCACTAGCACTAGAGCCATTCATTACAATATCTTAGACCTATCTTCTCAAGATGTCATTCTAACTGAGTCTGTGACATAGGCTTAGTGAATGGATCAGCTGGATTTTCAGCTGATGCTATTTTCTGCATGGCTACATCGCCTCACCCAACTATTTCTCTGATAATGTGGTAGCGCCTTTCTATGTGTTTGGATTTCTGGTGAGACCTTGGTTCCTTAGCCTATATGACTGCTCCATTGTTGTCACAGTATAGTGGAACTGCTGACTCAATGGAAGGAACTACTGTAAGTTCAATCATGAACTTCTTTATCCAAACAGCTTCCTTTGCGACATCGATGCGAATATACTCACCTCAGAGTGGAATCTACAGTCGTGCTCTGTTTGGAACTCTTCCAACTGACTGCACCTCTATTACAAATGAACACATATCCAGTGGTAGACTTTCTATCATCGATATCTGATTGGAAATCAGAATCAGTATAACCATCCAATTGCAAGTCTCCACCTCCAAAAATCGAGAATAAATCCTTAGTTCTTCTCAAGTACTTAAGGATATTCTTGACAGCTATCCAGTGTTCCAAACCTGAATTGGATTGATACCTGCTAATCAAACTAACAGCATATGCGATATCTGGCCTAGTACACAACATTGCATACATTAAACTTCCAATAGCCGAAGCATATGGAATCTTGGCCATCTTATCTCTTTCTTCAGGTGTCTTTGGAGACATCTCTTTAGAAAGGTGGATACCATGTCTCACTGGCAACAATCCTCTCTTTGAATCAAGCATGTTAAACCTCTTTAACACCTTTTCCAAATATAGACTTTGGGATAAACCAATTATTCTTTTTGCTCTATCTCTATATATGCGAATCCCAAGAATATAGGTTGCCTCCCCTAAGTCTTTCATGGAGAATGTATTTGACAACCATACCTTTATAGTTGTCAACATACCTGTGTCATTACCCAACAATAGTATGTCATCCACATATAAGACAAGGAAAGTGATAGCAATGTCACTAACCTTCTTATATACACATGGCTCATCCTCATTTTTTATAAAACCAAAGGATTTAATGGCTTCATCAAAACAGATGTTCCAACTCCTCGAAGCTTGTTTCAACCCATAAATGGATCTCTTTAGCTTTCATACCTTGGAACCATCTTGGGATTCAAAACCCCCAGGTTGTTCCATGAAAATGTTTTCTTCAATGTATCCATTAAGAAAAGTTGTTTTGACATCCATCTACCAAATCTCATAACCATAGTATGCAGCTATTGCTTATAAAATCCTAATTGATTTAAGCATGGCAACAGGCGAGAAAGTCTCCTTATAGTCGACTCCTTGCCTTTGGCGAAACCCTTTCGCTACTAGCCTTGCCTTATAGGTCTCTACCTTTCCATCAGTACCAATTTTCTTCTTGAAAACCCATTTGTTCTCTGTAGGTACAATACCTTCAGGTGGGTCAACAAGATCCCAAACTTAATTCTTATACATGGAATCAATTTCAGATTTCGTAGCATCAATCCATTTTGAAGAATCTTTATCTGATATAGCTTTTTCATAGGTAAGTGGATCATCTCCATGATCTACTTCTTCATGAATAGACAACTCTTGTTCTTCTTCATGAAGAAAACCATATCTCACTGGTGGGTGAGATACCCTGGTTGTTCTACGAGGAACAGCTGTAGATGTTTCATCAACGGGTATAGGTTGACTAGATGGATCTATATCCACCTGATCTGTTGGTTGGTCAGAATTCTCCAATTTTAACTCTATTTGCCTTCCTTTGCCTCCTTCTTGAACAAACTGTTGTTCAAGAAATGTGGCATCTCTACTTATCACAACCTTTTGTGAAGTAGGCAAATAAAAATAATATCCAAAACTATCTTTTGGATATCCAACAAATCGACCTTTTTCTGATCTGGTCTCCAATTTATCAGTGTTCAGCTTTTTGATATAAGCTGGAGAACCCCAAATCTTAACATGCTTAAGACTTAGTTTTCTTCCATGCCATATCTCATAAGGTGTGGAAGAAACTGATTTTGATGGAATCCTATTTAGAATATACAAAGCTGATTCTAATGCAAATCCCCAAAAGAAGATTGGCATATCAGTATAGCTCATCATACTACGTACCATATCCAATAGGGTACGATTTCTCCTTTCAGATACACCATTCAACTGTGGTGTTCCTGGAGGAGTCAGCTGAGAAACAATGCCATGCTCTCTCAAGTATTCATCAAATTCAGTACTCAAATATTCACCTCCACGATCTGATCGAAGAGCTTTAATACTCTTTCCTGTTTGATTTTCTACTTCAGATTTAAATTCTTTAAACTTTTCAAAGGATTCTTATTTGTATTTCATCAAATACAAATACCCAAATCTTGATTTATCATCAGTAAAGGTAATAAAATAATGAAAGCCCCCTCTAAACATTTCTTTAAATGGACCACATACATCACTATGTATTAGCTCCAAAATATTTTCAGCTTTTAGCCCTTGTCCAATAAAGGGTGATCTAGTCTTTTTGCCCTGAAGGCAAGATTCACAAGTTGGAGTAGGCTCAGAGCCCAATGAGGATAAAATCCCCATTTTCTCCAGTTTTGCAATCCTATCTTCTGCAACATGACATAACCTTAAGTGCCAAATATATTTTGAACTTGAGTTGGTTTTCACCATGGCATTGCATTTTTTTAGATCACTTGCATTCATTTTATGTTTGTCATTATTATCCAAATAATAAAGACCATCATTCATATAACCCGAACCAACATATTTATTTCCAAAATAAATATTGCAAACATCATCTGTGAACTGAAATTCATAGCCATTTCTAGTCACACTAGATATAGAAATGATGTTCTTAAAAGTATCAGGTACATATAAAATATTATCCAAACACAAAACATGTCCAAACATGTAAAAAGATTTAGATCCTATGGCTAAAGCTTCAACAGTTGAGCCATTGCCAATCCGGACTCTAATATCTTGAGAACACAAGCTGCTACTATTTGCTAGTTCCTGCATATCATTAGGAATGTGGGAACTGGCACTAGTATCTAAAACCCAAGCTGTAGATGAACTATGAGTATCATCAGAATCTAAATAACAAGATATGGACATACCTTCCGAAGGTGTATCCTTCTTCTCCTTCAGAGAAGCAAGATACTCTGGGCAGTTCCTTTTCCAGTGCCCATCCTTTTGGTAGTGGAAACACTTTCCTTTGCCTCCATCAGCTTTAATCTTCCTTTTCTGTTTAGCTATTTTCTTGGAAGGACCAGGAATCAAGGTTTCTTTTTCTTATTGCCGTTCTTCTTGTTGGACTTTCCAGCAGAAGATAACGCAATCAAAGCTACCTCTTTTCCTTTATTGCTCGGCATATTCTTTTGGGCAATAACCAGCATGTTGAGTAAACCAGCTAAGGTGCATTCTTGTTGAGTCATATGGAAATTTGTCACAAAATTCCCAAAAGACTCAGGAAGGGACTGAAGGATCAAATCCGTCTGTAGTTGGAAATCCATGTTGAAGTCAAGATGTTCCAACTGCTCAACCAGCTGAATCATCTTGTGGACATGATCCCCAACATTCTGTCCCTCAAACATCCTCATACGGAATAGCTGTCTAGATATCTCATACCTAGCATTCCTGCTGTGCTCACCATACAACTCTTGTAGGTGAAGGAGGATCTCACTCACACTCAACATGTTCTCATGCTGCTTTTGTAACTCATTACTCATGGAAGCAAGCATGTAACACTTAGCTCTCGTATCATGCTCCTTCCACTTATCCAAAGTTTCATGTTCCTCTTGTGTGGCCTCTGGAGGTAAGGGACCAGGAACATTTGAATCTAGAACATATCCTATATGTTCAAGGTTTAGGACAAGTTTCAAATTTCTTAGCCAATCAGATAGATTAGGTCCTGTCAACCTATTGCGATCAAGTATGCTTGCAAGGATATTGAATGGTGGTGGTTGTTCTGTGCTCATTTTTATCATAAAATTAACTGTAGAAAATAACCAGATTAAGTAGTAAATGTATCATGTAATTAACCAAAATGATTATGGTCTTTTAATAAAATTGGTCATCCCACTAACTTAGCGAATCCTACACTTCCAAAGTAGAAAACGAAAATCCTAGTTGGATGGATTTCTAGTGGGTGATTGAATTCTTATAATTCTATTGATCATCCTCAGGTACATCCATTATTGGAATTACAATAAACTATAAGTGAGCAACTCCTTGCCCATCACATCTCATGTGAGGTTCAATCCTTTACCTAGCCCCTAATGCTCAAAATCTCAGGTACATCCATTATTGACTTATCTTGCATTAGTTAAGTTGATCCCATTGAGCCAGTAATTATGCAAATAATTTTAATGTCCTCAGGTACATCCAATATTGGCCACCAAACTATTTACATATTGACAACATCTCATGCTTAACAATTATTCTTAAGAAAATCTCTTAAATTAATTGCATCTTATGCAACTATTTAAAATTTCTTAAAATAATTGCCCCAATGGAGGGCCTATATTATAGTTACTTTAATTATAGCATTTCCAACTTAATCATTTGTTTGGAAGATTTTATGGTCATTCTAATTACTATTAAGGTCTCACTTTGCACATTATCCAATTAGCATGCATATATCATATAATAGCATACATTCCCATACATCTCATGCATTTATAGATAAGCAATAAATATGGTATGATCATGGACTTTCTAAGGGATTTAATTCTGAGCCACCAAGAATTGAATCAGGGCATTCCTAGGTGCATTTCATTCATTCATTTTACAAGAGTTGTTGAAGGAGTACATAATCAACACTTGATCTTGAATTCCTCCCACTAGTCCCACCAATGCTCTTGACCTCCTTGAACTTCTTGCAATCCAATATTACATAGTAATCCTTGGCATACCAAGGCGAATTTATAAGAACTTAAATAAATGAAATTACAACCCAAAAAATTATTACAAACTTAATAATACATGCCCAAAATAAATTAAAATATATTAATTAATTTACAATCCCAAAGAAACATAAAAGAAATAAATCCAATCACATTGGTCTTTTATAGTCCATGATCATCCATCATGCATATCACTATTTAACAATTAAATAAAACATACATACTTAAATTAAATTGAATATCTCATATTCAACTTAAAAATCCAGATTTGAATATGATTCAAATAAATTTAAAAATTCAGATTTGAATCTCATTCAAACAAATTTAAAAATTCAGATTTGAATCACATTCAAACAACTTTAAAAATTCATATTTGAATCACATTCAAACATTTTTTAAAAAATCAGATTTGAATCACATTCAAACATTTTTTTAAAAAATCAGATCTAAATTTTATTCAATCAATTTTAAAAAAATCATATTTAAATATGATTCAAACTACTTCAAAAATTCAGATTTGAATCACATTCAAACAACTTTTAAAATTCATATTTGAATCACATTCAAACAATTTTTAAAATTCTGATTTGAATCATAATTTAATTGTGTGATGAAAATTCTAATTAAACAATTTAATTAGACATAAAATGGATCTTAGATCATACAACAATTGCACATTCACTATCCATTTACCTTTGCACACCATTGTGGTGCATCAACCATGCGCACCATGGTGTTCATCATTTGTGCCGCCACCTTGGCTTTGCAACCAGCAATGAACTTTTGATCTCATGATCAAACACACAATTAAATCATATAAACATCAATCTAAATGGCAAATATAGTGGCTCTGATACCAATTAAAGGAACGAAAGCGTGAAAAATAGAAGTTTATACCATTGAATTCAAAAATTTTCACCTAGGGTCACATACATCATGCAAGATTTATTTTTATCTATTTGATTTCAATGATAAACAACATATTAAAACTCTTTTAATATGTTTTTGGATCTGTATTTTCCATTTAAGATTTTAAAATTAATCAGATTAATTTTAGAACCCTAGATTAAATCAAAAACGATTACACTAACCTCTTGATGCACTACAGCGTGTCTGTGCCTTTGAGATTTGTCTTCAGGACACCAGATGTTGTCCCTCTAGTTTGTCCACACCAAGAACACCTATGGCAGCCCTTGAACAGCTTCTAAAGCTTTTTCTATTAATTAGAAATTCAAGTTCTACCTTTTAAGAGATTAGAGATGTAAACAGGACACTAGAAACAATTTCTAGTGTTCTTAATTCAAGAGATTGATGGCTAATCTCTTTGAATTGATAAGAGATGAAGAAGAATAGATGAAGAGCCTCAAAATGGCATGACAAAGGAGAGGAGTGGCTGCTGGTTGTTTTTCTTTTTCATAACAACACTTATATAGCTAGGTTAACACATTAAACCCTTGCCACATGTCAACCTTTGATTAGCTCTAGGTTTAAGTGACCCAATCACATTGTGCCAAGTGTCAAACCTATATTTAATCTTGATTTTAATCATCTTACATGATTAAAAAAAAAAAACATTTGGCAGGCTTATGTGTAATCCCATGTGTCACCATCTCATGGTGCTACGTGTCACACTGTGAAATGACCTAAATGCCCCTGTGTCTTAATTTTGAGTTCTCAACCCAAAAAAATTATTTTTCTTCTTCTAATTTATATCAAATATAAATTAATTTATTAATCTCTATTAATTAAATTCTCATTAATTAAATTCATATTTAAACACTTTAAATATAAATTTAACTTATACTATACATTCAGTAATCTAGATTTGGTTTCAAGTCATGCTAGGGACTTTGTAATTTAATTGCAAACCAAACCTATTTAATTAATAATTAAACTCTTTAATTAATTAATTAAATCATATTTAAATAGGTGATAACTTGTGTATGTGTGTGACTTACTAGGCTCATCACTAATTGGCAATGAGACATGATATCAACTCTTAATATCATCAGAACTCTTTCTTACCATAAATGATTTCTCTACATCATTTTACGAACCTCATAGACCATGGCTAACACCTAGCATAGCATGCCATGGCCACCCAATTAGTAATAAGATTTACCTTAAATGAACTTATAATCATATGTTACCATACACAAGAATCTCTCTGTTACAAAATCCCAACTCAAGCTGGAATCATGGTTTATGTCAAACTCCATTTGCTATGAATATTATGTTCTCTTTTAATTCCAATTCTTGATTAAAAAGATTTTCTCATCAGAAACTCTTTTCTGAATAAATCTATCTATCTTGGCCAGGAACTTGAAACATCAAGAACAATTAAATGAACATAGGGTTTTATCTCTATTTGCTTAGAGGAACAGATTCCATCTTGATCAACACCTACCTCCATATATAACTAGTAGGAGCCAACAGATGCCCACATACCCATATACAGTACAAGTATGAAAGCAGTATCAAACTCAAACTACCTATATACAAGATAACTGTGCTATCTCAGGTCTAAAGATTATATGCACTGATATGATTTATGACAAAACATTGACAAGAGTAAACTCCATGTGCTTGTTATAAGTGTCACTGGTTCGTCCTACTTATCATTTATAAGTGCCTATCATGTTTGTTATATGGCATGAGACTCACCATTCCATCTTATTTATATCTCATATAAATAACTTGGGAACAAACAAGAATACAATCTTTCTGGATAAGTCATGTCCTTATTATGAAGTATCATCAATTGTGAACCTATTTATGATACTTTGTGCTAGAAATATTATCACTCATATTCTTAACAACTTAAGAATAATATTTCTAACAAAATATCAATGGACCTTTTCTATTACACATAAATATATTATGTAAACGGAAAAGTGGAAATGCCTTTTATTAATAAAAATATGTACAAGATACATACTAAATGATATGCTCTAGGGCATACTACTAACACTTACATCAAAATAATTTTTACAATTAGGGTGTAAAATATACCCGATAAACTTCAGAGTAGGTAGCTCCTCAATCCTCAGTAACTCACTCTGCTGCTCCTCTAGTCTCTATATCTGCGACAGCAATAAAAGCATCGCTGAGTACTAGGACTCAATGGTGCACAACATACTAAAATAATTTTTATGCAAAATTTAAATCATGCTTATTTAAAAATTAAATTGAACATGAAATATAAATTCAAAACATTATTTATAAGATTTTAATCCAAACAATTTCATTTCAAAAGTCTCAAAACAAATTTTATAAAAACACAGTTATATCTTGCCATTCGAAACAAATATCATCTCAGTAGCCAGAGGCTAAGGAGAAGTCACAGCACAAGGCTAGCTAGCTCAAATATATGGGAACCCATTCTTTTATTGGCACACACCTCAACACTTCCTGTAACATCCCTCACCCGACTTGTGACACCCCTTACCCGTCTGCAGTATAGCCGAGCAAGTTATGCCACTCAGTGTGTCGGAACATCAATTCATGTTTTAATTTCAATTTATCCCTTTTTATTTATTTATTTACAATTTTTGAAAAAAATCTATATTTACCGCAAATTTTATAGAAAATTCGACAGAGTGCCGGCTATATTTTGGAAAACAGTTCTTCTGCACCTGTTTAAAAACACTCCCAATATAATTACAATCTCAATCTCAATCATTTCTCAAATCAATTCAGTATTCCAAAATTTACATTCAACTCATACTCACCAAGTTCAATGAGAAATACTCATATTTAATTCTGAACACAGTTCATAGATAATTACAGCAAAAATATAAGTACATGAGTTTATAATGTACATAACAAAAGTTTACAAAATACAAAATAACAAAATATCAAAATATCCCAAATGGCCTAATGTCCTACCAAATGCACTGCAATGTGAGGTGACTCTGAACTCTGAGTGCAGATATGATGGCTCACCCAGTATGCGGTCTGCTGGACTCCCGGCTAAATCTCTCGATACTGGCGTGGCAAAAGCGACGCGCTAAGCAATTCTGCTTAGTGGTGACAATATAAAATAGAATAAAATAAAATATAATAAAATATACAGAATGTAGGTTTACATTTTTGGGTGGACTAAATTTCAAATATTTATTGCAATATTATTCGATTAAAGTTGAGTAAGATTTATTAACACTGCCCGAGTAACCTATACTAGTTGACTGGACTGGATAAACGGGTAAACTGGCACAGGGTACTAAGTACCTCGGACCATCACACCATCGGTCACATTGTGTTTCCCGGTGTGCAACAGAACAACTAATAAGTTGTAATAATTATCGGGGGTTAAACCCAAGTATAACAACTCACTATCATAGCCAAAGGCTATTATGTTACAGAATGGCATGGGATGCCATGAAATACAGAACGGCATGAAGCCATATGCAGTACTGCTAACAGAACCCTATTGGCATGCCAACCTATCCAAACCAATCACATTACGACTACTAGGGCATTTAACACTTTTAATTTGTGTAATTTTTGAAATTGAAATTTTAATGATTACTATTCATTTCATTAGTCAACCAAAATGTTGACTTTTGCATTGAAAATAGGTAAATTAGGTTAAATATCATCAACATGCCACATTTTACATTTTAAACTTGTTGGTATTGGTTGCCAACACCATCTCTAAGCTTAATGATAATTAGACAAAATTTTTAGTTTTCATGCTTTAAGTTTACTGTTCCATTAGTCACCTTTGCAGTGGTATTTTGGAAAAGTGATCAACATGAAAGTTGTTCCTTATTTTATCTAGATGAATTTCTTTTTTTGAATCACTCCATTTGGAGTTCTGTAGCTCAAGTTATGGCCTAAACACCATAACTGGCCGGATTGGGCAGATTCCAAAATTTTGGGCAAAACTGATTCTGCCAGATTTGGTGTCTCAAGTTTGGTTGGCAATTTGACTAGGTTATGATCATAATTTGGGTCAGGTTTCTTCATGAAAGTTGTTGGTCTATATGTCACCTTGTTTCTGGTAAAATTTCAGGTCAATTAGGCCTTTCTACATTGAGTTATGGCCAAATGACCAAATACTGTTCATTTAGTCATTTTACCCAGGCAGAGTGCAGGTCACCCGAATTAGGGCAAGCTTTTGGTCAAGTTGGTTTGGTTTTCTGGGCATTTCTTCATCAAAGTTGTGCCATTATGTGTCTAGTTTTATGTCCAATTGGCCAAACACCAATTGAACCTCTACAATTCAAGTTATGGCTGTCCAAACAGGCTGGACTCACAGCCACACCTGCAGGTCACCCAAGGCAGCCACTCCAACCTCAAATCCCACAACCCAATTCACTTCATTTCTGGTTCAAACCAAACCAAATGGTCACTAATTGACCATTAAAACCTACTTCTATCATCACAAGATCAAAGTCTCATTTTCCCCCCTCCAAACCCTAACTCAACATTATCAAACTTGCATTTTCACTTTATTTCTTCAATCTACTTAGCAAATACACATTGTGGGCAGCCCCAATACCCTTTTAACTTCATTAAACTCAACACCATCAAACCCTAACCATGGCTGCCAAAAATAAGGGATGGCATACCAATGTCTTTCATCAAGTTTCTTTGTCATTTAATCACCAATATAATGCTTAAACATGGAATTGAATTTAAATTTAAGCTTTTGGTCACTAACCTCTTTTAGCTCAAATCCAAGCCAACCAAAACTTTAATTTTTCTTCAAGATTTTGCTGCCCAAAGCTTCCTCAAGGTGTGGGGTGAATTTTTTGTGAAGACAACTAGGGCTTTTATGGTGTGGAAGCTAGGGAAAATCAAGCTTGAAAAAGCTTGTCCATGGAGGTTAGGGAAAATTGGTTTACGGCAAGGAAGAAGAGGAAATGGAAATCTGATTTCTTTCTCTCATTTTTCAGCCCATTTTGTCTTTTTAAACATATTTATGCCATGTGTCAACACTTGAGTGGGTGAAGGCACAATAATGACATCATGTGATGTCATAAATTCCCATTTAATTCATCTTTTTTTTCTTTTCTTTTCTACTCATTTTCAATTCAACTTTTAGTAATATTTATTCACATTTTATGTCATAATAATTATTTACTTAACTAGACAAGTCGGCCAAAAATCACCTCTGAAGGCGAAATGACCAAAATGGCCTCCGTTTGGCTTAACGGGCCAAAATTGTCTGTACCGATTGAAAAATTTTTCTAAGTATTTTCTTGGCATTCTAATGCCATAAGAACCTCAATAACCCTTCTCTGGAGTCCCAAAAATTATTTTATAATTTTTCCCCCGGGTTTAGGGCTCCTAGTTGCGAGAACCGCAACTTCTCACTAGGTTACCCATCGCTAGGGCACCGGCTCATTTAACTTGGTTGTATTTTATTTCTAAAATTTTTGCTAAATTTTTCTTATTAATATTTGAGTTAATTATAGTCCCTCACTTTAGTTTAAATATTTTTCCATACATTCTAGCTGTCCGGACCGACACCGATCACCGGAACAGTAGACTGTACGGACTAGCTAAAGTGAGGATGTTACACGACTACAGTGTAGCCGAACAAAGCGTGCTACATTCGATACCGAAGCACCCTAACTTATCTTACTTTATTTCTTTAAAAATTTTGTTCTCGTTATATTTAATATCGATTATTTTTCAACGGAGAAACTAACGGAGTTTCCCCTATTTTATTTTCGTTTAATGTGTTTTACTATTCATCTGTTTGAAAATTCACCAATATTTTCTAAGTATAATCTCATCCATACTCATATCATCATTTGAAAAATCATTATGTAATTCAAATCTATACTCATTTGTACAAATTCATTCATGCTCCATTCTTATAGCAAAATTCTCAAATTTGCATTAATTTACATCATTTGCAATAATTAAATAATTTCTTAATTTACATGATATACAAATTAATTACAATTTGCTAATTTACATGGCAATATAAGAAATAAATAACATACACAAAATACATGATATGCTTAATGTGAGCCCTATCTACATACATTGCTGAGGAGGTCACAACCTTGAACGCTCTGCAGATCAGAACTCTAAAATCTCTGTTTAGTATTCGCTGGGCTTTAACTTCAGTACCTGCGCGAGGAAACAATTCCATTGCGCTAAGCATTGCTGCTTAGTGGTGCGATAATATAACAAGGAAATAATATACAAATAAAGATAGAAATAATACATAATTTAAATAATTAAGATTTATTTATACTTCACATGCGGTTCTAAAATTTAATATATTTTATCCTAATTTAGTCTTCTTTGAAAGTGTTTATTTCGCCAATGTACAGTAATAACGTACGAAGAAAAATGATCTAAAAATAATAAATTTATGCTTATATTATCATGTAAGTCACATTTGCAATATTTATGTATGTTATAATTTTCTTTGCTAATCTTTTAGCATCTTCTCAATACTTTCTAGGTTGTCTCAGATTATTTCATAGTAAGTAAATTTTGATATCGGTCCAGTTCATTTCGATTCTTTCTAATAAATAACTATTCTAATTTATTTTAGGTCATCTTACTCATTTATTTAATTTCTAATATTTTTAATTACTAATATTCTTAACTTATTTCAATAAATTTCACTGCCCAAGTAACCTATGACAGGCTGACTAAACTGGATAACGGGTCATTGGCACTGGACACCGCAGTGCCTCGCGCCGTCATACCATGGGACGCGGAACGTCAACCACGTATGCAGTCAGTATGGCTAAAAAGCCATGAAAACACAATCAGGCATAAAAGCCATGAATGCTGGCATAAAGCCATGAATATGGGCATAAAGCCATGAATACAGGCATAAAGCCTTTCGCAGTACTGCTAAAACAATACCCTATTGGCATGCCAATCTATCCAATCTGACACACGTGTCTAGGTAATACAAGGGCATATAATATCATTAAATATTAATATACTGTGTTTTATGACTTTATTATTTCATGATAAATTTCATAATTTATACATTCATCATAATATTCATACATTCCTTATATCATTCATATTGATCACAATTCACAACAATGGTGTTCATATACCATTGTACTCAAAACATTCTTCCTTTCTCTTATAAAGAAAACTAATGTTCCATTCATATTTTCATGTGATTCATTTATTCATTACAATATTTATATGAATTCATAACTCATACAAGGTGTTATTATCTTATTTGTAATGGAAACATAAATCCTAATGTAAACCTCATCCCATTTATACTCAACAATCCATCTAGGTTAATGTCATTTCATATTCGAGTAGTATTACTTATGTTTTATTAGACCTACTAGTAATGGGAATAAATCTTAACTATATACTCACATAACTTAAATGTTCATTAAGTCATTTAAGTGAATTACTATTTCTATTCCAAGTAATCCATGAATGTTTCATGGATTCCAAATTTCATACCTTAATTTCCTCTACCAATTTAGCTATTGTACTTTGTGTCTTTGTGTTACTATTCACATTACTATTCAATCAAATTGTTGACTTTTTAATACATAATAAATTTATTGAACCTAAGTTCTCCAAGATACCACATTTTGCATTCAAAATTTGTTGGTATTGGTTGCCAATACCATTTCCAAGCTTTATGTTAATTGGGCAGAATTTTCAGTTTTCATGCCTTGTATTTACTGTTCCATTGGTCAATTTTGCAGTGAGAATTTGGCAAACTGATCAACATGAAAGTTGTTCCTTATTTTGTCTAGTTGCATTTCCTTTTTTGAATCACTCCATTTGAAGTTTTGTATCTCAAGTTATGGTCATTTTACCATAACTAGCCGGAGTGACCTGTACCTAGATTTTCTGGGCAATTTGGTTCTGCCAGATTTGGTAACCTAAGTTTGGTTGGCAATGTGACTAGGTTATGGCCAGAATTTGGATTTGTGTTCTTCATGAAATTTGTTGGTCTATATCTCAGCTTGTTGCTGGCAAAATTTCAGGTCAATTGGACCTTTCTACACTGAGTTATGGCCAAATGACCAAACACTATTCATTTAGTCATTTTGCCCAGGCAGACTGCAGGTCACCCGGATTAGGGAAAACTTTTGGTCCACTTGGTTTGGTTTTCTGGGCATGGTTTCTTCACCAAAGTTGTGCCATTATGTGTCTAGTTTCATGTCCAATTGTTCTTGTACCAATTGAACCTATACAACTCCATTTATAGCTGCCCAAACATGCTGGACTCACATCCAGACTTGCAGGGCTACTCAAGGCAGCATACCATTTTAATTCCAACACCACAATGGTCTCCAATTTAAGGTCAAAATTCATCAAATGGTCACTAATTGACCATTATAACTTCCATTTACCATCAATATGGCCAAACCCTAATATAACTCAAAACCCAAATTTTCAAATATCCATTCATGCACATACATCAATTCAACATACTTAATGATGTTTAAGTCTCATACTCATGTTCAAGACTACCCATATACAACTTAAATTCATTCAAAACTCATCAACACTTCCATCACTAAGGCTGCCAAAAATTTTAATTGGTCCATACATGGATATGTTCTTTTAATTTCATGAATTTCTAACTAAATCCATATACCTAACTTCAAATTTAAAGAAAAAAAAATGGAGAGATATGGCACTAACCTCACTTGTGTCCAACTTGCCCTTGCCTAAACTTCAATTTCCTTTCACTTCTTGGCTGCCACTATCTTCCTCAAGGTGTGGGATCAATTTTTATTGAAGTGATCTAGGATTTTTAAGGTGAAATGGTGGGTGAACTCAAGCTTGGTGGAGCTTTATTGGTGGTTTCTTTCTTCTCTTTCTCTCTTTTTTCCTTTGTTACGGGTGATTGGTGAAGACAAGTGCAGATTGGTTTTTCATTTTGTCTCTTTTTTATTTAGTTTTTATCCCTTTTAAGAGGCTTGTCAATTTGTGATTGGGTGGAGAGTGTTTAATGACATCATATGATGTCATAATTCCTAATTTCTTTCATTTTTCTTTCCTTTTCTTTTCTACTCATTTCCAATTCAATTTTTAGCAATATTTATTCATATTTTAGATCATAATAATTATTTACTTAACTGGACAAGTCGGTCAAAAATCATCTCTGAAGACAAAATGACCAAAATGCCCTCCGTTTGGCTTAACAGACTAAAATTGTCTGTATCGATTGAAAAATTTTTCTAAACCTTTTCTTGGCATTCTAATGCCATAGAAACCTCAATGACTCTTCTCTGGAGTCTCAAAAATTATTTTATGAATTTTCTCCCGGGTCTAGGGCTACTAGTTGCGAGAACCGCAACTTCCCACTGGGTTATCAATCGCTAGGGTACCGGCTCATTTAACTTGGTTGTATTTTATTTCTAAAATTTTTCCTAAATTTTTCTTATTAATATTTGAGTTATTTATGACTCCTCACTCTAGTCTAATTATTTTTCCAGACGTTCTAGCTGTCCAGACCGACACCGGTCACTGAAACAGTAGAATGTACGTAATTGCTACAGTGAGGGTGTTACAATTCTTCCCCTCTAATTTAAATTTCGTCCTTGAAATTTGCTAGGTGTTTTGGATTCTAAGATAATTCTTTTACCTTTCTATTGCTCCCTCTGTCTACTTCTTTTATATATATGGTACTATTTAGTTTTTTTTGAATCTATCATTATGCACTTAGGCACATCATAAAGGAAATACTTTACCTCAAATTCACATCTGCGGCTTCTTGCTCCTCTCCGGCTTGGGTGACATTTGGAAGTGGTGTTACTATTGTACTTGGTCCTTCCACGACCTCTTTCTGGGTACGTGGTAAATTCCTCTTAGGTCAATCTTTCAGACAATGGTCTATGACCCCACATCTATAACAGGCTCCAGTCAATCCCCTACATTCACCTTTATGCCACTTGTTACAATGGCCACATTTTCTTGTTAATCCTAGCACACTCACTACTAGTGTTTCTGGTTGATCTCTTCTGGGTATAGGCCTGGGTCTGGATCTCCTACTTTGATCAAATGTCTGACTTAACTGTTCTCTTGGCCTCTTATTACTAGACTGTCCAAATTTCCTCTTTTACTGATCACCACTCCTCTTTTGTTCCTCTTCATGAACACAGCTAATATATTTCTTTCTGAACTCTATCAAAAAGAATTTACAAGTTACATCGGCTGGTGGCACTACCTTGGTTACGACATCCCACCATCGATATGCAGCTTCTTGTAACAACGAAACTGCACACTCCAAACTCTGTTCTGGTGTGCAATGGAGCTGCTGCAGGACTCTTTCAGTCCTTTCTAACCAATACTCAGCCACTGAAGAATCGTCTTCCTTTTTACCATTGAAATCTACAGCTCCATACTTCCTAATTTTTTCTAGAGGTGATTTCTGCTGAGACAGTGGTGGAATAACCCCAGTCATCTGTCGAAAGAATCCAGTCATCTGCTCAAACAAGGCCTGTTGGGGTTGTACAGGCACCTCTTGCAATAGTGGAGTAGGATCTCCCCGATTTCTAATATCACTCCCAGTCGGAATACGGCTTACTACTCCTTCTTCTACTGCCCTCTGCGATTCTGAGTCCATACTTTAACCTAAAATAACCAAGAAAATAGATCTACATTAGTGTCACCTCAACTCATATGAATGCAATGCATGTTATGCACACTATCTCATTCTATCTATCTATGCCTAAGAACGCCTAAATCGTGCTCTGATACCAATAAATGTAACACCCCTCACCCGACTACAGTGTAGCCGAACAAAGCGTATTACATTCGATGCCGAAGCACCCTAACTTATCTTACTTTATTTCTTTAAAAATTTTGTTCTCGTTATATTTAATATCGATTATTTTTTGACAGAGAAACTAACGGAGTTTCCCCTAATTTATTTTCGTTCGACGTATTTTACTATTCATCTGTTTGAAAATTCACCAATATTTTCTAAGTATAATCTCATCCATACTCATATCATCATTTGAAAAATCATTATGTAATTCAAATCTATACTCATTTGTACAAATTCATTCATGCTCCATTCTTATAGCAAAATTCTCAAATTTGCATTAATTTACATCATTTGCAATAATTAAATAATTTCTTAATTTACATGATATACAAATTAATTACAGTTTGCTAATTTACATGGCAATATAAGAAATAAATAACATACACAAAATACATGATATGCTTAATGTGAGCCCTATCTATATACATTGCTGAGGAGGTGACAACCTTGAACGCTCTGCAGATCAGAACTCCAAAATCTCTGTTTAGTATTCACTGGGCTTTAACTTTAGTACCTGCGCGAGGAAACAATTCCATTGCGCTAAGCATTGCTGCTTAGTGGTGCGATAATATAACAAGGAAATAATATACAAATAAAGATAGAAATAATACATAATTTAAATAATTAAGATTTATTTATACTTCACATGCAGTTCTAAAATTTAATATGTTTTATCCTAATTTAGTCTTCTTTGAAAGTGTTTATTTCACCAATGTACAGTAATAACGTACAAAGAAAAATGATCTAAAAATAATAAATTTATGCTTATATTATCATGCAAGTCACATTTGCAATATTTATGTATGTTATAATTTTCTTTGCTAATCTTTTAGCATTTTTTCAATACGTTCTAGGTTGTCTCAGATTATTTCATAGTAAGTAAATTTTGATATCGGTCCAGTTCATTTCGATTCTTTCTAATAAATAACTATTCTAATTTATTTTAGGTCATCTTACTCATTTATTTAATTTCTAATATTTTTAATTACTAATATTCTTAACTTATTTCAATAAATTTCACTGCCCAAGTAACCTATGACAGGCTAACTAAACTGGATAACGGGTCGTTGGCACTGGACACCGCAGTGCCTCGGGCCGTCATACCATGGGACGCTGAACGTCAACCACGTATGCAGTCAGTATGGCTAAAAAGCCATGATAACACAATCGGGCATAAAAGCCATGAATGTTGGCATAAAGCCATGAATACGGGCATAAAGCCATGAATACAGGCATAAAGCCTTTCGCAGTACTGCTAAAATAATACCCTATTAGCACGCCAATCTATCCAATCTGACACACATTTCTAGGTAATACAAGGGCACATAATATCATTAAATATTAATATATTGTGTTTTATGACTTTATTATTTCATGATAAATTTCATAATTTATACATTCATCATAATATTCATACATTCCTTACATCATTCATATTAATCACATTTCACAATAATGGTGTTCATATACCATTGTACTTAAAACATTCTTCCTTTCTCTTATAAAGAAAACTAATGTTCTATTCATATTTCCATGTGATTCATTTATTTATTACAATATTTATATGAATTCATAACTCATACAAGGTGTTATTATCTTATTTATAATGGAAACATAAATCCTAATGTAAACCTCATCCCATTTATACTCAACAATCCATCTAGGTTAATGTCATTTCATATTTGAGTAGTATTACTTATGTTTTATTAGACCTACTAGTAATGAGAATAAATCTTAACTATATACTCACATAACTTAAATGTTCATTAAGTCATTTAGGTGAATTACTATTTCTATTCCAAGTAATCCATGAATGTTTCATGGATTCCAAATTTCATACCTTAATTTCCTCTACCAATTTAGTTATTATACTTTGTGTCTTTGTATTACTATTCACACTACTATTCACTCAAATTGTTAACTTTTTAATACATAATAAATTTATTGAACCTAAGTTCTCCAAGATACCACATTTTGCATTCGAAATTTGTTGGTATTGGTTGCCAATACCATTTCCAAGCTTAATGTTAATTGGGCAGAATTTTATGTTTTCATGCCTTGTCTTTTCTGTTCCATTGGTCAATTTTGCAGTGGGAATTTGGTAAACTGATCAACATGAAAGTTGTTCCTTATTTTGTCTAGTTGCATTTCTTTTTTTGTATCACTCCATTTGAAGTTTTGTAGCTCAAGTTATGGTCATTTTACCATAACTGGCCGAAGTGACCTGTACTCAGATTTTCTGGGCAATTTGGTTCTGCTAGATTTGGTGACCTAAGTTTGGTTGGAAAATTGACTAGGTTATGGTCAGAATTTGGATTTGTGTTCTTCATGAAATTTGTTGGTCTATATCTCAGCTTGTTGCTGGTAAAATTTTAGGTCAATTGGACCTTTCTACACTGAGTTATGGCCAAATGACCAAACACTGTTCATTTGGTCATTTTGCCAAGGTAGACTGCAGCTCACCCGGATTAGGGCAAACTTTTGGTCCACTTGTTTTGGTTTTTTGGGCATAATTTCTTCACCAAAGTTGTGCCATTATGTGTCTAGTTTCATGTACAATTGGTCTTGTACCAATTGAACCTATACAACTTCATTTATAGCTGCCCAAACATGCTGGACTCAAATCCAGACCTGTAGGGCCACTCAAGGCAGCATACCATTTCAATTCCAATACCACAATGGTCTCCAATTTAAGGTCAAAATTCATCAAATGGTCACTAATTGACCATTATAACTTCCATTTACCATCAATATGGCCAAACCCTAATATAACTCAAAACCCAAATTTTCAAATATCCATTCATGCACATACATCAATTCAACATACTTAATGATGTTTAAGTCTCATACTCATGTTCAAGACTACCCATATACAACTTAAATTCATTCAAAACTCATCAACACTTCCATCACTAAGGCTGCCAAAAATTTTAATTGGTCCATACATGGATATGTTCTTTTAATTTCATGAATTTCTAACTAAATCCATATACCTAACTTCAAATTTAAAGAAAAAAAATGGAGAGATATGGCACTAACCTCACTTGTGTCCAACTTGCCCTTGCCTAAACTTCAATTTCCTTTCACTTCTTGGCTGCCACTATCTTCCTCAAGGTGTGGGATCAATTTTTATTGAAGTGATCTAGGGTTTTTAAGGTGAAATGGTGGGTGAACTCAAGCTTGGTGGAGCTTTAATGGTGGTTTCTTTCTTCTCTTTCTCTCTTTTTTCCTTTGTTACGGGTGATTGGGGAAGACAAGTGTAGATTGGTTTTTCATTTTGTCTCTTTTTTATTTAGTTTTTATCCCTTTTAAGAGGCTTGTCAATTTGTGATTGGGTGGAGAGTGTTTAATGACATCATATGATGTCATAATTCCTAATTTCTTTCATTTTTCTTTCCTTTTCTTTTCTACTCATTTCCAATTCAATTTTTAGTAATATGTATTTATATTTTAGATCATAATAATTATTTACTTAACTGGACAAGTCGGTCAAAAATCATCTCTGAAGACGAAATGACCAAAATGCCCTCCGTTTGGCTTAACAGACTAAAATTGTCTGTATCGATTGAAAAATTTTTCTAAACCTTTTCTTGGCATTCTAATGCCATAGAAACCTCAATGACTCTTCTCTGGAGTCTCAAAAATTATTTTATGAATTTTCTCCCGGGTCTAGGGAGTAGTTGCGAGAACCGCAACTTCCCACTGGGTTACCCATCGCTAGGGCACCGGCTCATTTAACTTGGTTGTATTTTATTTCTAAAATTTTTTCTAAATTTTTCTTATTATTATTTGAGTTATTTATGACTCCTCACTCTAGTCTAATTATTTTTCCACACGTTCTAGCTGTCCGGACCAACACCGGTCACCGGAACAGTAAAATGTACGTAATTGCTACAGTGAGGGTGTTAAACTTCTGCCAGAGAAGGAATCAAAATTCGAAACTGATTTCCCCCACTAGTCATACTAGTGAGGTATTCAAATATATGGTCATGACACTGTGGTTTCAAAACTAT
This sequence comes from Hevea brasiliensis, assembly GCF_030052815.1. NCBI lineage: Eukaryota > Viridiplantae > Streptophyta > Magnoliopsida > Malpighiales > Euphorbiaceae > Hevea > Hevea brasiliensis. The sequence continues at coordinate 28,902,197 of NC_079494.1, read as the reverse complement.
CTTAATAATTTACTAAACATTTGATGCCATTTCAAATATATATAATTAAACTTTCAACAATTTAAATTAAAAGCATAATAAACGTTTCAAGACAATGATATCACAATTCAATTTTTCAATTTATTCAAAACAATGTGCAGAAGAAAATTTATAGAAATTCTATATTGTGCACAAACCTTATACGAGTCGCCTCTTGGCCTTGACTCGACGCCTCAGGTTCTTTCCCCGTATTCTTTTTTACTGAAACACAGTTTCACAGTGTTTCGGTATCATAACTTATTATAAATCCAAAAATAAATTCAAATTTACTTATACCTAGCTTTAATATGCTAAACTTGGCATTCTTTAAAATTTGTGTTTCGAAGTTACTATTCACTACACTATTCAAGTCAATTTGTTGACTTTCTAAGGCTTAATCGGTATGGGAATTCTAATTTCACCCACATACCACATTTTGGTTACCTAATTTATTCGTTTTGGTTGTTTTCTCAAAACTTAAGTCTTTTAGGCAAAGTTTCAAATTTTCAGTTTTGGTGTCTTATGTTGCACTGTTCCATTGGTCATGTTGCTGTTAGAATTTGGCTAAGTTTTCTTCATAGTAATTGTTCCTTATTGTCTTAAATTTATTCTCCTTTTTGAATCACTCCAATTGGAGTTTTGTAGCTCAAGTTATAGCCATTTGAATTATGGCTGTTGGATTGGTCTAACCCAGATTTTCTGGGCACCAAAACTGGTTCTGGTAGTTTTAGGTCATCAACTTTGAGTGGCTAAATGACTTGGTTACGGGAATAATTTAGGTTTGTGTTCTTCATAAAAGTTTTAGGTCTATATCTGAGCTTTCTACTGGTAAAATTTCAGGTCATTTAGACTTGCCTAGCCCAAGTTATGGCCAAATGAACAAATATTCATTTGGTCATTTTTGTACAGGGCAGAATACCTAAGTCCGGATTTGGTCAATTTGTTCACTAGGTTTTGGTCACTTTTTGAGCATGATTCCTAAATGAAAAATACGTCTTTTGTGTCTAATTTCATTCCCAATTAGCCTCACACCAATTGGGTTGGTAAATTTTCAGTTTTGGTCCCTGAAAGGGACCTTGGTCCTACTGCCTGCAACATGTCCCTAATCAATCCGAATTTAAACCTAATTCTAACACTTCCTGTCACACCCTACCCCTCTGTAAGGCATAACATGATCCCGTAGTATACCTAATGAATTACCAACTCCGTCTACTAATAATCCATTAAATACACTACAAGGGATTTTAAAAACTTTTCTTACTTCTTTTACAGTGGTGAGCACTATTTACAGGTGTGAAAGACTTTGGTGAACTGAAGTGAAACAACTAACTCATTTGATTTATTTGGAGTATCTGTAAAAATTTTGGCAAGGTGCCATTTGTATTTTTTCAAAAAAAGCTAAAAAAAAAAAACAAAAAAAATCAATATATATTTCAATCTCAACTCCAACATTTTTTTAACAACAACAACACATTTCTCAAGTCAAATCAAATTTTTTTTTTCAAAAAATAAGATATAATATAATTTTTTTTTTACAAGTCAATATAATAAATAATTTAATTAAAAACTTAATTTACAAATTTAATTTGAAAAAAAAAAAAAAAAAAAAAAATAAATATACATATACATACACACACAAAACAAAAAATAAAAATAAAAAAAATACCAAAAAAAAAATCTTCAAAAATCTCTATTTTTCTATACTATCTCTTCTCTCTACTGCTGTCTACCTGTAAAAATAAAAAAAAAAAAAAAACAGCAAACAATGTCTCACAACACAACAACATTAACCAAATACAAATTTTAAATCACAATTCATAAATCATATCAATAGTGGATACTTAAAACCATAGTTAAATTCAAAACAATGAATGTCATAAGGAAATTTAAACTCCAATTCAAAAATTAAAAAAATATAAAAAACAATTTAGTCAAATAGTTTAAGAATAATACCGTTGCAATTCATGCACAATTTGATCAAATAAATGAATAATATTTTTTTTTTAAAAAAATAAAACAAAAATATAAATAAAAATATAATATCGTTTTAAAATAAATATAACACAATCGATCAAATAATTGAATAATATCGCTTTTTGCATCAATATAACAATTCGAATATATATATATATAAATAATATTTTTAAAAAATCAATACAATATTATATAATATATATAATAATATTTTGCAAATCAATAAATAATAAATAATCAATATAATAATATATATATATCAATAAATCAATAACACAATTCATAATAATATAAATAAAATAATAAAAATCAATCAAATACAACACAATTTACATCATTTTTTTTTTTTTCATATATATGTTGTACACACACACACGACATACTATACACATCAATCATCATCAATGAGGGAGGGAAGCTATAGCTATCTCCACTCATCTCATCATCACTCATCAAAAGAGGAGGAGGAGGGAGGAAATACAAATCACTCACATCAAAGTAAGAGGAAGGGAGAGAGACACACACACACAATCACCAGGAGGATAAGTATTAGTGTCATAGTGTGTGTGTCAAAAAAAAAAAAACAAAACATTTTAATCAAATGATAAATAAATCAAATAAATTTCAAAATTAATTTTTCATTTATTAATTTCATTCACATTTTTTTTCAATTTCACAATTCTTCAAAAAATTTTTCTTTTTTTTTCAATTCAATTTTTCATCATCAATCAATTCAAATAATTTTTTTTTTTTTTTTTCAATTTTTCAATTTTTTTTTTTTCAAATTCAATCAAAAATCATTCATAACACATTAATAAATAATATAATATATATAATAAATTATAATTAATAAAAAATAAATTAAAAAAAAAGAAAAAAAATGTTGTGTTCAAAAATTTGTGTTGTTCCTCTCTCTTTTCCTTTCTCCTTTTTTTCCTTTTCTTTTAGTTCTTTTTTAGAAACACAAATTAAAAAACAACAATTTTTGTTTGTAAAAAAAAATAATGTTGGGTAATAAATAAATGTCAATATTTCAATTTTTCACAATATATAATTATAATTAAAATTATTTTTTATTTAGGTTATTTTTAGTTTAGGTAGTTTTAGTTTTTTTTTTTATTTTTTTTTTTTTTTTTTTTTTTTTTTTTTTTTTTTTTTTTTTTTTTTTTTTTTTTTTTATTTGTTTTTTTATCCTTTTCCCATTATTTTGCTTTCTTTCCTTTGTTTACCTTTTCCTTCTATACAAACTTGTAGATCTATGTCTTAAAACTTCTAAAAAAATTATAGTATGTCAAAATTAAGCAAAAGTTCAAATAATATAGGTTTATACCAATTTTAGTCATTTTCATATTCATTAGGTCAATTTTTTTTTCAATTTAATTTCATTTTTTTTTTTTGGTTTTTGGCTTGTTTTATTTTTTTTTTTTTTTTTTTTTTTTTGTTTGCTTTTTTTTTTTTTTTTTTTGGGGTCTGGTGGGTGTCTCTTCATGGTTGTATGGTT